>NC_062213.1:132250875-132554629 GCF_902686445.1 Sciurus carolinensis | reverse complement strand
TGGAGTCTCAGGTGGCTTCTGGCAGGCACTTTTACTCCTGACTGCAAAACTAGTTTGTGATAGGGGTTGCTGCTCACCACTCTGTTCCTGGAATAGTTCCCTGCTGTAGCTCCTAAGACAAGCCTCTCTTCCTAGTTTCTTGTGTGTTCTCTCTTTGGGTGATCTCACTTTCCATACACTGATTAGTCATAAATCAAATTCTGTCCCAGAGCCTTCTCTTCAGATTCAGATCAACTATCTCTACTTAAAAAATTATTAGCTCAATCCTCATTATCAAGACTGAAAAATTGCCAATTGTGGTGGCGCACGTCTGTAATCCCAGCCTCAGCAGATTAGCAAGGCGCTAAGCAACTCAGCAAGACCCTGTCTTGTGAATAAAAACAAAAATTTTTTTTTTTTTTTGGGTGCTGGGGATTGAACCCAGAGCCTTGTGCTTACAAGGCAAGCACTCTATCGACTGAGCTACCTCCCCAACCCCGTGAATAAAATTTTAAAAAGGACTGGTGATGTGGCTCAGTGGTTAAGCCTCCCTGGGTTCAATCCCCAGTTCCCCTCCACCCCAAAGAAACTGAAAAATTGAATTTACCTGGAAATCTCCTTGACTCTCTTGACTAGGAACCTTTCCTCTCTCCTGTCCCACTTCTACACTCTGGGTAAAGTTCTTTCTAAAATGAACCATTGATCTCATTGCCCCTCTTGTTAAAATCTTTCAAAGGTTTCTAATTTTCATCTGACAGTGTCAGTTTCCCTGAACCCTACTCCTGGAAAAATCCCCCACCCACATCCTTCTTTTAATTTTTTTTAAAATCCACCCCCTCTTTGTGTTCTGCAAAACCACAAACCACCACCTTGCTTTTCTAAGACGAGACCCTTCTCCATCATTCCTCCTAACTGAGACACAGGTGACTCCTGTTTACCTGCCTCTATAAAATGCTAGGTCTCTGGTCCCCACTTTTCCTTTAAGACAGCCCTCATTAATGATTTTTCTTTTTTTTTTTTTTTTTTTTTTTTGCAACAGGCTGAATAAAATCATCTCCTTAATTTCCAGTGCAATTTTGTTTCTCACTGGTCTTATTCTGTGAACTTTTTTATAGTTATTATAATGTCATTTTATGCTTATTTTAGTATATTTTAATATTGTACTAATTTATAACACATTATAGTGTATTTATAAATTATTGGGGTTTTATTATTTATTAGTATAAAACCCTTTTATGTTGAGATCTCTACTCAAGTCTTTCAGTAGTATTTGTTAAAATACTTGCATTCTAATTAAGGATTGGCTGTAATGTGTGTCCAAATCTTTTTATTTCTAGATACTTTTATTTAAGAAGCATTTTTAATAGTCAGATTGTATTAGTTATGGTACTAGCTGCACTAGTATAATGAAGACTCTCCCAAACAGGATCGCTTAAGTAAGTTAGATGTTTATTTCCTTTTCACAGAACAGGGTAGGTATGAGCAGCCAAAATCTGGCAGGAAAGCCCTGCCACACTTCACACGTGAGCTCCAAGGCTGTGCCTACTCTCCCTATTTCAAACCAGCAGGAAAAAGAGAAAAGAAAGGCCAAAGCAAGTAACCTTGTCTTTTGGAAGGTAACCAGGAAGTTGAACTTGAACTTCTCACATCCCTTTGGTCCAGCTTCCCTGCACGATCATAACTGTCTGGGAATGAGACTGGGGATGGTTACCTATACAAGGGCACTGGTGCACCCAACTGAACTGTGTGGTGGCAGCAGTGGCAGCTGTTACCAAAAAGTAGAAAAGGAGAGTGGTTTTCAGGAGATACTTTAGTGGTCCTTATCACAAAAATGAAAAATTATTTTGATTAAAAAGTCAACATGGGAAGAAATGAGGTCTTTGTTTTTGTTTTCAAACACATCTAGACTACTCTGAAAGTTTCTGCAGTTGACATTTGTAGGTAATAGGATTCAGTGCTTCTTACTTTTTTTCCTTCCCCTTGTAGCTCTTGTCCTCAACCATGCATTTGTGGTGAAAATTAGTGGTACCAGATACATGAGTATATGTAGACTTGGAGCATGGAATTTCTCTCTACACTCTCCGCTTATGTCTTTGCCCATATTTTTACACTCATAACAATTTTTAGAGTCATTTTTATCACCATATTAAAAAATTTTTTTTCTGGAGAAAAGTTTTGACTATTCTCTAAGTAGAAGAGTTATCGTCCATTTCCACCATCTTGTGTTCTTCTGAGGAGTGTAAATAAGCCTCTTCTATCAATGTGTTGCATAATTTGGGTTAATTTCCTAGCCAGTTTGCCCTGGCACATTAGTAACAGAATGAATACAAAGTGGGCAAAATGCAAATCCTCCCAGCCCATGGCACAGGGCTTCCTCCAGGGTGGGCAGCTTCAGCTGTTTTCCATTTCATGCACAAGGAATGCTCTCTCTTTCTACATACATAGGAAACATTAATACATACACATACATGTATACATATTTGGGAAATGCTGTTTAGATGGTTTCTATTTCATCATTTTTTAATTCAAATAATCTTATGCAACATACTACAACCACAATAAAATGTCAAAGTAATCAACCGCCTGGAATGGGCTACAGTGTAAAATATCTAAGGTATCATATGTCTACAGATTGTATGACTTAAAAAAAATCTAGACTTGCGCTTATACATTTCCTTTACATATGGCATCAGGTATTTCTAGCCCATGTGACTGCTAGTAATACCTGGGTTGGTTGGTTTGTTTGAAAGAGTCCCTGTTTATACCTTATCCTGACATCTCGCCTTGTCTGTTATTCTCAAAAGTTTTCCGGTTTGGACAGTAAGTTGTATCTTTATATTTATTATATATTCCTGGTTTCACTTATCACAGTTTTCTTGACATTCATATGCTTTACTATCATTTTAAATAGTATGATTATTTAAATAATTCTGGGCAGAATGTAGTGGTCCTTGCTCCTTCTCTTCCAGAACATTTAATGTAAGCATGGACAGATGATTTAAGCTCTGGGAGGGCAAAGTCTAAAAGTCTCTCTCTCTCTCTCTCTCTCTCTCTCTCTCTCTCTCTCTCTCTCTCTCTCTCTCTCTCTGCAATCTATATACAGCTGGCACCTCATTTATTACCTAAGTAAAACATTTGTGAACCTTTTGTGAAGCTTGATAGCTTCAATGACAAAGGTTTTGTGAAGTCTGTGATGGGGCAAGATTAATTATTTTCAACCAAAAATACCTTATATCTAGCATAGTGTGTAATGTTTGAGATGAATTGATGAATGAACAGTCACCCTGAGTCTCATATCTCTTAGCATTAGCAGTCTCTGTCTAAATGATATTGGTCCATCATGACATTTGATGTTATTACAATTGTAGTGCTAATGTGTGATGTGTATAAAGTTACACAAACAAGTAACCTGTTTCTTAGTTACAATGTTTTATTTACTGTCTTGTGCTTTTTTGAGGAAAAATCAAGGTAACATTTAGTCACTCTAAAAACTGTCACATCTCAGGTGGGTAAATTTTGTTACTATAAGATTTAGACCTTAGTTTATATCAAATTTCTGATATGTTGGACTGGGATTCTCAATGTATATACCAGGAATGGGTTTCACATGTCAAAAATATTGGTTAATTTAAGAGGGGTCTGATTGTGCTTACCCCTCCTCAGTTTACTTCAGAGTGTAAGTATTGTCCTTTCATCTACAGACCATGACATGAAATGAGCTGGGAAGCTTAATTATTACCTCTAGTATTAAAATAGCAGATGCTTAAGTATAGGTATGAGTATGCAAAACAGTTTTTCAAAATGTTGCCTTGAAGGTCGGATAGCCCTTGATAGCAGAGTGCTTGCCTAGCATGTGCAAAACCTCAGTGTATTAGTCAGCTGTCACTAACCAAAGTATCTGAGAACAACTTAGAGGAGGAGAAGTTAATTTGGGGCTCAAGGTTTCAGTGTCAATCCATGGTTAGCCAACTCCATTGCTCTAGGGCTGAGGTAAAGAAGAACATCATGGCAGAAGGGTGTGGAGGAGGAAAGCTGCTCAGCTCTTGGCAATTGGGAAGCAAAGAGAGAGCAAGGAGCCAGGGGCAAGATGTGGTCCCCAAGAGCACCACCACCCACCCACTGGTGTACCTTCTCCAGCCACTCCCACCTATATACAGATAACAACCAGTGATCCATTCAGATTATTAACCATCTCACATCTGATCATTCCTGCATTTCCTAACACATAAGTTTTTCAGGGGACATTAAAGATCCAAACCATAACACCTTAAGAATTCCACAGTTAAAGCCTATAGTTGTTCAGGCTAACAGTACCTGGTTTCTGGAATAACTAGAAAACTAGTGAAACAAGCAACATACACATACACATAAAATACTTTCATTATTCTATCTAGGGAGACAGGGAAAGGCAGCATAGTTTCATTCTTCACTGTTTTTTTTTTTTTTTTTCAGGTTAATATTAAAATGAGTTTATACTCCATAAGTAAATGATAGCCAAGAGGTAGGGTAACAGTGAAGGAGGCGGCAAAGCTATAAGGATGTAGAATGAGGATAAACCAAATACTCTAAACCTATACAAGATAATCAACAAATAGCATAATTTATACGTAGGTAGCCTAGAGTCTCTCATTGAGCTAACTTAAAATAGAATTTCAGTTTTAAATTGTTCACATAATACAAAGAATGTGGTGTAAGGAGTTTCACTTGCCTTTTATGAATTCATCTGAAAAATGAGAATAGACAATATCTGACATCCCTCACTGGGTGAACTCAGGTCTCCATTTTCCTTATCAGTGAAATGGATTAAAACACGGTTGTAATAAAGCATACATATTGAATGTTCTCAGGCCAAGGGCTCCCTGTAATTGAATTTAGACCAGAAACATCTGTGGGGGAAGAAGAAGAAACCCATAAAGAAAATCCAGAATTCAGAATGTGGTGGTGATAGGAAAATAAAGGGTCATGAAGGCTTTGAGAGGAAAAGAAATCAATAAAGAAAAGAAAGAATAGAAAAATCAAGAAAACCAGGAGGACACTTTAAGAGAGTAAAGGCATAAATCAGTCAATTAATACACAAATTAAAGACAACCCAAACTCTTAAAAAATCGTTAATGACCTTCAACAGAATAATCTCTGTTGTGGTGGAATTCATTATTAACATTAGAAAATATCTTAAAAATAACTAAAAATTTCCCCAACTGGTTGACCTTTTAAAGTAACACAAATAGAGCCTGATTTTAGAATTAGTGATAAATCAGTAAACTTAATAAATATTACTTTTGTCCTATTTCAAAGGATTTGATAAAACAAAGACCCGGTTTATTCATATTTAATCTTGTTGTTAAGTACTTAGCATGTATTTCTGTAGCTCTTGTGAAAATTTACAAATAATCCAGGGAAGCAGTTCTGAGAGGACATTTAGCAGGAAGCCTTTCACTAGATAAGTTGTGCTGGAATTAATGGTCATTCCCTGTCCCCAAATTATATGAACTAGTGGAGTTTTAATGGTGAACCATAGTTAGGACATTACATAACACTTCTCCCAGTTATAAAGAATTAGTGGAGTTATAATACTGAACCAAAGTTAAGCAGCATATGGTTTATTTAAAAAATAAAAAATGAATTAAAAAAACTCCTAAACCTTCTTCCTTCTTGTGGTAGGAAGGTACAAAATATGACAAATGTAATTCCTGATTCAGAATGTTGTTACTTATTTTAGATGAGTTGCTGCTCTGGAAACTTCATGAAGATCTTTATGGATCATTTTGAATATTTACTTTCTGATAAAGCACAACTATTTAACTCTGGGAAAATGGTACAAGGTAGCTTTTTTTTTTTTTTAGGTGTGGTGCTGGGGATCAAACCCAAGTATTATGGTTTGGATCGTTAACATTCCCCCAAAAAAACTCATGTTAGGCAACGTAGGAATATTTAGGGGTGAAATGATTAGATTGTGAGAACTGTATTCTTAATCAGTAGATTAATCCATTTGATGGATTAATGATTTTAATAGACAATTGGGTAGACAGGTGGAACATGGCTGGATGAAGTAGGTCACTGGCGGGATATGACCTTGGGCTGTGTCTTGTCCCTGGTTCCTTGTTCTCACTGTTTCCTAGCTGCCACAAACTGAGCAACTTTCTCCCCCACACCCTTCCACCATGATGTTCTTCCTCTCTTCAGGCCCAGAGCAATAGGGTTCACTGACCATGAACTGAAACCTATGAAACCATAGGCCTAGAATAAACTAATCGTCTTCAAAATTATTCTCATCAGGTATTTTGGCCATAGCAAGGAAAAGCGAACTAACACATAAGACAAAGTGATCCCTTTTGACTATTTTCCACGCAGTGTTGTATTTTTTAAATAAAGGTAAAGGCAAAATTAAGTATTTTTGGTTTTCAACGTGTGCTTCACTCCAGATATGTTTGCAAAAGAATAGTTATCAATTACCTATACATTGATAACACACCGAAGTTCCAAATAAAGCTTATAGATTTCATGGTCTATTTTTTGTTCAAGCATAGGAGGGCTCATATTTCTTTTTATTTATTTCATATAATCTGCCTACTTTTCAAAAAAGATTTGAAGGCATGTGAAAAAATCAAATAACAATTAAACCTTGTAAATCAGAGTAAAAGCACAAATAGTGGAACAATGAAATGGAGAATTAAAAGAAATCTGGGAGTCACACTTGACACCTTTTCCTTCTTGACTTCTCCATGCAGTCCATTGTTAAGTCCTGCCCTTTTTTTTTTCCCCCTTCTTATAAGACTTGCTTCTACTCTCATAAGTCTTGCTCACTTCCCTGTCACTCACAGCCTGTTCGTAACTACCACATGTCACTTAACCAGAGTGATGCAGAAACTGCCTTCCTGAGCTCTTATCCTCTCCCACTAACCTGTACACTAGGCCCGGAGTATTCTTTTGATAAAGATACACAAATCCGATTTTCACCTGTCTCCAGCAAAAAAACTCATCCTTGTCTTGCCCCACTACCCTTAGTTTGATGATCTCAAACTAGCCTTCTAGGGCCCTGCATCGTCTCACTCTCCAAGCCCTGGGCTCTAGCTCTGTATTCATACCTCATTTGTCCTCCCTGATCTTCTTGACTGAAGAAAACTCCTCATTGTCCACTTCCAGCTTACCATGCAATCAGGGAATGGTCCATGCTCTCTGGGATCATAAATTTATGAAATTTGGGGAACTCTAAGAAAAAGAGCAAATAATTAGAGATATAGCAGTAGCGTCAGCCTTGGGAGGGCCCTGTGCAAAGGTGGCGTGCTGGTGCATAAGCTTATTTTTGCTGCATGGCACATCTGCCTCTGCCCATTCCTCTTCTTGGCAGCTCTTCACAGTTGACAGTTTGATTTATGTATCCAACTAGATGGGTATTTCCTTACTCTACATTTTACACTGTGAGAGAGAGAATATGGCTGAATTTGATCACCAAATTTTCTTCAGCAATTTGCGTAGCTTTAGCCTTGAGTGTATAGTATGTGCTTCTTGGCTGGAGGAAACATGAGTAAATGAATAATTAAATGAAGACTTAGACTAAGAATCAGAGCTTATGATGCCTGTATAAAATTTAGACGAATTTATAGAAGCCAGAGTCAAGTGAGGAACAACTAAGTTCCATGGTTCTTTGCATAAGTTGATCTTGAAAGATGCTTATCTTAGTACCAAGTGGTAAAGATGAATTTTTATAGGATTCTTTATATAAAACATCTTATTCAACATGGTGAATATTAACAGCAACTAATTTTTATTGAATGTTTGCCTTGTGCCTAGGCACTACTACACTTTGACATGGTATTCTGCTTTGCTCATTAGCTCCAGTGACCTGTGCACACACAATTAGATGTGGCATTCACTGCTAACTCCAGGGTCAGCCTCAGTAGCAATCGCAGCCCCATTCCCTCTGCAAAAGGGAAGAAAACCTCATGTAGGACAAGAAGACCTGAGGCTCTGGCAGCTTCATAAACTCAAGGAGATTCCCTCTCTGGAGCTCCTTTGTCCCTGGCCTTTTCTGTTACCTGCTGTGTGCTAAGACCCAGTTCTAAACCTCTGAATCAGCTGGCTTCATACCTGCCCTCCATCAGGAATGAGATCTTGATCTTCACTCCTAGTAAGGATATGCCCACACTTGCCCTTGTCTTTTTGTCCCTGTAGAATGTTTAAATATGAGCCAAACTGCCTGATTTTTGGTTTATTGGAATGAGTTAGGTCCCTAATAACCTGTTAAAAAGAGCTATAATGTGCTATCCATCTGGACATTGAAAAAATGCCAATCAGAGCTGATCATTTTTAACTTCGGGATAATTAATAGTGACCTTTATTTTTTAAGTTCTATCCTGTGCATTGCCCTGAGGACATGCAGATTAAAGAAACTACCTTCCCTGTAGGGGAGGAATTCAATCCCAGATGAGGAAGAAAGGAAGACAGCCTAAGGGTTGTGCCAGCTTCAGGAGCAGCCATTATTTGACTATGCATAGACTATGCAACCCTCTCAACTAAATTAGCTACCTTGGGTAGGAAGAATTAGAATTTGTACCAATATCTTTACCTCATACTACCTTTGAGAAATTTTTGAGGGCTCACAGGATAAGCATTTGTATATACTTGGGTGCTTTGCAGCAGTCTTCACCACAGCAGGAGTAAGGACTGACAGGCTCCCAGCTGTCCAAGTCCAGAGCAACCCTGAATTAAACAGAGGGGCTCTCTGTCCCAGAGATAAGCCCCTGGGACCATGGAAAGCTGCTTAGGCTGTTGGGGATGTTTTCCTTAGCTTGGTTTCAGGCATGTGCCGCGCAAACTCCAGGAAAATATACTCAAGATGAGTAAACAGAAGAATACAATTGTCAATTTTGGTCCAAGATGCCCATCTTACAGGTAGAAAGAAGGGAATTTAAAGATGTAAGCAAGGCTCTCTCCTTAATCCCACTGACTACATCGTAAACTGGATAAAGTTAGGATTGTGAAGGTTTGAACACATGCTTCACTCTAGGCTTGGGCCAGCTTTCTCTGGAGCTTTAGTTAAAGACAGGTAGCTGCCAAACTGTCGTAGGGACCAGTCAGATTTTTGCCATTATCCCCTGCCCGTTTTATGTTTCCTGTAGGATGTGTTCTCAGCAAGGGCAGCCTCTGGTTTCAAGTTATTCCCCTGTTTAATCCCCAGGAACTGTATCTAGCACATAGCAAACACTCTGTAAATGTTAGTTAGATGAAATAAAGTTTCTAGTGGAGGGTGTTAAACTAAGTGGGGCCTGTAGGAAATAAAGCATTTGTGATATTTGTTGTCCTGAGTTTGTGATTTAGGGTATGCCAGTGACGGTCTATTGAGGATTTCTGGGGTCCTGTCAGTAAAAACGGGTAAGCATGGACTTGGAGCCTCCTTTCTTCTGTTCCATGAGTAAGATCTCCTCTTTAAGCTCTCACACATGAGCTTGGGTTTTTAGGAGTGAGAGCTAGAACAAAAGGCCAGAAGTTCACAGTAGCATATTAACACTTTTTATTAATTCCTAAACTACTTTGCCTTAGATCCATTAACAAGTATTTAGAGTTTTGTTCCTTAGCTTTGAAGCAAATTTTCTCTGAGAATAGCATTGCTCTTGGGAGAAACTACTAAAGAGGTACTAAAATATTCTTTGTGTGAAGTTCTTTTTATATTTCACGAGTTCTAAATTTTCTTCAGAACTCTTCTTCTGGGTGTTAGATGGATTTATAAAAAGTTTTTAATGGTTCACAAAATAGGTGAATTTTGCTCAGTGTGAAATCACATAATAGTAGGTTCTATTTAAGAAGTGTTTCTTTGGGCTAGGGATGTAGTTTAGTGGTAGAGTTCTTGCCTAACATATGCAAGGCCCTGGGTTCTATCCCCAGTGCTGCCCCCCAAGAGTTTTTGTTGTTGTTGTTACTAATTTAGGGGTCCCCCCAGCCCTTTTTAAAAACTTGTCTTATATTCTGATACAGGGTCTTGGTAAGTTGCTGAGGCTTGCCTTAACTTGTGATCCTCAGATCTGCCTCAACCTCTGAGTACCTGGAATTATAGGCATACACCACCATTCCAGGTATTATTTTCTTTAATTGTATGAATTTTTACTATCTCACTTGAGTGTATTGTGAGTCTTCATACCTCCACATACATGCTTACATGTATATTGAGTGTTGGTAGAGGGTTATTTGTAGTGATGGTATGGTTATCATTCCTTCATAAACGTTAATTATTTTTCCTTTAACTTACTTCAGTGAAGGATTTGAGAATTTGACCCTCACTGGATCTCTTGAATAGTCTCCCATTTGCCCTCCCAAGGGACAACAGTGGTCTTTAGAACATGTGGTCTTTAGAGAAAATGAAATTTAGTATTTGGTGGGTCAGAAATTCATACCTACATGAAAAATTAAGTATTAGATTGGTTAAGAAAGCCATTTGCTTCCTTACACATTTTCTTTAAATATTATTTCAAAGCTACTCGACTAACTTATTTTAATAGGCATATTAAAGAACTCTTAGTGCTAGTGGACCTAATATTTAAAGTTTTAATTAAGGTTATCATATTTTTCTGTTTGATACTAGAATCTTGCTGATTGGCAGTAAAAATCTAATTAATGTGTGTTTTCCAGTGTGTATGTAATTACCTAGTACACTTAACAAATGTGAACAAAGAGCAAAATTTTTGAATTCAGGTCTCTGGGGCATCAAAGTTGTGCCCAATCTAGTATAAGTAACTTATATTTACATGTTTTTAAAAAAAACTATGTGATACCGAATAACAAATTTTTAAATTTTTTTGGTTCTTTTTAGTTATACATGACAATAAAATCTATCCTGATGTATCTATACATATATGGAGTACATCTTACTCTACTTAGGGCATCTATATACATACATAGGAAAGGTATGCCAGGTTTATTTTACTGCCTTTTCTATTCCTCTCCCCACTCCCTTCCCTTGGTTCCCCTTTGTCTAATACCCCTAAACCTCTATTCTCCACACCCCCACCACCTCCTTGTTGTGAGTTAGCATCACATATCAGTGTCGTGTTGGGCTTACATTTTCTTCTAGTGTATGCAGAGGTTCTGGCTTAATACCTAAGTCTTTGATCCACTTTGAATTGAGTGGTGTGCAGGGTGAGAGAGAGGGGTTAAATTTCATTCTACTACATATGGATTTCCAGTTTTCCCAGCACCATTTGTTGAAGAGGCTATCTTTTCTCCAATGTATGTTTTTGGTACCTCTGTCTAGTATGAGATAACTGTATTTATGTGGGTTTGTCTCTGTATCTTCTATTCCATTGGTCTTCATGCCTGTTTTGGTGCTAATACCATTGCTGTTTTTGTTACTGTAGCTCTGTAATATCCTTTAAGATCTGGTATTGTGATGCCTCCTGCTTCACTTTTCTCACTAAGGATTCCTTTGGCTATTCTGGGCCTCTTATTTTTTCAAATGAATTTCATAACTGCTTTTTCTATTTCTTTGAAGAATGTCATTGGGATTTTAGTAGAAATTGCATTAAACCTGTATAATGCTTTTGGTAGTATGGCCATTTTGACAATATTAGTTCTGCCTATCCAAGAATATGGGAGATCTTTCCATCTTCTAAGGTCTTCTTCAATTTCTTTTTTTAGTGTTCTTTAATTTTCATTGTAGAGGTCCTTCACCTCTCGTTAGATTGATAACAAAAAAAAAAATTGTTTTTGAGGCTACTGTGAATGGGATAGTTTTCCCGATTTCTCTTTCAGTTGCTTCATCATTCATGTATAGGAATGCAACTGAGTCTTATGGGTGTTAATTTTGTATCATGTCATCAGCAGATAGAGACAGTTCAAACTCTTCTTTTCCTATTTGTATCCCTTTGATTTCTTTCTTTTGCCTGATTGCTCTGGCTAGAGTTTCAAGAACTATGTTGAATAGAAGTGGGGAAAGAGCATCTTTATCTTGTTTCAGTTTTTAGAGGGATGCTTTCAGTTTTTCTCCATTTAGAATGATGTTGGCCTGGGTGTGTCATATACAGCTTTTATGATGTTGAGTTATATTCCCACTGTCCCTAGTTTTTCTAGTGTTTTAAACATGAATGGATGCTGTATTTTGTCAAATGCTTTTTCTGCATCTATTGCAATAATTTGTGATTCTTGTCTTTAAGTCTATTTTCATGGTAAATTACATTTATTGATTTCCATATGTTGAACCAACCTCACATCCCTGGAATGAAACCTACTTGATCATGGTGCACTATCTTTTTAATGTGTTTTTGTATGTAATTTGCCAGTTTGTGAAATTTTTTTTCGCCATTATTTTATTAAGAATTTTTACCTCTATGTTCATCAAGGCTATTGATCTCAAGTTTTCTTTCCTTGATGTGTCTTTGTCATGTGTGGTATCAGGGTACTACTAGCTTCATAGAATGAGTTTGGAAGAATTCCCTTCTTTTCTATTTCATGGAATAATTTGTGGAGGATTGGTATTAGTTCTTCTTTAAAGGTCTGATAAAGCTCAACTAAGAATTCATCTGGTCTTGGACTTTTCTTTGTTGGTAGGCTTTGAATGGCATCTTCAATTTCATTTCTTGAAATTAGTCTATTTAAATTTTCTATACCCTCCCGGTTCTTTTTTTTTTTTTTTTTTTTTTTTTTTTGGGTGCTGGGGATTGAACCCAGGGCCTTGTGCTTACAAGGCAAGCACTCTACCTACTGAGCTATCTCCCCAGCCCCACCCTCCTGGTTCTATTTGAGTAGGTCATATGTCTCTAGAAATTTGTCAACATCTTCCAAGATTTTCTAATTTATTGGAGTATAAATTTTCCAAATAGTTTCTTATTTCTTATTATCCTCTAGTTCAGAAGTATCTGTGTTGATATTTCCTTTTTCATCATGAGTTTTATTAGTCTTTCCCCTCTTTTGGTTAGGTTGGCTAACAGTTTATCAATTTTGTTTATTTTTTCAAAGAACCAACTTTTTGTTTCATTGATTTTTTTTTTTTTTTAACTTTTTTTAAAATTTCAATTTCATTGATTTTGGCTCTGGTTTTAATTATTTCCTGTCTTCTACCGCTTTGGGTGTTGATTTGTTCTTCTTTTTCTAGAAACTTGAGATGTACTATTAGATTATTTATTTGGCATCTATTGTTTTAATGAATGAGCTAGATGCTATGAACTTTCCTCTTAGAACTGCCTTCACAGTGTCCCAGAGATTTTAATATCTTGCATCACTATTCTCATTTACCTCTAAGTGTTTTTTTTTTTTTAAATTTCACTGATTTCTTCTGCTGTCCATTCATTATTCGATAGTGAATTATTTAATTTTCAGGTGTTAGAGTAGCTTCTATTTTTTATCTTATCATTGATTTCTAATTTAATTCCTTTATGAGCTGATAGAATGTATGGTATTATTATCTCTCTTTTTTTTTTTTTTTTTCTTTAAGAGTTGCTTTGAGGCCTAAGATATGGTCTATTTTAGAAAATGATCTGTGTGCTGCTGAGAAGAAAGTGTATTCAGTCATTAATGGATGAAATATTTTATATATGTCTGTTAAGTCTAAATTACTAATTGTATTTTTTGTTGGGAGGATCTATCCAGTGATGGGAGAGGTGTGTTAAAAGTCCTCAGTATTATTGTGCCATGATTTATTTGATTCTTGATGTTGAGAACAGTTTGTTTGATGTATGTAATGCTCCATTGTTTGGGCATAAATATTTACAGTTGTTGTTTATTGTTGTGTAATTCCCTTAAGCAGTAGGAATTGACCTTCTTTGTCTCTTCTGATTCACTTTGATATGAAGTTTGCTTTATCTGAGAATAGAAACCCTACCCTGCTTATTTACATGATGCATGTGATTGCTAGTTTTTCCCAATCTTTCACCTTTAGTCTGTGGATATCTTTGCCAATGAGGTGAGTCTTTTAGAGAGAGCATATTATTGGGTCTTATTTTTAAATTCAGTCTGCTGGCCTTTGTCTTTTGATTGATGAGTTCAGGCACTTAACATTCAATGTTATTATTGAGATATGATTTTTATTTGTCATTTTGATTTATGTCTAGTTTTTAATGTGTTAGTTTCTCCTTTGATTGACTTCTTATAGTATAGTTCCTCCTGCTGATTTTCATTTTCAATTTTTTTTCTTCATGAAATAGTTTATTGACTATGTTGTATAGTGCAGGCTTCCTAGTTGTGAATTCTAACTTTTGCTTATCACAGAAATGGTTTATTAATCTTCAGTTCTGAAGCTTTATCTTGCTGGGTGTAGTATTCTTGGTTGATGTCCTTTTTCTTTTAGAGCTTGGTACATATTACCCCCTGACTTTTAGAGTGTGAGCTGAGAAATCAGCTGAGATCTGGATTGGTTTATCTCTAAATGTGACCTGTTGTTTTTCTCTACCACCCTTTCTTTTTTTTTTTTTTTGCAGTACTTGGGATTTGAACCCAGGGCCTTGTGCTTGCACACCCTTTCAAATTTTAACCTTATTCTGTATGTTAGGCATTTTCATAATAATATGCCTTGGACGTGTGCCTGTTGTAATTTTGTATATTTGGAGTCCTGTATGCCTCCTGTATTTGATTTTCCATTTCATCCTTGAGGTTTGGGAAATTTTCTGGTTTTATTAAGATTATATATGTTTGTCTTCATTGCCTGCTACTCTGTCTTCTAAGTGGTCTAGTCTGCTGGTGATGCTTTCCATTGAATTTCTAATTTGGTTTATTGATTCCTTCTTTTTAGGTATTTCCATTTGGTTCTTTTTCAAAATTTCTATCTTTTTATTGAAGTGATCTTCCACTTCCTGTATTCTCTCCTTTTTCACTCCTTACATTGCCTTTTACCTCACTGATGAATTTAACTGTTAACTTTCTAAACTCCTCTAACATTTTCTCCACTGTGGTGTCAGTGGATTCTATCACTGAGGTATTTTGGTTTGTTTATTCCCTTGTTTTTTCATATTGTTTATATGTCTACCTATTTATCAGTATGAATATGAGGCTACAGATTTTCAACCCTGTGAACCCTTATTATATCCCTGAAGGTTTCTAGTGCCTCACAGTTTATGGGGAGACATAATAACAACAACCAGTGCAAACACTATACAGGATTTGAGTAAATACTTAGATCCTGCTGTGACATATACAGTATTGATTGGCACAATAAACAAATGGTATGGTAAGCAGTTGTCAACAGTAAAAACATTAACTTTGCCAAGTTTTCTTTTTTTTCTTCAAAAGGTGAACAGGGAGAATGCAGAAGAGATGTAAGGTGTGATGATTATGAGGGAGGAGGAAAGAAAGTAGAAGTAAAAAATTTAAGTGAAAGAGAAAACAAAAAAATTTGTGTGTTAGTGAAAGGAAAAAGAGAATCAAAAGAGATAGACAAGTGAAAAACGATACAAAACAAAACCACAATATACTAATTTAAAACACTAGCCCTCAGAAGACAGTCATGAAAAATAACTACCTTCAAAAGATACTAGAAATGAGAAAAGAGAGACAAATACGTATAAATGTTCATGCAGCATTCAGCACACAAGCAAACAGAGAGAGAAAGCCATATGAGAGGGGAAAAAATTGTTATTGTTGAAAAATTAAGGAATTGTTTCCACTGTGGTGGTCAAAAATTGTCAATGAGAGTATATATGTTCATTGTCTAGTATTACACACAAGAGTAGTAGCCAGGCTAACAAGCCCTTTCTCTTTGTGTTGCTTCTCAGGTTGCCAGTTGGAGTTCAAAAATTCTTGACTTCCCTTCTCAGCAGTATGGGGTGGCGCAGGTTGAAATATGTTGTCTGCTCCACTCTCAGGGTAGGGTCTCTGTAGAGTTCTCTGAGAGGAGTTCCTGTAGATGGAGCTCCTAAAGGTAGTGTTTAGATCCAGGTAGATCACAGGTGCTTCAGTTGAATGGCAATTGTTCTGAAGATTTAAAATCAGCACTCCTCCAGGGCCCGGCAGCTGCTGATCTACACTGGGAGACTGCACCTCAGGAGTCTCCCCTGGGTTTCACTTCATCAACGAAGGATCCAATCCTTCGCCCCCTGCGCAGCCTGTGGATCACATCCTTCCTGCCCTCCCAGGCTCAGTCCCCAAAACCATAGTCACTTCCACCTGCCCAGACTAATTCTTGGCCCACCCCAGCTGGTTCTGCCAGCAGCCAGACTCCAAGGGAAGGAGGGACCCAGGATCTCAGACCCATATTCCCCTGGGTGAAACACTCTCTGTGCCTGATTTTCTCCTGATCTCCTAGATACACTCTGGGTCATGTGGCAGGTTCTGCTGGATCTGATTTTTGGATCTAGCTCAGATTTCCCAGGTCTGGGCTTTTGGACTTGTTCCCATAGCTGCACACCACCATAGCATGGTGGGAATATGGCTCCTGCCTCAGCTCTCTGTGAACAACTGGGAGGCATCTTTTCACACAAGGATATAGTATAGCATACTCTCTTATCAGTTCAGCAATGTCCTTGATCTCTGATTTCTTCATATCAAGACATGCCAAGGTGCCACCTGAAATGCTGGCTCTCTTAGTTCCTCTCCCCAGTTTGCCTGTGGTAGATCAGCTCAGGCAGTTGCTGGCACCAGTAGTGGGCTTTCTCCTATTTTACTGTATCCAATCTTCTGAGCCCCAAGCGGTTCTGAGACTCTAGTGTTAAATCCCAGTAAAATCTTTCATCCACCTCACTGATAAGCTGTTTATCCACTTTCTTGTTCTTACACCATAGAGCAGCTTGGAAAGCAACCTACATTACCCTGTCATCTTCCCAGTTGAGTCCCTGAATAACAAATTTTTATCATCAGTATTTATTTCAGAATGATAATGTGTACTTAGTGCTACATGCTAGGTCAGAATTCAAGAAATTGGCCTAATCATCTTTAGTTAAAGACTGAAACTGGCTTATTTCCTAAAAATTATTTTTTACATTCAGATTCAGTAACCATCTTCAGAGGCTTTTTTGTGCCAAACTGAACTGGGTGTTTCTGATACATTACCCTGTGAGGTTATTGTGAAGATTTTATAAATGAGGAATAAGTACATGCTGAAGATTTTCCTCCAAAACCAGTTCTATGTAATAATGATAACATGTAGCAGTCACCTTAACACATATTTGAATTAGACTGTAGTCTAGCATGAATAGCTACAATAGGCTACAGCCATACCTACTTTCACTATACTTTTTCTGTTGAAAGGCAGTGTGGGCAATAAAATGATGATTGAGGAGTTCTACATTTTAGCAACTTTATTTGAGATAAAATTCACATACCCTAAACTTTACCCACTTAAAGTGTACAAGTCAATACTTTTTAGTATATTTACAGGACTGCCCAACCATCAGTTTTCTAATTTTTGAACCTGACATGTGGCCTATTGATTTATTACCCTTTGAACCTAATTTATTGGTTTTGATACTATCGACCATATATTTGAATAAGAAAACAGAATCATAGTTGTAAAAGAATTTAGATTGAATCCCTGTTCTTTTCTGATTTAGTTCTGTTCATGTGAAGTCCAGTAACTTCCCCTTTCAGTTCTGGCACACAAAAAAGAGGTTCCTTGACTTTCATGAGAAAGGTTAGCTTACAAGAATGTTAGCTGGTTTTCATCTGCACTATTGACAAATAGAAGCCTTGAAATGTGAAATCACTTCCTTATAATTTAAAAGTCCTTTGCAATAGACACACACTGTCTATCAAAGGACAACCCAAAAATAAATGCAATTAATACTTAAACTAAAGGTGCTTTACTCGGGTCAAAAAAAAAAAAAAAAAAAAAAAACTAATTTTCTTTATAGCCAGTCCTGATTTACTGAGGTGATCAAAGTCCATGTTACTAGAATCAGAAAACTAGGCGTAGATCTCTCATTGACTTGAGCTCATATTAGAAAGTTACCCAAGGATCGTAAAGTACTTAATGTGCTGTTAGGTGAATGGTATTTTAAGATACTTTATGCAGTCCTGTACATACACAACTAGATGTATGAAAAGGTGCTTTTCAAAGTACAGCTTCATCTTAACTCATTTAATGGTTGAAGCACCCCTGGGAGGCAGGAAAGATTTGTGTCATGATCCCAGTTTTAAAATGGGATAGCAAACATGTTTATTTAAGTCCTGTGTTCAAGATCCAAGCTAGTCACTGGCCAGTATTTCAAGAAAGTAACGCCTTCCTGCTTGCGGGCCTGGGCTTCTCAAGACTGCAGTTGACCATCCATCATCCATGCCTTGGTGTCCATATCTTAGCTTACTCTTAAGATGTGATAACACATAATCTCTCTCACATCTCTATGCCTTAGCACTTATTATTTCTTTTGTCAAATTGCATTCCCTCCTGTTCGCACCTCCCCATGTCTCAGTACTCCTTCCTGTCTCATCGAAAAATACACACTGTGGTGAATTCCTCCCAATTACTACATGCAGACCTGGCCTGCCATGTCCTAGACCTCTCCTGGACTCTGTATGGACCAGGTCAGGACAGGTTTCTCACAGTTTCACAACTTATCATCCCCCACTAAACCAGGAACCCCTTGAGGGCAAGGACTACTTCATAGAACTCTGTATCCCTGCTTCCCCACTCTTCCTGCATGATGCCTGACACGTGGCTAGTGATTTTCTTTTGAGTGAATGTCAATAAAGCTTGCCTTAAGAGCATAATTCCTTTGCTCTCTCCTCAGAACCAAGGACAACAGTGAGAAGTCCCCTCCTTTGGTGGTCAAGTCTTTGCTAACAACAGACTTTGGATAGAAAGAGATTTGGAGATGAAAGATCCTATTAGTGCTTTCACTTAATTAACTCAGGGGAGGCCATTTAAGCTTCTTGTGCCTCAGGTTTCCTCATACTCTTAATCAAAAATAAGGCCAAAATCACTGTGTTATTGTGAGAATTGATTGAGAGCTTATATAGAAAGCAGTTTGCAAATGTAAAGTATAGCATTAGGTAACATAAACTGATAGAAAGGACGTGTTTTAGCCGTAGATGGAATTTAAAAATATATATATTTTAGTTGTAGATGGACACAGTAACTTTATTTTTATGTTGTGCTGAGGGTCAAACCCCAGTGCCTCACACATACTAGGCAAGCACTCTACCCCTGAGTCACAACCCCAGCCCTGTAGAAGGGATTTAAAGTCTGGACTAGAAGTTAGGTGGAATTCAGGCAGTGTTCCTTTGTGTTCCATCTGTGCATGTTCAGCTTCTCCATGTCAGGTTCAGTCCTTTGTAGTACAGGGAGAGTGAGCAGGTTCCTTCTATCAGGCCAGGAAAAAAGAGTAAGAGGAGATGCAGATCAAGGGACTGGCTTTCCTGGGCCATGGACCCCAGCCAGCCTGGATATGCTTTGGGAGAGCAACTGAGGCAAAGTCTGGTCTGGCATCACAGTGCATTCCTAGGTTAGCTGTTTGTGCTATGGCTTCTTGTGCATTCTTTTTGATACTTTTTATGAAGTAAAAGCACACATTACAGCAAAGGCACGTAACCTGAGTATACAGATCACATTTTATAGACTGAACACACCCATATAGCTTTATCATTTATTCTCATTGCTTTCTAATTTTCCATTGTGCAAATATACCAAATTGTGTTTTTCCATTCTGCCGGTAGACATTGAATGGCTTCCAGTTGGAAGCTATTACAAATTGTGCTACCATGAGAATTCTTATACGTATCTTATGATGAATGTATGCATGTACGTATCTTATGATGAATGGTATGCATGTTTCTCCCAAGTATATACTTAGCAGTGGAGTTACTGGGTCATAGAGTATGCATATATTCAGTTATAGAAGATAATGTTCAAGGTTTCCCCAGCATGGTTATGCAAATTCACAACTTCCCTCAGTGGTATTTGAGTTCTAGTTGCTGTCACATCCTCACCAGCACTTAGTATTATCTGTCTTTTCCATTTTAGGGATTCTGGTGGTTTTAAATAATTTATAGCATTTTGGAAATGGAACCATTTGCTTTGCCCTAAAACCTTAAACTCTAATCTTTTCATACACTCATTTTCAGGAATGCATTCTCTACAAACTCAGGGGTGGTATCAGATGTAAAGCTCCTGGGACAGTGCTTAGTATGTGGAAGGAAGGTGACAAATGATTACTATTATTACTATTGTCATTATTATTAAAGGTCTTTTATGTTCTTTTAGGGGTGGAAGTGGGGCATGGTGGATATAAAGGTGAACAAGACACCTTGTCCACAAGGAACTTACAATTGGAAACGAATTACTATTCAACAATATAATAGGAATTTTCAGGAAAAGGTAGGGCTGGGAGTTAAAGAGTAAATAAAATTCAACAGAAGGGAAGTGGACTGGAGGAAATGCAGGGGCATAGAACCTCTGGTGGGGTGGCAGAGTACACAGTGTACTGGAGAAGAGCTCACCTGAGGTTGGAGTTGCTGTACTCTCTGCTGTCATTAGTTGTATCAGGTTCTAGAAAAGTCAGGCTATTTGTGTTGGAGGATTGAAGAAGTGAATTTTGCTAGTAACTATCCAAAGAACATTGGTTACTTGTCTTTTACATCTTGATTATTTCAAACTATTCCCCCTCTCTATTCCCTTTTCCAGGAAACCTTTTAGTGAAAGAATTCAGCTTAATAAAATGCTCCTCTACCCAATACCATATGTAGACAGTTAACAAGTGTTCCTGGAACTTTTATGTTGATGAAGGTGATGATCAAAATCTTGTACATTCTTTCATTGATTGAGCACTTGCCATGTATCCAGCATTGGAAATTTAGGACACAGAAGGAAGATGGCCATAGTCCCTGTTCTTATTGAATGATAATCCAGTAGGAGATCAGACAGTTCAGTGTGATTGGGTCATGATGGAGAGATGTACACAGTCATATGGGAGCCTCTGACTCAGACCCAGAGTCAGGGAAGGCTTCCTGGAAAAGGGAACAGACACCTGACAGCCTAGTGTAGAAAGGGGGAGGAAGTATTTCAGGAAAAGGAAACAAGAGGGGGTTGAACTCAAGGGGAAGAGCTTGTTAGAGAAACTGAAGTTACGGACTCAGAGCATAGGGAGTATGGGGAAGAAAAGAGTTAGCCAAAAGGCCCGCATCGACGTGGAAGTTTGACAGATTAGAGGAGGTCAAGACCAGAGGTGAGGACACCAGCTAAAATAATCAAAATGTAAAAGATAACTAATGTTCTTAGGATAGTCACTGTCAGAATTCACTTCTTGATTCAATCTTCCAACCCTAACAGCCTCTCTAAAACCTGATAGAACTATTTGAAAAGTAAAAATCCTAGCAGGAAGAAGTGTTATATGCATGTGTGTGTGTGTGTGTGTGTGTGTGTTTTCTTTATTTTCTGTTATCCACACAATTGGTCCTTTAAAACCATGGTCCTAAGTGGGCCATCACTTTTTTTTTTTAAAACCGGGAATAAACCTGTGCAAGGTGTAGTCTCCATGCACTTGAAATAAGAGCCTCTTTATAACCTGTGGCTTGGTGCTGTTTTGTGCTTTCTAGATTGGGACTGAAGAACTCATAGCATGAGATGGTGTTGTTTATCTTTTTTGATTCCAGAGTTTCAGCTATATATGTTGATAGATCCCAAGCGTGTACTCTATGACTTCTCTTAAAGTCTAGAACCTTTATTTCAGCTGCCCATGGACACTTCCAGCACAGTAATAAGAGCTAATATAAACAGATAACAAGTACTTGTGACCAGAGGATATGCTAAGGGTATTTGCTGACTTTTCCTAATTTAACCTTTCCAGTAGTCCTTAGAAGTTGCATAAGGGAAATACGAGGCTGAGAGAATCACACCTTTGGTAAGTGGCAGGATCAAGTCTGGCTGTCTAGAGTTGAATAGTGTACACAGACCCGTTTGGGCTTATATAATAGAAGTCATCCCACAACGCCCCTGCCCTGAATTTAAGTCTGAATGTTAAATCAGTCCAGTCCATGACAAATGGACCCCGCTCTCCTGTCCTCTTCCAGGTCCAGTCATCACTAGACTTGGTGCAGGCTGTAATCATTTCTTACCATACAATCCTTGTTTTTGTTTTGTTTCCCCTCTTCTCTTGCAGTAGGAAAGAAACTGCTATGAACAATTGACCATTTGCTTCATATATGTTCCTTTTTGTTTATTTTTACTATGCCTAAGTTGGATAAAAAGTTAGGGCCTGAATGAGAACACTTTAGTTTGGAGCAGGCATAGGGTTTTTTTTTCTCATTTACTATTGTCATGTGGATCTCTGTAATAATGTCCTCTCTCTCTCTGTTTTGTTTTCTAGGAATGTTTACCCTTGCGGAAGTTGCTTCACTTAATGACATTCAGCCAACTTACCGAATCCTGAAACCATGGTGGGACGTGTTTATGGATTACCTGGCTGTTGTAATGTTGATGGTAGCCATCTTTGCAGGAACCATGCAACTTACCAAAGATCAGGTGGTCTGCTTGCCAGTATTGCCATCTCCTGTAAATTCAAAGGCACACACATCGCCAGGAAATACTGACATCACCACCGAAATCCCGAAGATGGAAACGGCCCCTAACCAAGACCAAGACGGGCGGACAACAAATGACATTTCCTTTGGCACATCTGCTGTGACACCTGACATACCTCTCAGAGCCACGTATCCTCACACAGATTCCACAGTTCCAAACCAGGAGGAAAAGAAAGAAAAGAGAGATCCAGCGGGCAGGAAAACAAACTTGGATTTTCAGCAATACGTATTTATTAATCAGATGTGTTACCATCTGGCCCTTCCTTGGTATTCTAAGTACTTTCCGTACCTTGCTCTTATACATACTATTATTCTCATGGTCAGTAGCAACTTTTGGTTCAAATATCCCAAAACATGCTCAAAAGTAGAGCATTTTGTTTCAATACTAGGAAAGTGCTTTGAATCTCCTTGGACAACTAAAGCACTGTCTGAGACAGCCTGTGAAGACTCAGAGGAAAACAAGCAGAGGATAACAGGGGCCCAGACTTTACCAAAGCATGTGTCCACCAGCAGTGATGAAGGGAGCCCCAGCGCCAGCACCCCAATGATCAACAAAACTGGCTTCAAATTCTCAGCCGAAAAGCCCGTGATTGAAGTTCCCAGCATGACCATCCTGGATAAAAAAGATGGGGAACAGGCGAAAGCCCTGTTCGAGAAAGTAAGGAAATTCCGTGCCCACGTAGAAGACAGTGACTTGATCTATAAACTCTATGTGGTCCAAACAGTCATCAAAACAGCCAAGTTCATTTTTATTCTCTGCTACACTGCAAACTTTGTCAACGCAATCAGCTTCGAGCATGTCTGCAAGCCAAAAGTCGAGCACCTGACTGGTTATGAGGTGTTTGAGTGCACCCACAATATGGCTTACATGTTGAAAAAGCTTCTCATCAGTTATATATCCATTATTTGTGTTTATGGTTTTATCTGCCTCTACACTCTCTTCTGGTTATTCAGGATACCTTTGAAGGAATATTCTTTTGAAAAAGTTAGAGAAGAGAGCAGTTTCAGTGACATTCCAGATGTCAAAAATGACTTTGCGTTCCTTCTGCACATGGTAGACCAGTACGACCAGCTCTATTCCAAGCGTTTTGGTGTGTTCTTGTCGGAAGTCAGTGAGAACAAGCTGAGGGAAATCAGTCTGAACCATGAGTGGACATTTGAGAAGCTCAGGCAGCACGTGTCCCGCAACGCCCAAGACAAGCAGGAGCTACACTTGTTCATGCTGTCAGGTGTGCCAGATGCCGTCTTTGACCTCACAGACCTGGATGTGCTAAAACTTGAACTGATTCCAGAAGCTAAAATTCCTGCTAAGATTTCTCAAATGACCAACCTCCAAGAGCTCCACCTCTGCCACTGCCCTGCGAAAGTTGAACAGACTGCTTTTAGCTTTCTGCGCGATCACTTGAGATGCCTTCACGTGAAGTTCACTGATGTGGCTGAAATTCCCGCCTGGGTGTATTTGCTCAAAAACCTTCGGGAGTTGTACTTGATAGGCAATTTGAACTCAGAAAACAACAAGATGATAGGACTTGAATCTCTCCGAGAGTTGCGGCACCTTAAGATTCTCCACGTGAAGAGCAATTTGACCAAAGTTCCCTCCAACATTACAGATGTGGCTCCACATCTTACAAAGTTAGTCATTCATAATGACGGCACTAAACTCTTGGTACTGAACAGCCTTAAGAAAATGATGAATGTTGCCGAGCTGGAGCTCCAGAACTGTGAACTAGAGAGAATTCCACATGCTATTTTCAGCCTCTCTAATTTACAGGAACTGGATTTAAAGTCAAATAACATACGCACAATTGAGGAGATCATCAGTTTCCAGCATTTAAAACGACTGACTTGTTTAAAATTATGGCATAATAAAATTGTTACCATTCCTCCCTCCATTACCCATGTCAAAAACTTGGAGTCACTTTATTTCTCCAACAACAAGCTCGAGTCTTTACCAGTGGCAGTATTTAGTTTACAGAAACTCAGATGCTTAGATGTAAGCTACAACAACATTTCAATGATTCCCATAGAAATAGGATTGCTTCAGAACCTGCAGCATTTGCATATCACTGGGAACAAAGTGGACATTCTGCCAAAACAATTGTTTAAATGTGTGAAGTTGAGGACTTTGAATCTGGGGCAGAACTGTATCACCTCCCTCCCAGAAAAAATTGGTCAGCTCTCCCAACTCACGCAGTTGGAGCTGAAGGGGAACTGCTTGGACCGCCTGCCAGCACAGCTGGGCCAGTGTCGAATGCTTAAGAAAAGCGGGCTTGCTGTGGAAGATCACCTTTTTGACACTCTGCCACTAGAAGTCAAAGAAGCATTGAATCAAGACATAAATGTTCCCTTTGCAAATGGGATTTAAACTGAGATACTACATGCACATCCATGTGCAGGAACAACTTCCTAGATTGCAAATGCTCATGTACAAGTTATTGCAAGATAATGCATCTTAGGAGTAGATACATCTTTTAAAATAAAACACGAGAGGGTGCATAGAAGGCTGATAGAAGACATAATTGAATGTTCAATGTCTGTAGTGTTTTAAGTCATTCATTTCCAAATCTTTTTTTTTCTCTTTTTTTTTTTTTTAATTAATTTTTTCTTCTGGGGAAAGGGAAGGAAAAATTATAATCACTAATCTTGGTTCTTTTTAATTGTTTGTAACTTGGATGCTGCCGCTACTGAATGTTTACAAATTGCTTGCCTGCTAAAGTATGATTAAATTGACTTTTTCTTACTATACTATCTTTTTTGAGGTGTTGTGATTTATTTTGTTTAACTGATGCAATATCGCTTTAGCTCGGATCACTAAAGACACATTGGATACAAACCTGTACATTTAGAATTGCTGAAATACTGATTTCTTTCCTGTTTTAATTTAAATAGCACCTCAAATAAGCACTTCTTTTAATATTTACTGAATGCTGCTGCTTCTAAGAATCCACTCCCTATGGAATTTACCCTCTTGAAGGTCTGGGATATAGTAAAGGGATGTAGATTGTTGGGCCTTTTTGTTTTTCTCAAAAATAAGTGATAACAAGAAAAATTAAAATAACACATCCTTTAATAGTAACTTTTTTCCCATGCACTGGAGTTGATTACGTGAGACACTTTTGTATTGATACGATAATATTACCAATAACAGAAAAATGTTTTTTAAAAACAAATGTGTAATTACAGCCACAATAACTTTAGTGACTTAGTGATTCGCAACTTTTCAAATATCACCATTCGGAAGATAACACAAAATCAAAGTAAGTATCACTTAATTTCCTACTCTTTTGATGGGGTAGTGGTTTAAAAATTAGCACCCACAGTTCTTTGAGTTGGAAAACTTTTGACTTCCTATTCATCTTAGTGACAAGCCAAATTTCCTGTGTTTGTCTAGAGCTAGGAGGGGTCATGTCCAGGGAAATTCTGGCAGAATACACTTTTTAGATTATGGTTTTCCTACTTTATTATCTTACAGATTGCTAAGTCAGTCTCAAAAAAAAAAAAGTGGAAAATTTCCTGACCCCCATTAAGGTATTTGTTGGCAAGTGTTTCACGGGCCTTTTTTCAAGTGGAAAGAACTGTTTGGTGCTCTGAGTGACAAAGTAGCGTCCTCTCGCTACAAGACTGCATTCGCTCAATGAAACACTGGATATCCTCTGGACCCTAAGCACAGCTTGAAGGATTATGCACAGACTATGGAAAGACGATTCATTTCCGTGTTATCCTTCCCAAAATTGAATTCTGAGGTAGGAGACCACCTTATAAAAACCCAAGTTTCGAAAATCAAGACAATGGTAATTTTTTTTTTATTCAAACATATTATCTCCTAGATATACTTTTCCATTATCAGCATTCATCAATATATTCACTAGTGTTGATTATGCACCAGCATTATGTGAGGAATTAGGAATTCACTACTGGAATAAGTCATAGGCCCTGGCTACATCGAGATTGGTAGCCAGGTAGGGAGCATTAACGTTAATATGCATGTGATAGAAATGATTGATTACAGTTGTAATACAGAATGTGCACAGAATCTTTGTGAATGGAGAATGGCTGGAGCAAGGCTAACAAGGAGATTCAGGGAAGTTTGCACTTAACAAACTGCCTGTAAACACTCCTGGGCATTTACCTGGGCCCACAAGGCCCTGCTCTTCCCGCTGAACAATTGCCACCACCTGAAATTGTTATAGTATTTTATAAGAATGCCACACCAGCTTAATTATGAGATCAACAGATCAGATATGACTTTGCTCTACGGTCCAAAAATGTCTTTTTTGTTTGTTTTGTACTGGGAATTGAATCCAGGGCCTCCTGTATACTAAGCAAGTACTCTACCACTGAGCTATATCTCCAGCCCTTTTTAAAAATTTATTTTGAGGGTCTCCCTAAATTGCCCAGTCGGGCCTCCAATCCTCCTCCCTCAGCCTCCTGATTGCTGGATTACAGTTGTGTGTCGTTGCACCTGCCCAACATGAGGTTGTTTGAGGTGTTTTTTTTGTTTTGTTTTGTTTTGTTTTTTGTGGTACAGGGGATGGAACCCAGGAGGATTCTTCCTCTGAACTATCTCCCTATCCTTTTTTAAAATATCTACCTTGAGACAGCGTGTCACTAAGTTACCCAGCCTGGCCTTGATCTTGCACTCCTGCCTCAGCCTCCTGAGTAGCTGGAATTACAGGCATGCGCATGGGACGAGCATGTGGGAGTTTTTTAATTTTTTTTTTTTTTTTTTGTAGTTATAGATGAACAGAATGGCTTTATTTTGTTTATTTTTTTGTGGTGCTAAGGATCAAACCCAGTGCCTCACACATGCTAGGCAAGTGCTCTGCCTCTGAGCTCCAGCCCAAGTATGTCATTTTTGAAGGGGCAAAGTGGCAAGATGCTCACCTTGCTTTTCAGAGTACTGCCATTCTACAGGGCCTGGGATCTGGAATATTCCCAAAGCTTGGCCACTGGCAGGTCTTCCTCAGGCAATGTGTTTCCTAATTAGTAATTGGGGTTCAGTCACTTAGAACTGATTGGCGTAAGATGCCTCCAAACAATATCAAGGGGTACCTTTCCTCTTATCCACTTTCTGTTGACTTTATCAGCCCTTCATAGTGTCCTTGAAATCTGAAGAGTTCATGGTCAATTGATTTAAATGCCACATTCCACAGTGCTGTTTGCAAGTACTAGTGTTCTAAAAGAGGTTTCCTGAGAAAGGCTGATTCATTTAACAGACTTGAAATGCAGTGGGTCTTGGAGTCTGAGCACATAACATGAGGGATTTGTGGACCTGTTTTGTCCACCTGTGTGTCATGAATTTATGTTGGTGTCATAGGCATCAGACCTGGGGTGATACAAATTGAATGTATAAGTTTTGGCTTAGTATTTCCATATCTTTCTCCAAAGTTCCTTGAGTAACCATCTGAAGAAAATTACTGTAAAGAATCTAAAAATGTTCCATGTTTTGGTGGAACCTCTGCAATCAGAGAGAACCTAGTTTTCTTGTGGCTCTTTTACTTTTTTATTCCACCATTGTTCAGTTTGGATTGGCAGGAAAGACTGGCTTTCTTAAGGGTTCAGAAAGATGAGCTGAAATCATTACAGAGACTCCATTCTTGGTGGAGATTTAGCAATTTAATAATAGAGTTCATTCTGTATAACTCCTGGCCAGTGGGTTCTGAGTGTTTGACATTTTTTATGTATAACCTGTCTTCAACTTTTTGGCTCTGGAAACTCAATGTGTATCAACTGTCCCAGATAAATATCACTTTTCTTGTGGAAATCCTGAGAAATACTTTATTTACATTTTATAAATACCCCTAGTAGTTTCTCTGTCTCTCCTGGTTTGTACATCAACCAGGAACAGACTCTTTTCAAATTGCTAATGACAGCAAACTCCAAAGTGCCCTTGAGACCAACGCCCAACAGTTGTTTCCATTCACCTTGCTGAATAACAGCCAGAGTGCTGTCCTCTCGCAAAGATTTCTGGCAGCGATTGCGTCAGTAATTCATTCCAATAAAATGGTCCCTTTATTAGCTGAATTCCCAAACAAAGACTGTGGTTAACAAAAAAACCCTTTCATGAAAAGAAGGGGGGAAAGAAACCCCTGGAAACAAGTTTTCAAATATCTTCTAACTTATGACTGACACAAAGTGACCCCATCTGGTCCTGACCAGTTGTGGCTCTCCTAGGACAAGGGCACCAGGCATTTAGGGTGATTTTTGCTGGAGACGGAGAGGCAGAAGAGCAGCAGGGCACAAACCAGGCACCTCTCAAGCCTGGTTGAGCAGCGGGGACAGGATCATGCTACTGCAACGGGGAAAGCCACTTCACTCACAAATCTTAAAACTCAGGCTATCTGTTCAATGCTTGTCAGGGGGAGTTGTTTGTTTTGGGTGCTGGGGATCCTTCCAAGGGCCATATGCCTGCTAGACAAGTGCTTTACCACTGAACTACACCCGCAACCCATCTTCAACTTTTTGCTCTGGAAACTTGATGTATATCAACTGTCCCAGACAAATATCACTTTTCTTGTGGAAATCCTGAGGAACAGTATTCTGGAAAGTTTCATATTCCTAGTCCTATCCATCCCTTCCCACTGCTGTGGAATCCATTGGTAGAAAGTGCCCCAGCCCTGCCTGTTTTCCCTATGAGCTATCCTCTTACTCCTCAGATTCATCTCTGGAGTACCTGCACCTGAATCTTGCCCTACCTTAG
The DNA here is from genome assembly GCF_902686445.1 of Sciurus carolinensis. Lineage (NCBI taxonomy): Eukaryota > Metazoa > Chordata > Mammalia > Rodentia > Sciuridae > Sciurus > Sciurus carolinensis. Next base: position 132,525,522 of record NC_062213.1, on the reverse strand, counting down.
CTGCACAACCATGACAAAGTGGCTTGCCCTCTTACACCTCAGTTTCCTTATCAGTGGGAATATTGCCACATGATAGGGCTTGCTATATGGGTTTGTGTGTGACAATTGAATAAGGTGATTCTTTTGAGGTAGTGTGCCTGGCAAACAGTAAATATTCAGTAACACTTTTATTACTTTTGTCCCTAATCCACAACAGTGAGTCTTTCTAATACATATTCTCTTGCAATGGTGGAATTTTCAGCAGGCAATTGGAACACAGAATAAAATTATAAAAATATTTTCCAGCCTTACTGGGAACTTGATGTGGCCACATGATTGAATCCTAGCAAAATGAGTGGGAAGAGAAAAACAATACACTATTTCTGGATTGGGCCCTTAAAGAGAAGGGCGTACCACCTCCTTTGCCCTATTCCTGCTGCTTACACTGCAGATATAGAAATGGGTCCAATTTAGACTGTGCAAAGCAGAGCAATACAACAGATGTGGCACAGCAACACAACAGTAGTCTGGGCCCCTGACAACTTCAAGGAACACAGTTGCATAAAAGAGAAATAGACTTCTCTCTTGTGTAAGCCTCTATTAAATAAGGGCTCTGGTGCATGCAGTAAGTACTAAAGACCTTGCTACTCAAAAGAGCTGTGTACGTCAGGATGCTGAGGCAGGACAATTGCAGGTTCAAAGCCAGCCTCAACACTTCAGCAACTTAGACCCTGTATCAAAATTAAAAAGTGGCTGGGGATGTGGCTCAGTGGTCAAGCACTCCTGTGCTCACCCCCGCAATCCCCAGTTACAAAACAAACAAACAAGCAAAATAGCTTATGTGGTTAGCAGCAAGAGTGATGACTCGGGAATTTGTTAGAAATGTACAATCTCAGATTCCTCCTCATTACTGAATCTAAATCTATATTTTAGCAAGATGATACCCAGGTGATTTATAGGCATATTAAAGTTGAGAAGCATTGTACAAATATTTCTATAGAGAATGAATCAGCTGGTCATCCTCAGAAGCTGGGAAGAGGATGGTGCTGACTGGTTTTTCAGCACCACTGAGTTCTGCCTCTCCCATCAGTCTACTGTTGGACTCAGAAATTTAGGATTTGGCTGGTGCTTGTGGTTTACACCAATTCCCACACCCCCCAATTGCTCCTGCTGGCAGCATGCTGTTCATATCACCATAGCAACTATAGGAAAGATGGGTGGTAAACTGCTGCTGTGGGCTGCTTGCCAAGGTGGTAGCAATATATGTCATCCTCCCAGGAGTGTGAGGTCTGGAAGCTCCTATAATTGCCCCAGTGGCTCATGCACTTGGGCTACACCCTTCATCCACTGAAACTGTTCACACACCCAGTAGCTAAATGCCCCATTCCTTTGTTTAACCAACAGGCTGGATCAGGTTAGCAGCAAAAGCTCAGGCAACCATAGGATAACCTGCCCATTTTGAACCTTTTCAGAATGAATGCCCCTGGGAAACTGCCAGGTGGTCCAACATGAAACCTGGCAGAAGTAATATCAAGGTAAGATCTGCTCAGGGGAATCACATAGGTGTTAAACCATGCCATATAGATAATATAAAGAAATATATTTTTGCCAAGTGTGGTAGCACATGCCTGTAATCTCCAGTGACTCGGAAGGCAGGAGAATATTAAGTTTGAGGCCAGCCTAAGAAACTTAGACCCAAAGCAACTTAGGCCCTGTCTCAAAATAAAAAGTGTTGGGGATGTGGCTCAGTGATTACACAAGCACACTTGGGTTCAATTTCTAGTACCAAAATATACATATATATAACCTCTTCAACATGCATTTCCAAATGCATCAAGAAGATTTAACCCAGATTTTTCCTACAACTTAGGCCTACTGACTATCTGGCTTTGGTTGTAGTGGAAACATCTGGTTACCATCCTAATGATAACCCTTCACCATCTTGATAATGATGATTAAATTGCTCATCATCTCATCTTCCCCGGGATATTGTGGAGATAATGTCAGCACAGTGCCTACTACTCCCTGGAGATAAACCCTGCATAATAACCGTTTGCCATTAATTTATCATTGTAGTAGGCAGGAAGTTCAGTTGAAGACAGCTTGTTCATCTTAGCTTGAGAAGTAGCTGACACATATTCAAGCCCACACCTTCCACTGATCAGTTGTAAGTAACTGCTATTCAGGGGATTTTGTGCTTTCCGGTTTCCACCTATTTCTAAAGATGGAAGAAGTCATTTGGAAGTGGACTGGACAACATAAGTAGCAATACCTCCAACTCTGTGCCAGCTGGGCACTTGACTTGATCAGCACAGCAGAACAGGAAATTGTGAATGTCCCTGTTTTACAGACGAAGAAACTGTGAGGTTAGGCAATCTGTCCAAGGTCACCCTTCTGGCAGGAGAGGGGCGGTGCTAAATCAGGCACCAGAGCTTCTCCCACTAAACTACACAGCAGTAACTGGTGTTTGTCAGCAATTCCAAAAGATGTTTTGAAATCAGCGTTGACATCCAGTTACATAAATATGCCCGAAGCTAGGATTTTCCTTCATTCTTTAGCATTAGAGTGAAGTTTTTGATAGGTCTCAGCATCTGTCCTTAGCATTACAACTTGTTTCCTCAGTTGGGCTGTTGACAGTCATGAAAGGGCAATCCACCCCAGGTAATGTAATTATTTTCCCTTGCTAAATGTTAAAGGCATGACCGTCTTTACTCATGGTCACTTACTCAGAAATGAGAAAGCTCTGTCTCAGCTATTTGATGCAGAGTCAATGTGGTAGAGTGACATTCAACAGATCCAAAAAGGTGGGTGCAGGAAAACACTAACATTTGCTAGGCCCTCCGGGCAGATGTGACTTTTCTTTCCAGCTTGGCATTTCAAACACGGATTCTCAGGCTGTTACCAACCCAGGCGGCACCAGGCGCCTGCATCATCCTGACCTTTATTTTCACTGGATCTCTTTCCTTTTCTGTCAGCGGTCACTGTACTCCACCATCTGAGTTAAGACAAGAAATCAGATATTTGTGGTCTATGGGGAGGAAGGACCCAGTTTTACACAGAAGAAACTGCTTAATGATAGAGAAAGAAGGTGAGGGAACTAACATTCCCACCTCTACTGGAAAAAATATAACCCCTCCAGATTTACATTTCAAAGCCTCCGAAATGTTCTGATTTAATTAATTAATTAATCAATCTATTTATTTATTTATGTTGGTTTTATTGTGTGCATGCTTACTGTTTTTTGTTTGTTTGTTTGTTTTTTGGCCTTTCTTCTTATGCACTGTAACTTGTTCTAACACTTCACCTCAAATAAGCTCAGTTTGGATGTAACTCAGTGATAGAGCACTTGCTTAGCATTCAATCCCTAGCACCAGGAAAAAAACATACAGACCAACAAAAAACTCATTTTGGCAAATGAATTTTAACCAAGACATGAATTGTCATTTGAGACAATTTGTGTGTGTGTGTTTTATATCCTCAATCCTTTATAAAATTGAGTAGACTTTTTTTTTTTAAGATAATACAACTCATATGCAGTCAATAATACCAAGAGAATCTTCTCATACACTGGGACTAAAATTAGAGTCAGTGGTGACCAAGAAAGTCTGCCGACAGAGGAATAAAAAAGAACTTGGACGAAGCCAGGAAAAGGGGTGGGAAATGTTTTTAAATATTGTAAACAGTTATTCTGTTATTTACAGAATAAAATTAGCCCGATGACACATTCTAAGTACGGCCTCAGTTCTTCCACCACAAACAAGAGTTGAAGACAGAGCAAATAACACATGTGCTCAGTTGCAATAAACTGAGAACTCTTGCAGTTGCTTTTGAGAAGATTACAAGAGGAAACAAGTTAACTGTACTCATACTGAATTCCTTTTGCTACAATCCTCCTAATTGTATGAAGTTAAATTAATTTTCTTGGCCTAAGACTTAACTCCCTGTGAATAAACAGAGCCTCCTGCCAGCAGCTTAACCACCTGCTCTCTGTCATTGGAACTGAGAAACTGCAGAGTGCCGTGGCTAGGGCTTAAGCTACTGGAACTGCCTCCTGGAAAGCAAATTATTTAACATGGTGTGATTTTGCTTCCCCATCTGTGAAATGGGGTTAATAACAGTCTTCACCTGAAGCACAGCTGTGTTGATTAAATTGGTCAATGCATATGAAGCCCTTAGGACAATGCCTGGCACACTGAATGTTTGATGCATGGAAATGGTCTTCATTACCAGTGTTTCTGAGAGTTTTGGGAGATGTGTCCATCAGCAAAAATAAAAATAAAAACTGGGAAACAAGGCTGTAGAAATGTAAGATTATAGTAGAGCTAAGAACTGGACAGTACCCCAGTAAGAATTAATTTTGCCTTCCTCTCCTTTCAAAAGACCACAAGGACAAGTGCTTAGTGCCTTGATGCACAAGCAGCTCTTCATACACTTATTAATTTGTTTATTTTGCTTAGCAAATCAGGGGTAATCAGATTTTGTAATGTTAAGAACCCTCTTTGGTTGGTTATGATGGTTTCTAAGTAGTTCTTTAAACTTGGGACAGACCCAGTGATCCATCTGGCAAAAGGCTCAGCTTGCTGGAAGATGTATTTCAGATTCTGAAGAATAGCTACAAGGAGCTCTCTCTTGTACTAAGCTATTGGGTCCACAAAAAAGTATGCTATTTGCTTTCATGGTACAGGGGATAAGGAATTTGCTGCTTGGCTAACCAGCATTTTATATTTCTTTTTGGTTAACTTGAAACTTATACTAAGATTGGGTTGTTGGGACTTAAAGTGTTCAACTTTTCTAGTCTATTCGAGAACATGAAAAGGCATCTCTTTATGAACACAGTTGGTGATTTTACTTCCTCTGAAGAGTTTGTTTAATATATATATATATAATATATATATAATATATATAGCATATAATTTGTATATACATAATATGCATATATAGATGTATATATATGTGTGTGTATACATGTATGTGTATATATATTTGTGTATGAAAAATACTAGATCCATAAAATCCCAAGTTAATAGAACAGATGACTAAGGGGATGATCATTTACTACATAAAAAGAATCTTTTCTTCTATCCATCAGGGTTAGCTCCTCTGGAACACAGGGGGGAAAAAAGGGATTATTCATGTTTGGGAAATACATCTGTTGGTTGTAGCAAAGCACAATTGCACTTTGGACAGGCTGGCACTGAGCATCTTTGTCTGTTCCTGCATTCCTTTACCAGAAGGGGAAGAAAAAGCAGATAACCCTTTCACAAACTAACAGGACTCATACAACACTTCCAGTGTGCTTTTAACAATTTCAGTTCTAGTCACACACTTAGACATAAATGATTTGATGAGATGTAAAGGGTTATCCAAAGACCTGTGAGATTTTGAACTTACTTTAAGGTTCAGCTCAATTTGCCATTTTTAAAACTAGAAACAGACCATGAGGGTGCAGGGATTAAATATAGTAGACTGTTGCTGTTTTATTATATGAAATATCAACCCTCCACTCCCTCCACTCTTGTAAGACCTTCTGTAGAATTCAGTTGTACTGTCAAAGAAAAGGAATGGGAATGGAGAAAGTGATGGGCATAATCATTTAAGAAGACTGGTCAGGCCAGTTCATTGATTTCTTTAAGAAATATTAACTGAAGATGGGTGCAGTGGTGCATGCCTACAATCTCAGCAACTCAGGAGGCTGAGACAGGAGGATCGCAAGTTTGAGGCCAACATTTATTTGCAACTGAATGAGGCCCTCAGCAACCAAGTGAGTCCCTGTCTCAAAATAAAAAGTAAAAAGAGCTAGTAAAAAGGGCTGATGTAGATGTAGCTCAGTGGTAAAGCACCCCTGGCTTAAATCACAGGCCAAAGAAATTTTTAAAAGAAAGAAAGAAATATTCACTGAAAGACAGTCTCTCTGGTATTCATCTGTAGTTCCAGCAACTCAGAAGGTTGAGGCAGGAGGATCACTTGACCTCAAGAGTTCAAGACCAGGCAGGGTAACACAGTGAGATCTTCTCTCCAAACACCAAAAAGGAAGGAAGTTAGGAAGGGAAAAAGGAAACAGAAAAAAAAATCTAATTGAGCTTCTATGCCACACAAGCCAGGCAATGTACTGAGTGCTGGCATAATACAGATGTACTTGATCCCCAGCAAGGAAGGACTCAATCTATGCTTCGTTTTCTGTTCTTGCCCATCTATCCTCTGCTCCCAGCCTCCTATCTCTTTCCAACACCACTCCACGGGATGTAATTAAGAGCAGGAGCCCAATGCAAACATCTAAGTTTCATAGAACCCAAGGGTAGTAGCCCAGTGGAATTGGTCTAATCAGCTTTGATCTCTCCCCACCTACTCTCTTTCTCTGCACCTCATGTGCTGGCATTAAAGGACACAGCTTGTATTTGTTTACTTATGTAGCCTTCTAAGTGTTTTGGTGCCTTTTTTCCTGATTACAAAACTAACTTATGTTCATCATTACACAAAAGTCAAATATTACAGAAATCCGTGCCTTTCGAAAGCATGTCATTCTACCCCTCAAAACTTTGTACCAACATTTCTTCTAATCCAGAGTAAAAAGCAAAGTCTTTAAATGGTCCACTGGCCTGCATACCACTTCCCAGACTCTCAGACCTCGTCCTCCCATCCTTCCTTCCTCTGCTGTGCTCTGGTCTCCGAACATTCCAGCTTCCCTGTGCTGCAGGGTCTTTGCATCGGCTCACCCTTCTGACTAGAGTGCACCCTCCTGATATCTGCACGGTTTCAATATTAGTCATCCCAGGCGGCCATGACAAATTACCATAGACTGGGTGTTTTGAACAACAGAAATCTGTTTCTTCACTGTTCTGGGGGATCAGTGTTCAAGTAAAGTTTCTGACCAATTTGGTTTCTGGTGAGGGCTCTCTTCCTGACCTGTAGTCAGCCGCCATCATTGTCATCTTCTTCTCCTCCTCCTCCTCCTCCCTCTTCCTCCTCTTCTTCTTCTTCTCCCCTCAGTTCTGGGGATTGAACTGAGGAGCACTCTACCCCTGAGCTACACACCCAGGACTTTTATTTTTATTTTGAGACAGAGTCTTGCTAAGTGGCCAAGACTGGTCTTGAACTTACCTCCCAAGCACCTGGGATTTCCGGTATGCGCCACCTGGCCCAGCGTCAGCCGCCTTCTTACTCTGTCCCCCACATGTACTTTTGCTCTATGGTTCTCTTCTTATGAGGACACTAATCCCATCAGATCAATTCCACTTTCTTACCTCCTCAATTAACCTTAATATTCCCTTAGAGGCCCCATCACAAAATGCAATCACTCTGGGGGTTAGGGCTTCAAAATGTGAATAATGAGGGGACCACAAATATTCAATCCATAATGCCTACCTTCAAGCTTTTGTTTAAATATCACCTTCTCAAAGAGGCTTTCTCTAGCCTCTTAAAAACATCTATTTATTATTTCTCACAATTTACGGGCACCTGGGTTCAGTGGAGTCCTCCAACAGCTCAACCTGGGGCAGAGGAAATAAGATTGCCTCATTCCCATGGCTGACCCTCACTGCTGCTGTTGGCAGGGTCTCTCTTTCTTCCTGGGGTATCTCATTCTTCTAGAGACCAGTCCTGGCTACCTTACATAACAACATGAATATTTCAAAAGGGAAGAGTAGCCATGTGAAGGCCTCTCAGGACCTTGACTCCTGGCCAGTCAGGAATAGCAGAATCTATTGCAAGAGGGTGTGATTTATCAGGGGCCATGATTGTAATAATCTGCCACATCATCCTATTTAAAATTGTAGCCCCACTCTTACCTTTCTGCATAGTTTTTATCCTTGGTTAACAAACTATAAACTATACAAGTAGGATTATCTGTTTTTATTTCCTGATTTTTCTCCATTACCTATAATAGAACCTGGCCTATGTCTGTTAAAGGATTGAATATATTAATTTGAAATGTTTTCCAGAATGTTTTGTCTTTAGTCACATTGTGACTTTGGGTATGTTTTTACTGTGAAAAAGTACTTTCCCATAAAAAGATCTCATTTTATTTTCATAGCTATCTCACTAAGCAGGCAAGGCAAATATCAATACCTCTACCTTAAGGATGAGAAAACAAGGCCCACACAGGGAGCAGGGAGAGTGACTAACTCAAGGTCACACAGCCCATAAGAAGTAAGCTTCTTACTTTACGACCACATTTTCTATCAGCCATCATGCAACCCCCCCCCCCCAAACAAGAAGTCTCCTTAGCCTCTTCTATTTTCCTCCCCAGGGGATTGAGCTTGGGAAGTTCTGTAAATATTTCTGGTTAGCCAACTGGCTGTGGGCCAGGGACCAGGAGGAGATGGAAGCATTTATTTTTCTGATATTTCCCCAGGGAGATCATAACCTGAAGATGTTCATGATCCAGAGCCATCAAGACACTAAAAGATAAAGGTGTCAAGTTCTTTCTTTAAGGACCTTGCCCCCAGACAGCTCTGTGATGTTTGTCTACATTTAAACTCTGAAGTCATGCATCTAACCTGTGGTTGCCAGGTTGTTCTGGTCTGAGCAGAGAACAATTTTTACTCAATCTCTGGCTCCTTTTCTACCTGAAAAGGGTTTGGTTAATGAGCCAATCTTAATATTAACAGGAAATGATACCAGACTTGAGAAAATACTTAACCAAGTATGTTCAAAATATTTCTTGATGATTTAGGGACTGGAGAAGAAATTTTGGCCCCATCAAGAAAATCCTTTTGAGATATCCTACAGACTATTCAGTGGCTAGAAGCAAGTTAGAGATAAGTCATTTTCCAAACATGATATTTTATTCTTTCTCCCTTGTTCTTTCTGTCAACTGTTTTTAATTTCTTACTGTCATCCTATGTTTAAAAATATTAAAATTTTAAATCATTAGCTTAAACTTTATCATTCATCTATTTGTTGTACTATGTCTATTTTAAATGCAAATGCAAATATAAGAGCTTAAATTTCTATGTAGAATTAGTCAAACGACACAATTTATATTTCCTAGCTCAAACATACATATGGACTTTTTTCCTTTTTCTTTTTTGGTACTGGAGATTGAGCCCAGGGGCACATTATCAATCAGCCACATCCACAACCCTTTTTATTTTTTATTTTGAGACAGGGTCTTGCTGAGTTGCTTAGGGCCTTGCTAAGTTGGCTTTGAATGTGTGATCCTCCTGCTTTAGCCTCCCAAGTCGCTGAGATGACAGGCCTGTGCCACTGCACCTGACAGATTTTGTTTTTAATCAGAACAATGAAAATGCTATACGACTGTAACTCAACTGTTTGTACTTCACCTGTTGATATATACACTTTCTGCCAACACTACCTCTGGTTTACTGATGAGTAAGGAATGAAGTTGTCATGTGTTATGGTTTAGATATGAGATGTCCCCCAAAAGCTCATGAGAGAGACAGTGCAAGAAAGTTTAGTGGTGAAGTGATTAGGTTAAGAGAGCCTTAACGTAATCAGTGTATTAATTCACTTGAGTGGATTAATGGGTAATAACTGTAGACAGATAGCATGTGGCTGGTGGGTCACTAGGGATGTGCCTTTGGGATATATATTTTGTGCCTGGTGAGCCAAGCTTAGTCTCTCTCTGCTTCCCGGTGGCCATGTCCTGACCTGCTTTTCTCTTCCACCATGATGTTCTGCCTCACCTTAGCCCAAAGCAGTGGAGTTGGCTGTCTATGGACAGACCTCTGAAACCCTGAGTGCCAAATAAACTTTTCCTCCTAGAAAATTGTCTTTGACATGTCTTTTGGTCACAACAGTTGGTTATCATGTAATTAATTTTATTAATTGGATGTTATCAACATACTTTTCCTTCTTAATAGCTATTAATTGATGATGTATTCCAAGTAAACAATAGGAAATGTAAAGCTTCACTTCAGTGTTTTATAAAGTCAAGAAGGCAAGAAACTAGCATAATTTACACCATGCTGAGGGCCCACTGTGATCTTATTTTATATTTCTCGGCAGTCCAAGGTTTTGCAAATACCATTTCATTATTACCACCTCGTCTTCTGAGGCCAGGCTTCTTTCCTTCCTTCCTTCTTTTATTAAATAAGATTAGCATACAGCAAGCAAATTGTGCCAAAATAACTGATATGACTAATACTTTTGCTGGCTGGTAACTTGGTTAGAAAAAGTCCAATTAAACAGAAATCAAAAATTTGTTCTGTTCTACCAGCTCCTTGATCATGAAGATTAAATATGTGTTGGAATATTCATTCTTTTATCAAGCATTCATTGATGAGGCGGTGACACAGTAGTGGACAATATAAACATAGTTTCAGCTTTCATGAAACCTAGACTGTAATGAAGAAAAAATAGTAAGCAGGTTAGTTAACAAATAAAATGTTTTTGTCTAAAGTTAATTGCCATGAGAAAAATCAAGTAAGTGGAAAAATGGAAAATTATTTGGGAAACTAATTTAGATCGGGATTGGCTAAGTCTTCCTAAGAAGACAGCAACTTAAGATGAGACAAAATTTGCATAGGAATCAACCCGGCTCTTGTAAAATGTAGATTGTGATTCAGTAGGTGAGGATTCTGGCCCGAGATTCTGCATTTTTAATAAGGATGCAGGTGATGCTTATGCTGCTTAGCATATCTTTTCACATTGGACAGAAAGGATAATGAAAAAATGTAAAGATGAGAGTTTCAGAAAGAGGAAATAGCATTTAGTCAGCTATTACTTTGACAAAAAAAATATATATATATAATCAACTTAAAAAGAGAAAATGTTTGTTTTGGTTCTCAGTTTTAGAGGTTTCAGTCCAAGGTCAGTTGATCCCATTGCTTTGGGACCTGTAGTGAAGCAACACATAATGGCAGGGAGAATGTGGAAGAGCACATTACTTACTTTGAAGCAGCCAGGAAGTGAAAGAGAGAAAGAGGAGGGGGCTGGGGTTCCAATGACCTCTTCCAGAGTGTGTCTCAGTAGCCTATCTTCCTCCCACTAGGCCCCACCTCTCAGAAGTTCCACCACCCCTTAGCAGCATCACAGACTGAGGACCAAACCTTACCAAAGGTAAGGCCTTTGAAGGACACTTACCCAAACCATAATACCTGGGTGCTGAGTTTGGAAAAAGTTGGTTATTTGGGTTAGAGAAACACAAGAGTTTTATTGAAACTAGGACAGTGAGTGAGGAATATTGGGTGTGAGATTAAAGTCAAAGAAGCAGGTCAATCATGCGTGGCCTTATAGACAATGGCATGAAGTTTGCATTCTATTTTAGTGTGATGAAAGACACTAGAAGATTTAAAGAGGGTTGGGAGCCAAATGAACAAATTTAAGCTCTTAAAACTCAACCTAACAGCAATAAAAAGGATGGATTTTAGGGGAGCAGGAGTGCAAAGAGGATAAATTTTATGAGAGTAGAGTAGTATTCCTTCTGCAAGATGCTAATGACTTGAAGCAGGACAGTAGCAATAGAGATAGAAGAGGAAGACTTGGATTCTGACTCAGTGGCAGATCCAACAGGATAAATGGATTGTTTGGAGATAGGGGAAGTGAGAAAGAGAAATCAAGGATGTCAGCTAGGTTTATGTTTTGATCAAACATATGATCGTAGCTTGGTGGTAAAGGTTTTGCCTAGCATGTGTGAGGCACTGGGTTCAATCCTCAGCACCACATAAAAAAATAAAATAAAGGTATAAAAAATACAATAGCATTGTTTAAAAAAGAATTAATAGGGCATTAAAAAAAAAAAAAGTAGCATGTGACACCATTTCCTGAGATGTGAAACCCAAAGCAAACCAACCCAACCAATTTGTATTTTCAGTAAACGGAGAAGGGGAATTCGTCGAGAATGGCTTACCGCTAAAGCATCTGTTTGTTATGTGTGGTGATGCAAATTCCATTTAGGATCTGACATTAGAATGAAGGTTTATGGACAAATGTATCTGAGAATTTAGAATGTTTGCTAATACTGTGCCATATAAAAAAGTCTACTCTAGCCAGGTGCGGTGGCACACACCTATAATCCCAGCAACTCAGGAGGCTGAGGCAGAAGAACTGCAAGTTCAAGGTCACCCTGGGTAATTTAGTGAGACCTGTCTCAAATTGAACATAAAAAAGAGCTGGGGGGCTGGGGTTGTGGCTCAGTGGTAGAGGGCTTGCCTGGCTCTTGTGAGGCACTGGTTTCGATCCTCAGCACCACATAAAAATAAATTAAAAAAAGGTATTGTATCCATCTATGACTAAAAAAATATTTTTTAAAAAAAGGGGGTTGGGGGTGTAGCTCAATGGTAGAGCACCCTGGCTACAATCTCTAGTACTGGTGGTAGAAGTGGTGGGAAGGGAGTATTCTGGAAAACTATGTTTTACCTTATAATTCAGGTTAATTTACCTATGCCCCAAATTTTCCAGTGGAGGTAGATGATTTCTTAGGACAGAATGAGTGGTAAACTGAGGTATTTCTGAGGACCCAATAGTAAAATAGCAGTGTTTCTCCCTCAGAAATGGTTCCTTTTTAGATTCTCATGAATGATTTCTCGCACATGAAGTACTTTGAGAAAAAGTTATATTTTTTCCAATGACTCTTCTCACACATTTTTCCTGGCACTGTTTATGTGCTCATATTTCCATGAGAATCCCCAGTAAGACTTATAGGTTTTAGAATAGACCATTTTGGAAAAATGTTTTCTTCCTTTGCTGTCAGGTTGACATGGCAAAAGAAATAGTACTTTTTATGTCAGTCTTTGTTCTGGCATATTATTTCTCAAAGCAAGGGTATAGAAGCCATGAGAATTTTTCCCTGGAGGATACAAAATTGCATCTTCATCACTCAATCCTGCCCATAGAAGATACGCAGTAGACAGTAGGTAAATTACATTGGATTCTAAGAATCCACTTGAAATCTTTGATCAGTTCCTTTCATCTTACAAACAGTGAGCTGGAAGAAGAGGTCTTTAAGTTCAGGACAAAAAGGCACATGTTAATTAGGAATCTCACTATTTCCTTTGAAATTGAAGAATATGAAGAATATAAAGTTTCTTAATGACATTTTATAACTCGAGTCACTGAATCAAAAACCACAATCATTGCAATAATCTTGCTAATTGTATATATAAACATCTAAATTCCTATTTGTTTAGCTAGATCCTCTCTATCACTACTCCCATGTGGAAAGAGATTTGGGGATCAAAAAATTCTATAGTAGGCTGGGCACCATGGTGCATGGGTAAATCCCAGCTTCTTGGGAGACCAAGGCAGGAGGTTTTCAAATTTGAGGCCAGCCTGGGCAATTTAGCAAAATTCTGTCTCTGAGTACAATTTGGAAAGGGGCTGGAGATATAGCTTAGTGGTAAAACATTTGCCCAACATGTAAGAAGCCCTGGGTTCAATCCCCAGTACTACCAAAAAATAAAAAAATAAAAAAACAAAAAATCCCAAATTAATAAATCTCAATTCAGGAGGGAACTTTGCAATAAAAAAAATTTCAAAATAAAAACAAAAACTCCTTTACCACAATAATACCAAAATTTTAATAATAGGAATAGATGAAGAACATTGACTGAAAATTATTCTTTGCCTGTTCTACTGACCTGCATTGTCTTTGAAAGATAATAATAATGGCTTTGGGGAGATACTTGTCTTTGATAGTTCAGAAGGAAAGTTGTCTGAGCCAACGGCTTTCACTGTCCCACAGTAAATTACTTTAATCATTCCACTTTAGGACCAACCCACCTTCTTCTACCTCAGAGTGGCTGGAACTTGGCAGAGGGAACTTCTTTAAAATCCAGCAGAAGCCCGAAATTAATCTTTGCATTTAACAAGAAAAGACAGCAGCAACTTTTTGTGGGAAGGGGGCAGAGTGGAATAGATTTCTTTGACAAAGATATGAGGACGCTAGAAAGAGATCATGGAGGAAGACCTAAGAGGAGGACAGCAGAGGCCTGAGCAGATAGAATTAGCAAGGAAGCAGTTGTTTGAGGTACCTCCTAAAGACCTAAATTGTGAGTACTTGTCCTATCCACTTGCCTCCGCCTTGTGTAGAAGGACTCTCCTCCATAATGAAGAAAAAGAGAAGTGCTGGGGCCCAGAACACTATCCCCTACAGCGCGGTACTAGGGCACGCCGAGTACATTGAACTGAAGAACACCAAAGGGTCTCAGAAGCAAGGTGCTTCTTACCTTCTCCACTCTCCTGTCTCCTGTCCTTTGTCCAACTTTTAAAGCAAGCCATAAAACCTAGAAATGTCATCTCTGAACTTCTCTCTTCTTCCCCAAAGATCCTCATGTAACAGGTGGTCTGTATATACCCAGAGGTAAGAAGCTACACAGAGAGGCTAGAAGAATCTAAGCAGATAAGCCTTGCTATGTTCCCCCTTTGGTTTACAACCATTAAATCATACCTTTGTTTAATCCAATGGTATTTCTACACAGTTGTCCATTCTTCATGAAACCAAGCTAAAAAATATATCATTTCACCTGGATTGTGGGGTCTTCATCTTTGGAGATTCTCATGCCACATAAAACTCAATTTGTAATGGTAACCTCCTGCTAGCCTCCCTTTTGCTATATAAATATTGGTGATGACTCTTGCCATGGGTGACAAAAAGATATTACACCTTTTTACCCCTGCACAGGTCTGCAGAGGACCCCTTATTATGGGCGAAAAGATGCCTGCCTTGTCTTGATCCCACCTGGAGCACTACCAAAGCCTCGCCACACAGTGGGTCAGGACGGGGTTTCTGGTACACCTGGGTCACGTGAGATTTAATTGTTTTTATTACAAGATCTTTTATTAGGAATTTTCAGGCAGTGAGGAAGTGTGGGAGCAGTATTTCTTCCATGAGAGTTAATAAAATGTCTTTAGATGTCAGACTCTATGCTGGGTTCTGAGGAAATTACTTCTTTTTGGTCTCTGGCTTTAAGGTCAGGATATCCTAATCTGCTGGGGAAGACAACCATGAAGAGATAACTCAATTCAATTAGATGGAAGAAAGACTGAGAAATTAGACCAGGTCGTTCACCTAAAATATGATAAGGAGCTGAATTCATACAGTGACTGGAAGGATGAAATGGAAGAAGGATGCTGAGAGACACTTAAGCAGATTAAAACAGATTTGATAGGCAGTTGGATATAGTAGTATGGTGGTAGAGTGTTGGGGAAGAAGATTTTAGGCTCCTGCTTGGTATTTGACCTCATTTAGTTGAAACAAAAAATGGATCCAGGGATATAACTTATGGGTAGAGTACTTGCCTAACATGCAGGAGTCCCAGGGTTCCAGCTCCAGCACCACAAATAATAATAATAATAATAATAATAATAATAATAATAAAATCTTGTGGGGTGTAGTGGCACACACTTGTAATCCTGGCCACAAGGGAGGCTGAAGTAGAAGGATGGCAAGTTCAAGGCCAACCTGGGCAACTTAGTGATATCCTATCTCAAAGAATTTCAAAAAAGGTGCTGGGGCAATCTGTGTTCAATCTCCAGTGTGTCTGTCTGTCTGTCTGTCTGTCTTTCTTTCTCACGTGCACTTGTGTGTGTGTGTGTGCGCGCGCGCGGGCGCACACACACAAAGAAAGTAAAGTCCATGTGCTCGCTTTGGCAGCAAATATACTAAAATTGGAACGATACAGAGAAGATTAGCATGGCCCCTGCGCAAGGATGACACGCAAATTCGTGAAGCGTTCCATATTTTTGAGGAAGGAAGGACTGTATAGAGGGAAAAGAGGGGTGGAAGGGGTGGGGGGGAAGGGAAAAAAATAACTAAATGAATCAAACAGCATTACTCTATGTAAATTTATGATTACACAAATGGTATGCCTTTACGCCATGTACAAACAGAGAAACAACATGTATCCCATTTGTTTACAATAAAATAAAAAAATTAAAAAAAAGTAAAGTCCAGAGGTCAATATTGTCAAAGTGAAAGGAAGTACTGAGAAGCTGCTCTAACTTGATTTGTCCTCCAGTGCTCCACAAGATGATATTTATTCAACTTGACAGTTGAAGTATTTTAAACCTAGGAGCTTTAGTGTGGGTTCTAAAGCAAGCCACAAAGTGGAATTCACCTCCCGGGAGTGTCAAAACTGCCTCTGGATGTCAAAGCCTAGACATCACCCACAAGGACAGACTCAGCACAGGTCAGGTGAGACCAGGGTCAAGGAGAGGTGGCAGCTGTGGTGTCAGGGCTTTAAATCTTCTGTCATGAAGGAGGGTGTTGTTTTGCCTTTTTGGATGAGTCCATGTGTGAGTTGGAGAGTTTGTAGATTCTGGCAGTCCTAGAAGGGTGGGGCAGGGCGCTCACCTCAGGGAAGGGCAGGGAACAAAGAACACAGGCAGGCTGAGTTGTCCAACACCAACAGCGGACTCGCCGTTTCCTCTTGCAAAAAATGAAACAAATGTCAAGACAAAGGAGATATTTTCAGTAGGACAGTGAAGCAGTTGAGAGCATGAGCTTCTGAGCCAGATTAGCTGGATTGACCCCTACCAGCCCTGAGATCCCGGGCTGCTTATCCAAGCTGTTGGAACTCTTAACAAGAGCCGGCACCCAGTAAGTACTCCGTAAATATTAGTTTCTACCGTTCTAAGTAATTTGGGACAGGAAAGGAAAACCAGAACTACTTTTCCAACCCTGAACAAGAAGCTAAGAAAAAATAGCTTTCAAAACAGCACTAGAGGCTATGATGTAGCTCAGTGGAAGAGCACGGGCTTAACATTTGCAAGGGCCTGGGTTCCATTTCCAGTTCCACAAAAATAAATAAATTAATAAAAATAAAACCAGCACTAAAATACAACTCCAAAAGCACAGACAACAAAAGGAAAAAATAGATAAAGTAGACATCACAAAATTAAAAACTTGATGCTTCAAAGGACATCATTAAAAAAGTGAAGACAACCCACAAAAATGGGAGAAAACTTTGCAAATCATATATTTAATAAGAGACTTGTATCTAAAACATATGAAGAACTGCTACAATTTAATAAAAAATTAAAAACACACACAAAGCCTGATGTGGTGGTGAAAACCTGCAATTCCAAGGACTATGAAAGTTGAGGCAGAAGGATTGCAAATTTAAAGCCAATCTATGCAACTTAGTAAGACCCTTTTTCAAAATTAAAAATAAAATCAAAAAGATTGGAATATGGCTCAGGCCCCTGGGTTCGATCTTCAGACATTTCTACAAAGAAGACACACAAATGACCAATAAACACAGGAAAAGATGCTCAATGTCTTTACCTATCAAGGTAACACAAATCAAAATCACAGCATAATATCCCTTCACACATACTGGTAGAGGCTATAATCAAAACAACAAATAAGGGCTGGAGATGTGACTCAGTTGTAGAGTGCTTGCCTGGCATGCATGAGGCCCTGAGTTTGATCCCTAGCACTTTGGGAAGGGAAAAAAAAAAAAAAAAAAGGATTGGCAAGGGTGAGAGTGGAGAAATTGGAACAATCACACAGAGCTTGTAGAAATGTAAAATGGTTTTGTCACTGAGGAAAACAATTTGGCAGTTCCTGGTTAAAAATAGTAAAAAGGTTAAAAATAGAGTTACAACCTAGAAATTCCACTTCTGAGTATATACTTAAGAGAAATGAAAACATATGCTCCCGCAGAAGCTTGTACCTGAATTTCATAGCTGCATTATATATTATGTAACAGCCAAAAGTGGAAAAACTCAACATGTGGTATATCCATACACTGGAATATCATCTGACAATAAAAAGAAACGAAGCCTGATCTATGCTGCAATGTGGGTGAACTCTGGAAACATTATACTTAGTAAAAGATGCTAATAAAGACAGGGGAAAAAAACAGTATTTTCCCTGTTCTTACACACAAAACTTCCAACACCAGATTGGGCAGTGGTGGCAATTCCACAATAGTTCTCCAACAGACACTAATTGGCTAGACTATAATTTAACTCAGTTCTGGATCTGTCTACCTGGTGATAGTGTCATATCCCACAGGTCAAGGGCTCAGTTCCACAAAACTGCCTCTACCTTCTTTTGATGCCAATAGCAGGACCTAAATTGTGACTTGTACTTCTGATCCTCCAGCTATACATCAGAGTTTCCCACAATTACAGTATACAGCAAACACATACAATGATTTGTATACTGCAATGAGTAAATTACATTTCAATAAATCTGCTGGGGAGAAAAGCACTAGAAGAAGGAGACATCAGTGTGTTAAGAATGTAGAATAATTTTCCCGGTTATGATACATCATATGAACTGCATTTTTAAATTAATAGATCAATATCAATGAAAAATTTCTAGTGCTGCACCGAAGATCTCCATTCATGGTCTTGGGTGTTCTACATTTTAATTAATGACCTGGAAATGTTCACGTGCTCCCCGAGATCCACTCTCTACTCTGCTCTAGGAAGGGAGGCAGACTTGTGTGAACTGTGCCAAGCGGCTTCGGAGCCTATAGTTGAGTCTGGACATGAGGATCTCTAACGGGAGATCCAAATGGAGAGAGGAGATAGAGGACTGCTCCCTCCCTGCAGGCCAGCACATGACTCATCCTGAGACACAAGAAGTTTCCTTTGCTTAGATGTTCACCCTTCCCTTGGGGCTTCTGTGAAGTTACTAGCCCTGCACCACCCCTTGGGATTTCTCTGAACTCTAGTCAGTTTCCTGTTGGGACACTAATTAACATACTCTCAATGCATAAGTGACATAAAGCAGGATCCAAAGGACCTGGACTGAGGAGAACAATGGGATGAATTTAATATGATTTTTTTTTAGATTCATAAATGATTTATTTTTTCCATTGTTTTTAGTATTTTGCAATATTTTCACAAAGAAAATGAACTTTAAATTTTATATAGTATTTATAATTTTTTTACCATGATAAATGAAGAGTAAATAAAATATGCCTTATAAATGATTTAATGGGAAACTAAGAAAAGTTGTTTCAAAGGGCACAGTGATTAATCATAATAGGATGATGTTTAATGTATAGGTATACAACCTCAGGACTGCAAATGCCCCAAGCATACTGCTTATCAATCCCAAATAAAGAACGTGGAGGACTCACTGGAGAGGGTTTGGACATGTTATTACTCATGCATTCTTGGCAGCAGTGGGCTGAGTTACATGGGAGGACTGTACTGCATCTACAAGCAGGGGGAATATACATATTGCATAGGTTGCATGCCCACTGCGTAGAATTTCTTCAGATGTTTATGAGTATATTCTTTTACTTTACAACCAGGGTTACAGTGCTTTGATTTTCACCTGAAGATTAGAGATAAGAGAAGCGGCCAGCTTCCCTTCCCCATTTCAATCCTTATCACATTTTCTCTGAGTTCTGATTTTGCAGCAAGCTTTACCAGGCTTAAATCAGTTAGTGTTTAACCAACCATAGGTCTGAAGATGTAGTTGCTACACTACATCTAACCAGAGCTGTGAAGCTCTGGTTATTACCAGCATATTGAATCAAGAGTTGACATGACGTAGACTCTCCAAAGAAAATTCTAGTCATGTTCGTTCACAGTGCTTGGAATTAGAACTATGGCCCTGTGTGGGCTAGGCATGTGCTCTACCACTGACCTACATCCCCAGGACCCCCTCCCATTCTGATTTCATAGTTTCCCAAATAAAACAGTGTTTGAATTCTCTTCCTCTGGGGTTAGACCACCCTTAATGCACTGCATCCTACTCTAGGTGATGCATGAAAAAAAGCTGTGTCATTACTGCACAAGTTTAATTGCATCCACTTAACTTTCAGTCCCATCTCTAGGGCTCTCAGACATGAGCAAATGGGGTCTGTGAGCCTGATGGGTGGACATGGAGCTATTTTTAAAAATCATCTTTCTCTTCTAATTCTTAAGACGTTGTTTTTGAACTCTCACTTTCATTAAACTCATTTCTAGGAGGAATCTCAAATCTTCATATGCATAGACTCAGTGATTCACTCTACAGACCTTAAATAAATCCAGCTCTATGAACACACTGTAGCCTCAAATCTGGTACATACAGAAGAACTCTCTAATAGATAGAGCAGATCAGAAATAGTTTATAAGTCTAGTTTAAGTGTATGGTAAAATTCAAGTTAAGGTCAAATAATGTCAGAATGTTCATGCTAGAAATGCTTTTGATATTTAATCTAAACCTCTGTTTTATAAGTAGGGAAACTGAGGCCCAAGGGAGGTGAAGTGACTTGCCCAAATTCATTGAGCTAAGGTGGTAGAACTAGATAAAAATCTCAGTTCTTCTGAGTCTATTCACTGTGTCATATTGCCTCCCTGAATAAATCATGCTATTTTTTGAGGTACTAGGGATTGAACTCAGGAGTGCACTGTCACTGAATGACACCCCATACCTTTTTAAAAATTTTTTTATTTTGAGACAGGATCTTGCTAAGTTCTGAGACTGGCCTTGAACTTGTTATCCTCCCTCAGCTTATCCTCCCTAGAGTTGCTGCGATCACTGGCGTGCACCACCACGCCCGGCGTGAAATCATATGTCTAAAAGTTGATGAGTTTGAGCCAATTTGAAGGGAACTTTGTGGATATTATTTTCTCAATGTTCACTGGGTGTCTACAATAGAAGGCACTGGGTACCACATTTCCAAGGCATTCATCTGCCTTGTTGAAGCTGAAACAGCACAGTATTTGTAATGTTTTACAAATAACTTCAAAAAAAGTTTTCCTGATTTTTCTTATCTATTAATTGCAAAAGCATTTGAGATACTGTCATGTACTAGGTAATGTCCAAAATACAAAGCAGTGATCAAACAGAAAAAAAATTCTTGCTGTCGGAGAATTTATGTCATTACTCTTGCTTTTATGTTTGGGGTGGGCTTCAAGTGAAGTGAGAGAATTCCTGTCTTCTTGGGTAGCCAGCCTTCAATATGTTGCCAATGATCCTTGCCTCCTGGTGACCGCATTCCTGTAAAATGCCCGCCCATGCTGCCCTGAGTGAGCAATAGAATACTGGAGAAGTGACAGTGTGTGACTTGGAGTTTCAGTCAAAAAGAACATTGCTGGTCTGTCTTTGCTTTCCTTGGATCACTTCCACAGGAGAAAGGACGGCAACTTAAACAGCACTGCAGAGCAGCCACATATTGGGAGGAACTAATCCTCCTATTTACGGTCAACATGAACTTTCCAGCAAGTGAGTATGTCATCTTTGGAAGCAGATCTTCCAGCCTTCAGATGACTGCAGCCTCATGAGAGACCCCAAGCCAAGCCTGCCAGCTAAGCTGCTCCAGAATTTCTGACCCAAAGAAACTGTGAGAAATAGTAATGTCTATTGTTCTTTTACATCACTGAGTTTTAGGATAACTGTTAGACAGCAGTAGATAATTGACATACCCCCTGGGTTTAAGGAGGGCTCCCTGTAGGGCAATCTGAGAAGCCCCTGCATGTTAAAACGGGAAAGGTGGCAACATTTTCCTGCACTTTAGGGTTATAAGAGACCCGATTTGGTGGGAAAGGTATATTAAAATATTGACCATTTCAAACCCGCAGTTTCTGATCAAGCATTCCATGTTTTGGGTGCTGGCAGAAATTTGTGGTTTCAAAATGTGAATAGGAAAAGATTAAAGGAGTTCTACCTTCCTAACATGGGAGAAGGAAGAGACCCACAGACAAAAGAGGAGGCAGTCGTGCTAATAAAGAAGTCTAGAGCAATCAACTCAGGTAGCTAAACTTAGCAGTGGGCATGGCAACAGAAAACATCGCAAAAAAGTGCAACAACTCAGCAAGTCTATTTGCTAATAATTTATTTTCATCAAGGAAAGAAAAACATCCTTGGTAATACGCCAGTTCTCAACAAGCTAATTCATGGCAAATCTTTCCCTGGGAAAAGAGATAATTAAATCTTCCTGAAGTCTTTGCTCCCTACCTACAGTAGTCATTAGAGCTGTTCACAAATATTCTTGTTCTTTCTTTCCTGACCTATGGTGGATAGTTATTTCTCACCCACGGGAAGGGAGTGCTACATGACTTACTTTGGCCAATGAAATGTCAGTGGAAGTTTGAAAAGTCAGGATGCTGTATCATCTTATCTTTTTCCTGTTATGGCAACAAGCGATGTTCCTAAAAGGGGTTTCTCTGTCAGTCTGGGGCCTGAGTGAGAATGATAAAGGTGTGGGACAGAGCCTCCAGCTACCATGATAGACTATTATGAATAAGAAATTTTATTTTCAAACTTAAGTCACTGAAATTTGGGTGCTACTTGTAATCACAGAAGAGCCTAGCCTAGCCCAGCTGAAATACTAATAAGGACTTGATGTTTGTGTTCATTACTCCTGTCTCTTCAGACACTAGCTTAGCAACTCTCACTAGGTTACGAGTTATTATGAATTAAAGTCTGGCTGGGAGCCAGGTACCTTCCATCCTGCATCTCAGTTCATTTCCACAGTAAACTTGAAAGCCAGGTATTATTCAACCCATTTTACCCTTGAAAGAACATGAGAAGCGAAGTGTCTTTCTCCAGCTCACTTGCAAGCAGCAGAACTGGAATAGGAAGTGAGGCTTTCTGAATATAAAATTCAAGCAGAGGCACTGTGTTATACCAAGGCCTCCTATTACTGATTGTGAACCAAGTTAATTTTATCCCACTTGATAACTCAGATGTCACCTCTTCCTGAATTAGTCTCTTTTGCGTCCTCCTCGTCTCTCCTTTTCTATTTTCTCAAGAACTAGGCTGTGGGAAGCTTCCCTTATCATGTTCCTCCACTTAGAGGTAATTTTCACTCTCCCACTTAACAGGCAGGAAATAAATACTTGGCAGGCAGTCCCTGAAAGGTATGTTAAGCATTTTATGTGCATTGCAATCTTGTTTAATCCTTATAGAAACTCTGTAACAGAAGTATTATAAATGTTTTTTTGAAGTGTGGAACTGAAGCACAGGCAAATTATGTGAATAGTCTAAGGTCTTAGTCAATAATGATTGGTGGGTGGAGTATAAACCTGTGGCCACCTGACTCTAGACTCCATGTTCTTTCTGATACCTCTTCCCACAGTGATATTCACTGTGCCTCATTCCTTCCAGGGGAGAGTAGGGGGTCCCTAACAAGGTGAAGAGAATTCAGCCACCCTGCAGTCAATTTGGTTGGGCTTTTCTCTACAAGAGCTCGCTCAGAGTCTCCAAAGACCCAGCGATTCTATCATCCTCGCCCCGCAAGCTCTTCCGGTTCAAGGAAGAAGTGAGATCAGCAGGAAAACATCATTTAATCTCCATCCTTTGCTTTGCATGAAGGAAGTACCCACTATATACTTGTTCATAAATTTCAGTTCTTCAGGGGCTTATCAAAGTCAGCAGAAGATGAATAAGGCCCACACAACTCTGGCTTAGGCAGTGGTTTTGGAAAACATCTCTGATGAGGCACCTTCTGAGCTTGACTTGATTGATAAGGAACCAGACTGGAAAAGAACATTCCAAGAGGAGGGAGTGGAAAGTTCTAAGGCTTGCAGACTGGAGTAAGTTTGAGATGTTTAAGGAATAGAAAAAAATTTAGCATGATTACCATTCATACACTAGCATGGACCCAGGCATCGCATCATGCACTTTTATATTTTATATCATTTTGATTCTTATAATTCCCTCCAAGGCAGATATTATTATCTCTACAGGTAAACCTTCAGGTTCTATCAGCACTTGAAATTTCCTTATTTCTGTGTGGGCATTCAGAGAAGTTCTCAACTGGGGTCATTTGGAAATATCTGAGTGGGAAAAACTAGCATTTAGTGGTCAGAGACCAGAAGGAAGAGACATGCTGCTATAAGTGAGTTGGCCCATAATGAACTGCCCCTCTTCACATATGAGACTTTGATATGTCCCACCAGATGAGGTTCATATAGATGAAAACCAGTTTATAATCTCCAAACCTAAAATAGAACTGCATTTTATGTACACTCTGAATGAAGTCACCAGCTAAAGGGAGTGAAGATTGTATTCAAGTTGGAACTTATATGAAGAAATGTTCAACATTTTAGCAAATGTGTCCTCTACTCTAATGCCGCTCATGATATCTGACTCAGAATGCCGAGCCTGCATCTGCCTGCACTTTTAGCTGTCATGTGCAAATATGCAACACAGAAGATCCTACACCCCTCTCAATGGATTTAGAATCAATCTCTTTGAATCTTATGAATAAAGGTTGTTTTAAAAATATTTCATATTACCTACCCTGAATTTTAACACATTTAGGCTCTGATAAGAAATCCATAATGTGAAAATAGCAGAATTATTTTGGGGTTATTCTGATACTGTCCTCAGATCTCTACCCCATAACCTCTATAACTCTTTTCTAGTCTGTACTATTGTTCCTATTGTTCATTCAAGTGCATGTCCCCAGAGTCTTTTTAAGTACTGTATGGATGCCTCAAAATGCTGAAGAATTTCAAGAAAAGGGATATTACCTTGCCCATGTGATAGTCTATAATGTCATAGAAAGAACACATATTTATGACAAGATCCACTAGTATGGGCCCAGGCATTACACAATATCTGTGTTTTCCATCTACATGAACCTCATCTGGTGGGACACTTCAAAGTCATGCATGGTGAGGGACAATTCATTGTGGACCAACTCACTTACTATGGCAACTCATCACCATGGAGCTCAGATTCTTTGTGTTTTCAACCTTAACATTGTGTAATTTGTTTTGCATGTTATCCGAACAGTAGTCAAATCAAATGGACACTTTCCCTTCTCTTACATGAATAAATTTAGTCTGTTATTACTTCTTTAAACACTAGATTTTATTCTAATGCTCTGTACACTCTTGTTCCTTCATACTTTTGTATTTCTTATTTAGATCTTATACTCTAACTCATTCACTGTAAATAAGTATAAGCAACTATACTTCACTTTATCTTGTAATATAGCCCAGTTCAAGCAGAGACTTCCAATACGTGTTAATTTATTTTAATTTATCTTTTATTTATCCTTTATATTGTAGTTAAGGCTTAGTGCTGAAAGTCATGTGTCCCGGAAAATTTCTCAGTCCCAGGTGGATGAAGACTCATAGTCATCCTAAATGAAGTGGGGTTATTCTCCCTGAAACCATGTAGGTAGTTTATATTATCTATGTGTTTAGTTTTATGATGGTGAAGAGAGTGTTACAAAATATTTTGTTGCAAGAAAAGGGAATTTAAAAAAAGGAAAGAAAGAAAGGGGAATTAAGTCTGATGGGGTGGAGAATCACCGCCCTAGAGAAAAACCTGACTCATGGAGAGGTTTAAGGGTAGGATCTGTTTGCACAAGCTTTCCAAAAGGGAAAACACCCAGGGCTGAGCCCCAACCCTTCCTGCATAGATAAGATTTGCATCTGTGAAGCTGGGCAAGTGCTTTGGGGGGCATTTGACATCTGTATCTTTACCACTGACAACCTCCAGAAAACACGTCACAAGGAATGTACTAAATTTTTTCCCCAAAAGGAGAAGTTTGTGTTTGCTATTCTTTTATCCTCTTTTGACACTTCTATCCTCATGGTCCCTAAATCCTCAAGTTGAAAACTTTTCTCCAGTGTAGAAGGAAGACATGTAGATTCTGGCTGCAGACAGATTTTGATTAGGGTTCCTGCTCCAACCTAATCATTCTGTGTCTAAGCTTCCACTGAGAAATGAGGATGATATCAATATATTTGCCTTATCTGGTTAATGGGGGAAGTAAATATAGGAAGTGGACTAATGTCACTCATTCTTAGCAAAACACATAGGGATTGTCTAAGAAATTTTATCACTTTTCCTAGGCCTACCCAGCTCTGTTCTTCCTAGTAGTGCTTTGTGAATTGAAATTACTTACTTTTGATTTCTTGATCTTTTCTCTCACACAGGTCACTGTTTTCCTACGGTTACTAGGAAAGCATTATTCTCTAAAAGGCAATTTTATTCTTAGGCTGTCTGTATTTTAAAACTTATTAACCTTTACCAGAAGCTTATCTATGAAAATTTTTTTTTCCAAGGAACTTATTTAATCTGACTTTTATAGGGCCCCAGAAAACTGCATTCTTAACAAGACATTGATTAAAAGTGTGGTTTGGGGAAGAAATTTTAATCTTCCTTTTGTATCAGATTACATGATACAATAAACTTAAATTAAAAGTCATACAATAACTGGGTGTGTTGGCACCCATCATAATCCCAGGAGCTCAGGAGCCTCCAGTCGCAAGTTCAAAGTCAGTCTCAGCAACTTAGCAAGGCCCTAAGTTACTGATAAGACCCTGTCTCAAAATGAAAAATAAAAAGGACTGGGAAAGTGGCTCAGTGGTTAAGCACCCCTGGGTTTGATCTCCGGTACCAAAAAAATAGTCATATAATTAAGCAAAAATTCTTTATGCAAATTATTAATAGATACCAAAAAACAATCTGGTTTGGAAAATGAAATAAAATGAAATCATGTATATAGTTGTATTAATAATATAAGTATGCTAAATCAAAAACTATATAATAATTGGAAACATTAATGGCTCAAATCCAAGTATAAATGAAGACACTTCTCTGAATTCCCATGTTTCATCAAGCATCAAAACCCATCAACTTTTGGTTCTTTTCTTGTCCATTATTTTGTATCCACACTCTGCTTCTGATTGGATTCCTGGATTTTATTTCATTTTCAGTGTGTGTATATATATATATATATATATATATATATATATATATATAAAATTGCCTGCTGCTTTGGGTTTTCAACATCCTTTTGTGTGTCCATTGTTAGTACTTATACAGCACGGAGAAGCTTCTCTGCATTTTTTGTGAATTTTTTTTCATTAGAGGGAAAGGGGAGCACATTCCCAATGCTCCCTCTTATGGACTGAATTATTGTTTTTGCTACATTCCCATATTTTGAACCCCTAACCTCCAGAATGTGAAAATGCATTTGAGAATAGGAGCTTTAAAGTGATCATGAAGGCTAAATTAGGTAATTAGGATGGGCCCTAATTCGATATGACTAGTGTCCTTAAAAGAAAAGATTGGAATACCCACATGCACAGAAGGAAGAGTGTGTGAAGACAGAGAGAAGATAGCCATCTCTGAGCCAAGGAGAGAGGCCTCACATGAACCAACATTGCTGACACCTTGATCTAGGATTTCTAGACTCTGCAATAGTTGGAAAAAGAATTTTTTGTCATTTAAGTCACCCAGGCTGTGGTACTTTGTTATGGAAGTCCTAAAAAATTAATATACTCCTTTACTCTTGTTATGGACCCTTTATAGATTTAAGCTTCTGGAACCATATTCCAAGTAAGTTTCCTGAATTCTCTGTTCTGCTTTTTCATCCTTATGGCAATTCCCAGAACTTCAGTGTATGGGCTCACAATGGGGAGGGCTGGAATGAATAATTTTTGAGCATCTACCCATGCATGGGATTTAACCATCATTGTAATTTATGGATGAATAGCATTATAGATCAGGAAGCTGAAAGCCAGAGAGGTTACATATCTTAACTAAAGTAATCACTCATTCAACAAGTGTTTATTAAACATCTATGCCAATTATCTGTATGCCAGGCACTATGATAGGTGCTGCAGAAACTTCAATGTATCAAACCGACTTAGCCCTTGGTTTCATAGACCTAATAATTTAGTGGGAAAACAGATGTTACATAATTACAAATAATATAATTCTGATAAATAATTGCAAATGTAATAACTTTTGAAGGAGCACAACATACTAGTAGAAGACCCAAACCAGTTTAGTTTCATTCAACAAAAATTTTCTGAGAGCACATTATAGGCCAAATATTATGCTAAGTAATTGAGAAATGTCAGTGAACATGACAGATATGGAATCTATATTCAGAGAATTTCCATGTCTAACGAGAAAAGAAGACATCGAACAGGACTTACAAAAGAGAAAGATATGTTCTGAGAACCAACTTCAAGATTAGATGAGAGAATTTAGTATCAGAAGTCAAGGTAGAGCATCCAGAGGAATCACCACACATCCTGAGGCCTGGAGAAGCATCAGTGAGTAGGCAGAAGCCTTCTCCAGTCAGGCCATCTCTAGTTCAGACAGTACCTCCTCCATGTGGCTCTCTCTGAAGGCATCTTTTCTTTGACTGACCATAAACATGTCACTCAGGTAGAACACTGGGCTCTAACCAGAGAGCCATTTCACCATTGAGTTGTCTGGAATGGAACATGACTTTTCTCTTAAGTGATAATCCTGGAAGCTTCCACTTCAGTGGGTGACTCTTCTCCCCTCCTATTCTGTCCATGACAGACACTGGGGGCTGACTTCTAAAGTCTTTTTCATAAACATAGAAGCTGTTTACCAAAATGTGTGTCCTGACTAAAATGTCACGCAAGATTACTAGATCTGTCACCTTCAGGTGTTTTTTTCCCCACCTCTGTCGTTTATTTGTAATTAAACACATCCCTGTGCGGTTCATTCATTGCCCTACCTGCCTGGTAACAAAAAACTGGGGATTGAATGATTGCACCTTAACTTTGAAGGAGTGCAAATGCTTTCTATATTCTGTTTCATGTCAGGGTGTTCTTGGTTGGAAAGCTCTAGGCATGGCTACAAACTCGAGCTGAATCATATTTGTATAGATTCATATTGTATAGGAATCATATTTGTTAGGTTCAGGATTGCAGAACCAGCTGCCTTTTGAAGTGCCATCATTTAAACACCCGGGGCTCTCCTGTTGATGCTTCTTGTTGAAACAGGTAAAATGTATTCAGAAGAGTAGCTACTCTCCGAAGTCTGATCACAATAAAAAATGATACAGATTAATTTAAAAACTTACAGCCAAAGGGAAATAGAAAAGGAAAATGCGAAGGGAGAAAAAACAGCAAAAGTACACCAACTGATTTCAGCTGGTGCCAGATTGTACTTCCTTTTGTCAGATATAAGTGAGTGGAAAATAGAGCCTCCTGAAGAAAAGCTTCGTTGAGATAGAAAGTCCCTCAGTCTGTGTGACTCCCTCCCTCCCAACAGACCCAGAGTCCTGGAGAGGTATTTACAAACAGATTTTGCTCAGAAGGATAATTTCAAAAGCATACTTACTGGAAAAGTCCTTTAATTTATAAGAATCTTTACTCTTGGAATACAATCTTAGAGTTTGTAAAATAAAACTAAATGTTTACCTTATTTTGGAGTCGGAATTTTTAATCTTTGTAAAACTGATCCTCAAAGAACCAGATTAGTAGCCACCTGGACTCAGTAGCTTATCCTGCATGTCACCTGCCTAAACAGTTGAAGTGGAGAGACTACAATATACCTGAGTTTTTTGGTTTGGCCAGAATCTCTCTGTAGGCAGACAAAAAAAATCAGAACAGCCACTTCCCACAATCCCACATCTATTCCTATTGGGTACCTGACAGAGGCCAGTGCTTTGGGTTAAATCAGTGAAAAATCACTGCTTGATAGAGAGTGGAAAGGGTCACTTGGTCTCAGAGCAGAGACAGGCTGAAGGACTCTAGGAGAGAAAAGATTATCATACATGTACAAATGGCAACCAGAGAGCTGATCAGAGTTGAGGCAGCACCAGGGACTGGAGATTCCCTTTGTTTCACTCATGGCTAGTATTCTCTCCCTTTTGTCATCTCTCTGCTTTCTCCTGTGATGTGTCCACCCCCACACTTAATTTTTTTTTTTTTTTAATCTATAGGACAACTAATTCCTCCGTTCAATTGCCGGAAAGAGCTAGTGGAAAGGACTTTGTTCACTGACATTGCCCTTTGAGTAGAACTCTTTGCCCCAGACATATTCATAAGCCATGAGACAAATGATGGACAGGCCACTTTGGGCCAGGTGCGTACCTCTGGTCCACTCAGCAACTGCTTTTGCACAGACTAGCCCAACTAAAATGATTTCCCTAATCCTGGATGCTGTGGATGTAACAGTTCAAACTAAAGGCAATTGTCTTGTAACACAGTCCCTGGGACATGCATTTAGGCTGAGTCACATGCCTGATTTCCTTGACCAGTTGACAATCAAATGTCCTTATCTGAAACAGAGAATCATAATGAAAGATATTTCATAGGGTTGTGGTGAGGCTTAAATAGGATAAGTGCATAGGGAAAAGTGCTTTGTAAACTGTTAAATATTACACTAATGATATTGTTATCAAAAAGGGATAACCTCCTGAGTCATTCTGAACAATTCAGCTTCTCAGAAAGGGCATCCATTCATCTAGAAAGGGAACAAAGATAGGGAACAATGAATGGGGAGTGAGATGGGCAGGAATCTCCTGTTATCCTGCATTAAGGGATATCCAGGGGTGGCTAGGGGGCTAACCAGGAATCCTGGTCACTAGGCTCTCACAAGTCTTTGAGTACTTGGTGTGTGTGTGTGTATGTGTGTAAAACAAGTGACAGAATCAAGGAATCTTTTTCTATCTATCCAGAGCTTCTTCTCCCCTCCATGAGTGCCACCCCCCTTCACTACCTCTCCAAAAAATTTTAAAGGCAAAGAGAAAAGCACACAGGAAGTAAAGAAATGAGAGCTGAAAAGAGAGAAGTGACAGTGAATAGGCAGAAGTAATAAGATACTGGGTGTGAGTTCCCAGAAGGGCTGGGCAGTTCAGCCCACAGAATTAAACTCCTGGGGAATTTTGGCTTCTAATTAAACATCCTGCAGCTGCTGGTAAATATCAAGCCCTTTGAATGAAAAGTGGCTCTGACCTTGAGCAAAACTGCATCTGGCAACCCCTGGGTCCCCTGACTCACTACAGAGGTAGCCAGTGAGGGCGAGGCACTGACAAGGGTATGGCAGCTTCATTGTTGACTCAACAACCAGGAGCCCTTATTGAATAGGACAGAGAGGGGAGAGCGGAGTGGCTGAACAGATACTCTAAAGCCTCCTGTCCCAAAGGTGAAACCAGGGTCCTGTCTGAGTAGGCATAAGTTGCTCACATTCAGTTTGTCACATAAAAATGATTTAATTAATGCGTGCTGCAGAACTTTACAGTTTATCCATAGAAACAAATTTTCAAAAACATACTGCAAACTGGAATGTCTTGGTCCAGCATAGACCATCTGCTGAATTCTAATGGTCAAGATGGTCCTATGCAAGAGCCATGTGGGATGGGAAGATTAAAAAGGAGGCAAGAAAAGTAGAAGTAAACTTCTGATATATTCCTTTGAGAAGGATACACGAAAGCCAAGCAAGGGGAGATAGGGAAGTGGAGAAGCAGACGAATCACTCTCTATATTTGGCTAATTTCCTCATTGGCATTGGCAGATGTGGCTGCTGGGGTCCTGGCTTTCTTCTTCTAGGGCTTTTCATTCTCCGTTAATTAGGACAGTGGAAGAATTGTCATGATAATTACAGTGTCTAGACTTGGGAAACTACAGAAGGCAGTAAGAGAATATTTAATTGCAGAGTCAAGAAGACGCATGAAGATGACAAGATTTTGAAAGTCTCTCCAGAGAACAATGCTATATTGAGCTGAGTTTTTCAGGATTATCCTAACACTGTCTTTTATGCAAAAGGGGTATCTTGGTGTTTTGTCTGAGCACTTGGAGTTGTCAAAATTCTGATTTCTTCTGAAGGTGTTGCTCAGTGGTAGAACACTTGTTAGAGGCATTGAGTTCGATCCCTAACCTTCTCCCCTACCACTCCCACATAAAATCTTATTCCTTCAAGAAGATTCTAAAGATCTGGAGAGAAAACTGTGTTTCAGTGTCCTAGTCTTTGTCAACTTTGCCCTCAGAAATTATCATTGTAAAGGATGTAGAGACAGATGCTCTCAGTTTTTAGACTGAAAGATATTGACCTTTTTTTTTTTTGAAAGATAAGAAAAAGTAATTAGGCATAGAATCTTCTTACCTTGCCACATTTGATCATATTTCCCCTTCCCCGGTTCCATTTCATGTTTCTTCAGCTGGTTGGTGGAAGAATAAAAATATTTTCTTTTGCAATGTATAGTGAATCCCTGTCTGTTGGTATTCAGTCAAATGAGAATCCCTGTTAATCAACATCTCCCAACTTGGAGAAGACAAAATGATAGATGTTCATAATGATGCTTGGAGTGTGCAAAGCCATCCCTAATTATCTTTTAATTTTCCCAAATGAAGTATCATTTTTTCTGTTGATTGTGTGTGTAAAACTAACTACCTTATTGTAAAAAATCAACATTGAAAAATGAGAAAGTTAAAAATCCCTTTGTAAATGACTCATCTCATAAGTAGCTCTCAGTTATCTACTCTATAGACTAGTATAGATTCCCTGGAAAATATACACATGTGTATGTGACATAAAATATCTTTATGCAAAAGATCACATTATTCATATTGTTGCTTTTTACTTTGTCATAAACTTCCATATCAAACATATGGAATTACCTCAAACTTTGTAACATTTTGTTCTACAGTATTGATTCATTGTAAATGATTTTTCTAAACATCTGTTAATTATTATTAGGCTACTTCCTGTTTTTTGCTATTATATTCAATTCTCCAGTGACATTTTCGCAGTGCTCTGATTTGTTAAAGATATAAATTATATTCTTTTAAATTATTGAAAACATAGCTTATGAACAGTAAATTGAAATATCTAGAAGTATACAATTTGATAAGATTTGAAAAATGCATCCACCCACGTAACTACCACAAAGGACTATGGAAAGTTTCCATTACCTCAGAAAGTACCCTCAGGCCCCTTGGAAGTCAAAATCCATCTCTATCCCTGGCACTAGGTAACATTGCTCTGCTTTCTGTTACTATAGGTAGTTTATATATTTATATATGAAGATGCACATTTTTTGAGTATGGCTTCTTTCACTTAGAATAATCTTTCTTTCTTTCTTTCTTTCTTTCTTTCTTTCTTTCTTTCTTTCTGTAATGCTAGAGATCAAATCCAATATACTCTATACCACTGAGCTACATCCCCAGCCCTAGAAAAATGTTTTTAAGATTCATTCACGGTGTGGGGGAAGAGAAGAATGAAGGAACTTTGGATGGTATAGAGGACAATGGGGCGAGAGGGGGTGGGGGAAGGAAAGACAGTAGAATGAGACAGACAGTATTACCCTATGTATATGTATGATTACATGAATGGTGTGAATCTACATTGTGTATAACAATAGAAATGAAAAGTTGTATCTCATTTTTGTACAATGAATCAAAACGCAGTCTGTAAAAATAAAAAAAAAAATTTAAAGGTTCATTCATGCTTTTGTCCTTATTGGTAGTTCCTATCTTTTTATTACTTAGTAGAATTTCATTATATGGATGTACTACAATTATTTATTCATTTGCTTGTTGATGGGTATATGGAGTATTTCCAATTTTTGCTACTATGAATAAACTTACTATGAACATTTGTGTAAAAGTCTTTGTATAGATATATGCTTTCATTTTTCTTGCATATGAACTTCACAAAAAAGCTGGCAAGCTGTTTTGCAGAGGTCATGCCATTTTATTTTCCTATCATCAGTATTAAAGGTCTGGTTGACCCATACATCTAATTTGAATTATTCTATATTGGATGCATAGTAATATATCATTATGACTTTAATTTGCATTTTTATAACTAAGAATGTTGAACATCTATCACAAGCTCTTGACCATTGACATGCCTCATTTTATTATGCATCTGTTCAAGTATGTTGCCCATTTAAAAAATCAGGTTGTTGTATCCTTATTACTAAGGTGCAAGAATTCTTTATGTATTTTAGATACAAGTCCTTTGTCAGATGTATGCATTACAAATATTTTCTCTCAGTCTGTGGCTTGCCTTTTGTTTTTTAACAATGTTTTCCAAAGTGGAAAAGCAGTTAATTTTAATAAAGTCCATTAATTATTTTTTAAAACAGAGAGAGAGAGAGAGAGAGAGAGAGAGAGAGAGAGAGAGAGAGAGAGAGAGAGAGAATATAGCAATCCGTATAGTTTTAGTGATGAGTGCATACAAAATTTCAGTTCCTTGAAAATGGTCAACTATCAGAGTTTAAAAAGACACCATTTTAAAATTACCCTGGATAAGAGAAATTGCTATGTTTATAAGTCCCCATGACTCTGAAATTTAAATGCCATCTTAAATGCCACCTTTGTTTTAAAATATGACTTAACTGGAAAATGTAGAGGAAAAGAAATACATCTTTGAATCAAAGAAATGGTCATCTTTGTTGACCATTCATATTGGAATATTATTTACCAAATTGAGTAATCTAAAAAAGTCTGTCCAGAGTGAAAACACAGTTCTTTCAGAAAGATCACACTCACATGTGCAGGCACATTGCACACACACCTGTAAGACCCCTTGTAACAGTGATGTTGAGACTCCTCGGGAAGGGGAAAGTAGGTTGTCTAAAGTCAGAATGATGATGATGAAAGCACTGAGTGCTTACTGTGTATCAGGCACTGTGCTAAATGGATAATTTCATTTAATCCTCACAACAATAATCCTATGAGCACAACAAAGGCTTGTGGGACATGCCCTTATTATCCCCCTTGATAGATAAACTAACTCAGAATGAAGCTTGTTAAAGTTCACTCAGCCTGGGGCAAAGATGGGATCCAAACCCTGGATGAACACTTGCCCATGTGCTTTAGCTCCCATCCACTCCTGATCTGCTTTGTGAGTTTCCTTTGGTGCATCGAGATACTTTGTATGTCAATGACAAAATTAACCTAGCAATGTCAACTAAATTGTTGCACATGAAGGTCATTTAATACTCAAATCTACATTCTGATTTCCCAGCTTGTTGATCAATATTTTTGTTATACCAATGCTTCATTCTATTAATAGATCTATACTAACCATCTATTATATATAAACATTTAATATTTATATATACATAAATATATAAAAATATATGTTTATATAATATATATAATATAGCTGATATATTATAATATTATATATAATATTATATGATAAATAATATTATATTTTATGAGATATGACATTATATATATACTAGATGGTTAGTGTCTGTCTGTCTGTCTCTCTCTTTCTTTCTTTCCAATACTGGGGACAGAACCCAGGGACTTATGCATACTAGGTAAGTGTTCTCATACTGAGCTACAATTCCAACATTTTTCTTATTTTTAAATATCTTTTCTATGACTGTCTCATCATCCTTATTAGGCATTCATTGATTGTGAGTATAAACTATTTTGAGATATGTTTTGTTGCTGTTGTTTTTATGTGTGTGCATTGTGGGGTAGTCTGGGGGGGTAGGTTTCCTGGGAATGGAATGAAATTTCCTGTTCATGAGATCTAAGTACACATTCTACCATGGAGCTATGTCCCCAGCCCCATTTCAAGATTTTTGAATATTTCATTTCAACCTAAAGAAGAATTTTTACAATATGGAATTTAATTTTGAAACTTACATTTGTCATTATTCTTAAGAAAAAAAAAATTAGAGGATCCTAGTTGAACATTTTAACTGATAAGGTACAGTTTACAAGACAAGAATCTGGAGGGATGGACAGAAGTTGCTAAGGGGGATTAGGGCTGTCCCTCATAAATAAGCAATTTTGCTGAGTCACAGCTATCCCTCATTTTCAAATCAGTTAAAGAGACTCAATGGGGGCATGCAGAAGTGAGCCCTCAGGGTGTCGCAAAGCTGGCTACATTTTCAGGTGGGACTCAGAGAGATAGTTACAGTTATAAGCATTGGTACCATGGTTTTGAAGGTTGACTGTGACTTTGTAGGTTCTATGGTTATATTTTCTAGTGGTTCCTTGAACAGTTGCCCTGGGGGAACAATGTTTGATGAGTTGTTATAGAAAGCCATTGTAGGACATGGAAGAGGACCTCTTCCTCATTACTTTGTGTTTTAAAAATTATGTTAATAGTCAAGTGTACTCTTAACATTTTTCTCTCTGGTTTCCTGAAGCAAACAGCAATAAACAAATTAAAGAATATAGAAAACCTTTATTTTGCCTCATATTCATTAGTGGACTAAACATCATAAACTTACAACCTTTCTTCCCTTGGTAATTCACACCAGCATAATAGGACATAAGAAGGTTCTGGGGAGAATGGTGTATTATGTCAACAGGAACAGCTACTCACTCCTTTTGTAAAAGAGTTCTCTAATTTCTAGGGCCAGAACACGTTTGTCAAAACAGCTGCCATCTGTATCAGTCCTTTCCCAGGCAGCCTTGGGGTAAGGTTGGGCAGTGAGGAGAGAAAGGTAATTCCCAAAGTTAAAACAGTTTTTTTCACTGATCCTAGCCACAGCAAGTAGATCCCTGGAAAAAGCAGGTCTGACTCCATCCCAGCTGCAGTCTTCTTCTCCCTCCCCACCTGCCCTCTTCTCTAGTTGTCTTTTTAGAATTCCTGAGAAGGATGTGGTTGGAGGGAAAGTGATTAGAGTGAAGCAAGAGGAAAACAGCTTCTCAAGACTTAGGGTGGGCAGTGTATGCCAGAAGGCTCTTGGGTACCCAGTGTGAGTTGGGGAGGGGTAGAAACCAACAGGCTGGGGAGTTCAACAAATTTCTGAAAGAGAGTGAAAGGGGAGAATGAATGGTTACAGTGGGTAGGAAGGAGTTTCCTACTCCCATGCCTTAGGCATGTAATAAATTTTGTGTTCTTTTTCCTGTTAAAATAAAATGTAATGGGCAGAAAATGCAACAAGCTGGAATATACACAATAAAATGGCTTGTTTTCTTACACTAATGCTTTCACTTATTTGCTGAGTGATCTTGGACAAGCACCTTCAGTTCACGGGGTCTTCTTGTCCTCAGCTGAAAAGTTGGGAATAAAGCCAGATAATCCCCAAATACCTTTCAAGACTTAACAACTTCACCTCCCTTCTGACTCTTTTAGTACTGCCTGCCTCATTCAAGACAATACTTGAAGGCCTATGAACAAGGTAAAACAGCATGTGCTTTAGGTAGGGGTCTGTTAAAAATGATCATTTTCCTATAATCATGTGATTCTTTAAAAACAAGCAAGAGAATTGCATCAATCAAAGTAATCTACTTTTAGAAGTATTTGGTAGCAGGAAGCCATTGATAGATCAACAGAATTGTTTTTCTCCTTAAGGACTCAATCTTAAGGCCAAAAGCAAAAGACTCCATATGCTTTTTTTTTTTTTCCTTCCTGATTACAGGGTTTTGCTATGTTGTCCAGATTAACCTTCAATACCTGGGCTCAGGTGATATTCCCACATCAGTCTTCTGAGTAACTGGGACTACAGGTGCGTGCCACTGGGCCTGGTTTTACTTTTCCTTTTTAAAGCTGGATGTCAGCTACTAATATACCCACTGTAAGGAATGATGTAAAACCATAGGAAAGGTGACACTTTCCTGTCATGAGAGAAGAGGAAACCTATAGGCAGTTATCTTCCACCGTGACTCCACTGAAAAACAAGTAGACACCTACAGGAAAAAAAAAAAAATTAGTGTGCATTGGGGAGATATGGAAATAGAAACCAACAGTCTGGAGATTTCAACAAATTTCTAAAAGAAAGTAAAAGTGGAAAATGAATGGTTAAAATGGGTAGGAAGGAGTCTAGTACTTCCAAGCCTTTCGCATGTAAAAAATTTCCTGTGTTCTTTTTCCTGTTAAAATAGAATGGGCAGCCGGGCAAGGTGCAAGCCTGTAATCCCAGGGACTCAGGAGGCTGAGGCAGGAGGGTTGGGAGTTCAAAGCCAGCCTCAGCAACTAGTGAATCCCTAAGTAACTCAATGAGACCCTGTCTCTTATAAAATATTAAAAAGGACTGGGGATGTGACTCAGTGGTTAAACGCCCCTGGATTCATCTTCTAGTACCAAAAAAAAAAAAAAAAAAAAAAAAAAAAAAGGCAGAAAATGCTGCAGACTGGATTGTCCAAAGTAAAATGACAATCAGAAAATCAAGAAAAAAAAATTCTGAGCAATAAAGTCACAAACTATACATGGAGCAAATTATGACCAGGCATAAATGTATCTCTTTCTTGAGGTTTATCTGATATTTTTCTTACAATTGGACTGTGGTTATTGGTTCTGTAAGGAAGACCATAAAGGTAAGGTGCTGGGCTGGGGAGATAGCTCAGTTGGTAGAGTGCTTGCCTTGTAAGAACAAGGCCCTGGGTTTGATCCCCAGCACCGCAAAAAAAAAAAAAAAAAAAAAAAAATGTAAATCCCCTCTTCCCCTTTGGCATAGGTTTTCAACTACTAAAGTCAACTTAAAGATAAAATAGAGAGGGCTGAGGATACAGCTCAGTCGGCAGAGTACTTGCCTTGCAAGCACAAGGCCCTGCGTTCGATCCACAGTACCACAAAAAAAAAAAAAAAAAAAAAAAGATAAAGCAGAGAATAATTTTTTAAAAAAATGACTGCAGTATACAATGAAAATATAAACAATTCTGATAGTGGCAAAGTGTAACTGGAAGAAAAAGAAAAACTGAGGAATAGTGGAGGAATGGGAAGAGGAACCACTATTCTTATTTTATAAACCAGTAAATCCACAGATACTACATCAAAAGAAGTAGAAATTTGAGTATTTATTTAAAAATTTAAAAGTTTAGTTCCAATAGGGAAATAAAATGCTCTTATTGCTTAAAAGTGAAGAGGAGGAAGGCAGGATGTGATGCATGTCCATTTTCAAACTGTGGTACCTATTGATGCCAAAGACATTGGTAAATCAAGAAGAGATATAGAGTGTGGTGGAAGTAAACATCAGTGTTCTTACAGCAGATCAAACAGGGGTTTCCTACTGCAGATAAGCTGGAGCTGGATCAGGTCGGGGAAAACCAGCTGCTTTTCCCTGGAGGCTCTTTTATTCTATGTGATTTGCTACCACCTACACAAATTACTTGCTTTAAAAACAAAAGATGAGCTGGGCATAGTAGTGTGTGACTCAAGCCCCAGCTACTCAAGAGACTGAGATAAGAGGATCACTTGAACTCATCCTGGGGAACACAATAAAATCCCTATCTTAAAAAACAACTAAACAAAACCACAAAATAACAACAAATGAATAATCCCAAAAGATGATGTCCAGGGAGTTTCTTCAGTTATCCAAGCAAGCCAGCTTACTGCCTAAACTATATCCACACAAACCACTTTGCAATGTGGTGTTTTGTTGAGACAGGCACTTCCACTTCTAAAATAGTGGAAGGGGTAATCCTAAGTCTTCAATTTGTAGGAAAGTCATTTAAAA
Source organism: Sciurus carolinensis (assembly GCF_902686445.1). Lineage (NCBI taxonomy): Eukaryota > Metazoa > Chordata > Mammalia > Rodentia > Sciuridae > Sciurus > Sciurus carolinensis. The sequence goes on along the minus strand of NC_062213.1, from coordinate 132,486,574 downwards.
AATAATTTCTTTTGTTTCCCTTAGATGAAAGGTTAGAAAGATTTTAGGTGCAAAAGAGAAATTAACCAAAAGATGCATCAAATTGTCTCTGGTTGAGAAGTATTGGTAATCAGTGGAAATCCTTTGTGTGTTTCCTGTGTTTACCATTTATACAACGTGTTTCAAGTTTAAAAGCCCTTTACTGTCATTAGCTAATTATCTCCCAAGGGCTGCAGGGTAGTTAGAGGGAATATTGGAATCAAGCCAGCTTTTAGAGCTGCAAGATGTACACATGTCTGTACCAGCCCTGACTCAGGGTGTAGTTGTTATACCATTTACCAACATATCAATCAGTGAATGTGTGGTTATTCAATCTCTAAAGTTCTTTTAACCAACTTGACATTTTCTCAAGTACAAGTTACTGAAACAAAATAATTTATTCTAAATAGCATCTCTTAGAAATATCTTGAAAATAATTAAACACTGAAGTGAGGCTTGAGTATTGGTGTTTACTAAAAAGTGCCCTGAATGATTCCAGAATAGAGTCACTATGATTAATAACCACTGACTTAAATGGCCATTGGAACAACCCACCTTCCACCTTAACTATGTCTCCAGAGAAGTAAGTACAATATTTGACTAAAGATAACTTGTAATAAACAGTAGTCATTAATAAATACTACATCTTATTTTATGTCAAATACATATTTTCTATTATCAAAGTGCTCAAGAAATTTGGAGAATGTAGAAGAATAAAATATGCACGTATATATAGTAGGTCATTACAAAAAATACTATTCATGCTTTGGAATTTTTTATATTTTATTCCTATACTTTGTCCTTTAAAATTTTTTTAACATAGCAATTATCCAATTCCATATGCAATTTCATATCTTCCTTTTCAAAATTTATCATTCTAATAAGCATTTTGCATTGTTTCATGCTTTCAAAGTCATATCTAAAAATGAAAGCTAATGAAAGAAGTAAATGGGAACATTTATATTTATGATTACACTGTAATTGAAGTACAGGTACCTGCGGAGCATAGACACACATGGGTATTCTCTACCTTGGTGTCCATTTGAGAGACCTTAAATCAGCAAGAACTAGAACTTGTGCTCAAATTCTGTTGTCTACATTTGGTGTATGGTGCCCTCTACTGGCTATTCTAGGACTGTGCCCTTTTCTGTTGTAAGCTTTGTTATGGGGAAGGACTCCACAAGTGGTTTAGATGGCACACCTATGTGTTTAAATGTTAAATGTCTGTATTTTTATTTCTAGGTGTTGTCCTAATGTATAATGGAAGCTAAATAAATACAGAATCTGACTGTGCTTCTTTTTCTTTTTTATTTATGCAACCCACATCAACAACCTGGATATGGTTCTAGGGGTTTGGTGGCACAAAGATGAAATCTTCTTTTGCAGGGGGCTCATTACCTAGTGGGAAAAACAGGACCACATGGGTTGACCTACTCAACAAGACTGGTATATCTCAGTGGAAGAACTCCATGTCTTGTAGACCACAGTGCACTTGACAGATGTCACAGCCAGCTTGCTTTCAATTTACTTGGAAAATTAAAATTTATGATGGACTAAAACACAGTAATATAAAATGAATGGCAATAATTCATAGTTTTAAATGAACCCCTAAAAGGAAATCAACCTCATTTTCCAAAAAAAAAAAAAAGCATACTCAATATAATATGTAGCTGAGACTGGAAGTAATGGTTACATTTTGAAACCACCTGTGCATTTGGAACTTTACCTTGCTTTCTTAGAAAGAAAAGTCATATAAAGTTGTTTGGTTTTTCTAATTTGAGGGAGGCCTGGAGCATAGGACAAAGTATTCATGATCACTTCTTTTCATAAGTAGTTCTCTTTGATCACATTATGTAGAATTATGTAAAACCATCTGTTATTTCCTTTTTATACCTAGGACTCTGATGATGATATTGGGTCTACAAGGTTGGCTTCACACACCCATTGACCTAAGCATGACTGAATAATATTTATCATGAATACGGAGCCAGCAACTTCTAATTGTGTATTGTTGGGTGAATTACTTAACTTCTCTTCCATTTTACTCGTTTGGAAAAGGGTACAACCTATCTCCTTGAAAAGATAAAAAATTAGGCATGTAGAGTGTCCATTGAAATTTCTGGAACACAATAGCTGTTCAGTATAGCATAGTAGGTACTTCAAGGTGATAGAGCTACAATCTGGGATTATGGAACCAGACTGGCTGGGCTGAAATCTCTGCTCACTCTCTTTATCAGCTGTGTGAGTTTGGGCAAGTAGTTTTACCTCTCTGGGTCTCAGTTTCCTCATTGATAAATTGGGGATGATATTAGCAACTCCATCAAGGATTTTTCAGGTGGCTAAAATGAGTTAATACATGTAAAGTACTTTTGAAAACAAATTTATGTATAGGGCTTAATAAAGGTTAGTTATTATTTTATTACTCTTCCTTTCAACTGACAGAGACTCCCACACCTTTTTTGAAGTTCTATGTTAAAACTAGGGAGAAACATCTTGTCATATGTATAAAACACATTCCATCCCATGCCATCATACTAGTTGATATCAGTTTTCCATTGTATGGCCCTGTAACCAACTCTCCTTTGATAAGTCCTCAGAATCCTCAGTGGGAATTACTTTTAAGTTTGGCTGCTTTGCTGTCAGACAATAATTCTTAGGTCTTGACTTTATTTCTTAAGTGTTTCTGGATTCCATAAAGAACATGGGAAGAAGAATTACTTGGTGGCAAAATAGAAAAGCATTGTGAAAACTGGTCTCAACTCTACTATCACTCTCCAAAATAATTCTATAATGTAGTAGTTTTGTGCAGATGAATCTCTGGGCAACCAATTTCAATCAAGTCTTTTTCTCAGTAGTGATTTAGCTAATGCTCCTCTCCCTCAACATACGTAGTGACAGTGTGCTATGTACAGGCCATCTAAAGGGCACAAAGAAGGGTATTTATACTCAAAAAGGATGAGCAAAGAGTTAAAGAAGGATATAACTAATTCACTCACTATAACAAAAATCCGACTGTGAAACTGCTAATAAGGTTACATAAAGTGAACAAGACTCTGGTTAAGAACTTGGTGAGAGGTTTAAAAAGAGGCCACATTTATAGTGAACCTGAAAAACCGAAGGAAGGAAGAGGATACAATAGCAGCATGGTATAACATGAGCAAAGGCATGAAAATTTGAAAATACAGAGCTTGTTCAGGGAACAGATGATGGTGCTGGTTGTTGGAACAAAAGTTATATAGGCAGAAAGTTAGGAGTTGCAGAACAAAGTTCTCTGTGTCCTCAGGGAGTCCACATGCTGAGTTCTTTTCAGGATCAGGGGTGGGGCTTCTCTGGCAATCCCTCAGGAACAGGTCCTAGGTGTGACCTTTATTTCCTCCTTATCCCTGCAGTTTGTTCTTGATCTCAGCCCCCAAATCTTTTGCCACTCTGTAAAGTAAAAGAAAAAACAAACAAAAAAACCAAAACTCTTCTTTTTTTCCCCCGTTAGACTCTGCTCTGAAATTTACTAACCTGTCACCTATTGTAATTGTGCATGTGTATGTTTTGGGCTGGGGATTGATTTCGGGCTCTTGTGCATGCTAGTCAAGTGCTCTACAACTGAGCCACACCTCCAGCTGTTTACATGTTGTAAAATATATGGAAAACAAAGCAGACTTTGTACAAAAGATTGAGATCTTAGGGTAAAAGTCTGAGCCTAGCAAAGTAGGAACAAGCCAGGTAGCCCTGTTTAGACACTATGTGGTAGAGGTGGATGAAAAAGGTGACAATGAAGTGAGAAAATGATGCTTGGCATAGAGGTGGTGCTCAATCAATATTTGTTGAATAAGTGAATCAAGTAAAAGCTTGATGGTCTCTTGTACACTCATTGCAGGGTATCCCTGGAGTATGACCATCTGTGAAAGAGAATTTCCTATTTGGGAATGGGGAAGAAAGCAGAGGAGAGATGTATGTATTCTGACTGTCCATGCAATTCTGGCCAGGCTTCTTCTGGAGTTAAGAATTCCTTGTCTGGTGGTTTCCTTTCTCAAGGAAGTAGTGTGTGTGTGTGTGTGTGTGTGTGTGTGTGTTATATGTGATACAAAATACAGTGACCCAATGTTTATCTCCTTCCAGTCATGGCAAGATCTGAAGACTTTAGGTTACAAAATCATTTCTTTACCAGAGCAATCTGTGGGTAAAATAAAAACAAGAAGAAAGAATTACAAACTTTGAGGGATAGCTCAATTTTGCTTGGCAAACATATATGTTTGGCACTAAGGATACAAGAAGACTTACAGGAGGGTACTGGGGATTGAACCCAGGGTCCCACAGGTGCTAGGCCAATGCTTCACCACTGAGCTACATCTCCAGTCTCAGAAGACTACTCTATATAAAAAGAGCTTTGATTGTGGAGAGACATAACACCAGTGTACTTGATACAAGGGAGACAATGCTGTAAGAGTACAAAGCCTTGCTACTTAGAGTGTGGTTCCAGCAGCAGCAGCATCCCCTATAGGTTTGTTGGGAATTCACACTCTCTGGACTTATCCCAGACTGACTGAATGTGAATCTGTTTTAACAAGTCTCTAGGTGAATAACTTGCATAGTAATACTTGAAAGGTTATGGCCAAGGGGGTGGGGATGAGGTCTGGAAATGTTTCCTAGAAAAGGTCAATCCTGAGTAGTGTTTTGAGGATACCTTGATTTAACCAGGTGATGTTCCAAGGAGAGGCAACAATGTAAGGAAAAGTTCAGTGGCACAAAAAGCACAGGAATGTTTTGGGTACTGGTAGTCTGAAATTGCCAATTAAAAAGGAGAGTATGGGAGAGAGAAAGGGGAAAATAAAGGGAGATGGTGGAGGTCAGGCTGTGGCCAGATGTTGCTACACATGTTCTAGGTTAAGGAGCTTTGACTAGACCTAAGCCACACTAGAGATGTGTAATGACATGTTCAGGTTTGCTTTTAGATCACTGCAGCCCTTAGGAAGCTGAAAACACCAGAAGCTGAAGGACAGAGAAATTAATTAGGAAGCTAAGGCAATAGTTGTGTACAGAGATAATGAGAGTTTTAACTGAAGTAATGGTAGTGGGAATGGAGAGGAGGGGACAGCTCTAAAAAATTTTTTAGGAGGTACTAAGTAGATGAAAGACTTCAGTAAGAATTGGGGGTAGGAGGTTGGGAGAAGACCAAATCTTAAAAGGATGACGCGCAGCCTTCTGGCTGGGATTAGTGGGTGGTTGCTCATGATGCCACTAACAGATGAAAGAATACAGGAGGATGAGCAGGTTTGAGAAGGGAAATTATGAGTTCAGTTTCCAACATGCTCAGCTCAGGTGAATAGAAAACATGTATAGGAGGATAAAAAGAAGGAAACAAGTAATGGGTGGAGAACAGGATGAGTCAATCAGGGTAGAGAAGGAAAATGATTAGAAGGAAACAATGCCCTGCTCAGATTTGGGGCTACATTAATAATACATATCTATGAGTTTTTCTTCCAGTTCTACTTCCAGTTCAAAGAAAGCTGCCTCCTTTGAGTAAAGCAAAGTTTCATTAGTGGTTTCCTATCTGGTGATCAATTCATTGTTGCCACCATTTGCTCTGTTTAAAAAAAAAATTTTAAGGTGAGGTTCAAGATATTTCAGGATCAGAATGACCAAAACAGCTGTTTTTTTTTTTTTTTTTCCATGTTGCCCCATGGGTTAATAACTTTGCTTATGTCCCTAACACTATTTCCAAAGTGGCAATAACACAATACTAATATGTGTGTTTGTGAGGGACATTTCTTCAAGTTTTGGATTACTCCTGCCATAAATCTAAACCAGACTAGGAACTTTTACAGTTCTCTTATTTGCATCTTAAAATTCAGAATCAGCTAATATCTTGTTTGGATCATTTCTATAATTGTTTCCTGTTCAGTAATCTGTTCTTCTCTGCACGTTCCAGACTTCTGTGTCTCCAAGGCAGAAACTTGATAATTACCTAAAAATTTTCTGATCAGTCATCACTAGCCAATAAAAAGCAAAAGGCTGGCGCGTGTTTTATTAGTTTGGGCAGGAGGAGGATGTTCCCACCAGATCCTTTCGCTCTTGCCAGGTTCAAACATGGCGGGCCACAGCCAGCCCTTCCAGAACACTCAGCTAGCTCACTTTCCAGTAATCCCCTCCAGTCTTTGGCGCTCCTTTCCTACCTTCCGTCACACTCGGTGGCTCAGGGTATTAAGAGCGTGACAGCGACCCTGCTTCACGCCCCCACGCGGAGGCCCGCCCACCACCCCGCGCCAACCAATCCCAGGCCGCGCTTCGGCGGCAGGCAGCGCCGGCCCACCCCACCCCCAGCCTCGTTGTGGCCTGCGGCTTCCCGGCCGGTAGCGCCGCTTTTGGTCGCGTGAACTGGTCCAGTGGGACGGTAGGTCGCGAGTTCTCGCAGCTGACCGCAGCTCCACCAGCCCCGCAGAGGTCGTCAGCCCAGAGCCTCCGCCATGGACTTCGAGGACGGTAAGCGCCGCCTCAGGCTGGTCGTAGCGGCATGCGGGAGGCGGAGTGGCCTGCGCTGGGGGTCTGTTTACCGTCTCAAGATGGCCGTGTGGGCTTTGTTCTGCCGGCCCGGAGGCCGCCCGCCCTCCGCGGGCCCAGCGCCCGGAGTTGGCTTCCTCGCCGACCCGCGCGCCGCTGTTCGGCCCGCCCGGGGTCCACTGCTAGCGGGGACCTGGGAGGTCCGTGCTGATCTCGGTGCGGGAAGGAAGCGCACAGAGCGCGAGGGCCTCGGGGCCCCGGACTCGCCCTGCCCCCTGTGCGTGCAGATTGTCTCCACTCCTCCAACTTCCTGGCCTCGGGCAGTGAGGCGAGCGGGCCGCCCCAGCGAGGCTCGCTTTGCCCCATGGGTCGGCGACCCAGATCCTGCGTTTAGTTAATCCCCGACCGGGTGATTTCTTGCAAAATACGATTTCCAGAGGCTTTTACGCGGTGTTGTTTCTGGTTGACTTAGTTTAGGATGAGTTTAAAGGGCGTCATGTTTTGGTAGATATTTATACGGAATGAGAAGCAATATATTTCCTGGTGAGCGAGTTGGGATATTTCATCCAGCAAAACTACCTAGACGTAAATACCTAATGTGCAGTAATTTTGTGAACCAAAGCACTTTTTTTAAGCTTGTGTTAAATCAATCAGAATTCTGGCACAGCCAGCATCAGACGCCCTTCACATCAGTACCCAGCAGCCTGTGTTGAATTTACTGATTAAATAAACGGGATTTTTAACAAGAGCGGTCATCTCTGACGCCAGTTTTTAAAACCGTATTCACAGGGTCACATAGTAGGATTATTTTGGTTGTCCTCAAATTTTTTTCAACTTTTATAGGACTTAGCATCAAGATAAAATGGTATGTAGTGACTACGTTAGGGAGACATGGGAAAGAGTTTATATGATTACACTGATTTAATCCTCCGTAACCGGTCACTTCTACATAAAACCAGATCACTAAGAATTGTAAGCATTCAATACCACCAAAAAATGATCTCTAACATTGAATGATTTGTGAGTCTTTCTGAATGAACTTCTGATTTTTTGTTTTTATACTACAAATAGTTAAAGCTGCCAAATCTAAGTATAGGAAAGGTGACAGAATAGCTCTTGTTATTCTATTTTTTTCTTTTCACCATATTCCTACAGTTATAAAGTGTTTATAATTGCTCATCACTGCTCATCCTCAGCGACCACAGCTGTATTTAGAATGTGGAATTTGACTTAAACAGTGTATCTGAATCTAATCCTGTGGGGTGTTCTTTTGTATCCAAATGACCATTGAATTGAATTCTATTCTTTTCAGCACTTGTAAAGTTAAATAAAGAATTTAACATTGTGAAATTAGTTTTTTGACAAAGAAATTGGCAATATGGTTTTTAGTGATGCCACATTGTGGATAGATGTAGCACAAGCTACAATGCATTTATACATATATATGCATTTCTCTGATAAGATCTTTAGAGAGCAAATCTTTAGAGAGCAAATTAAGTGATAAACGAAATACTAACTTTAAAAACAATTTGGGTTACATAGAAACAATTCTCAGATGTATCTGATTTTTATTGTTTGATACATAATATGTCTTTTTTTTGTTACTCAGTATAAATCTGTTTTGTTTTGTTTTGACTGTTGCTATAATATCAGGTGTTACAAACTAATTTTTACATCCTCATAACTTGGATTATGAACCTGCCATTTGGTGAGGTAGTGAAGAAGAGATACATGTTTTCCCATTTGAATATTGGTAATTATTTGTACTCCATCTGTTCAGATAATTGAGTTAATGGCTTTTAAAATTTGTGTTTTTTAATAGATGGATTTATAATTTTGGGTTTTTGCAAATACTTCACTAATTCCTTTTTGTTAAATATGTCTTCATAGATTACACACACTCTGCTTGCAGGAATACTTATCAGGGCTTTAATGGTAAGTATTCTCTTTCATTTGCTGTTAAATTTGTTGAGGGAATGCATTTTATCTTTTTCCTCCATATCCATAAAGTAAAGAGGCAAGGGAAAAAGCCAGTCCCACTTTATTTCAAATGATGTTTTGGCTTGTGATTTATTACATCTCAGTGTTGTCATACTATGTGTAGTATTTGAATTTGGGCATTTAGGATTAGAAAAGGTCAGAAGTTATACAAAGTGATTTGAATTTTTGCCTGTTTTATTTAAATTATGATTATTTTAATTAATTTCAAAGACTGACTACATACATTCTCAATATAGCTGAGGTCTTTTATTAATGTTTAGTAATGTAGATTGGTTGGATTATTGACTTGGTTCTGTATTTCTTCTATAGTAATACATTTTGTTTTCGAGGTCATTTTTTTTCTCAGTGTGTTTAAATGTGTTGGTATATGAAGAGTTGTCTGGAGAAGTACCTGAAAAGCCTGATTGTTTATTGACATAAGCATGATGATGTTAGGTGTTAGCTAGATAAAATCATAAGAGAGATGCAGAATAGAATTGAATGTTATTTTGATAGTTATTAGAGTTAAGTCCCTGTCAGACAGGATAATAACCCAGAAAAGAGCACAGAACAATTTTAAAAGATTAAAAAAGCATTATATGAAACACTTGAAAGAGGGTATTGATTCCTGACTGCCAGAGAAAGGCAAGATCCAGCTATTGTACAAAATATAATGTGTTCACAATAAAACTGAAGTAAACGTACTACTAAAGAAGTAGTTTTTATTTATCAACTCTAAGGAATAAGAAAAACTTTGGGTTTGATGTAGGTAAAAAAGGCTCAACATCTAGGAAATAGCCAATATGTAGTAAATGAGTGTTGAGATTACCCTCTATGTTGATCTATCAAAATATATAAATGCATTCTACTGTCATGTACAACTAATTAGAACAAATAAATAAAAAATAATTTTTTTAAAAAAAAGAATATATTTTTGAGAGGAAAAATGACACAAAATTACCAAAGGAAGTTTATTTTATCTCCACATGTGGTCTATTAGATTGGGAACTGGAAAATTAGAAAACTTCTTCACAAATTTAGATGTAGGGATTTTCAGACCTTGGATTTTGATGATGATGATAAGATATTCTCTAGAGAAAATTAATAGAACTTGCAAGCTGACTAGTAATGGGTGGAAGTTTGAGAGGGTTGGGTAAAAATGAATTCAAGGTTTTAAACTGAAATGAGTAGGCCTTATGCCTTTACCAAAGAGAGATTTGGAAGGACAAAAGGCTTTACTGAAGAATTGGATGTATAGTCTAAAGATAGGACTTGAAATGCAAAATCATGCAGGGCCAGATATTTTTTTCCTTATGAATGTACAGTGTTACAGAAGAGATCTAATGCTGACTTTTTTCTCTTAATTTTAGTTCCAGTAGTGGTTCTCATTAGAGGGTGATTACTAGAATCCTCTGGGAAGCTTTTTCAAAGTACATTTGTTCAAGTAATACCCTAGACTTCATAAACTTAATTTTAGGGCAAGTTATCCTGACTGTATGTATTGCAAAAGTACTCTGAATGAATGATTTTTGGCTTTCATCTCTGGTTAAAGACCACTAATTGAAAGTACTTGAGGTTAAGTTAACTTAGTTAACTAAATTCACTGTTAACTTAGTTAACTAAGTTCACTAAGTTAACTTAGTTAACAGTGAGTAACTTAACTTTAGGGATTTTATTTGACTTCATTGGACAACTATTATTTAGTGACTGCTGTGTATTAGATAGTATTCTAGGAGTTAGGAATGCAGCAGTGAAAAAAAATGGATAAATATTCCTGCCTGTGTGAAGCTTTCAGTCAAATGGGATGACATAGAAAACAAGATTTAAAAAGTAACAATTATTGTACGTTAAAATACTAGGGAGAAAAATAATGCAGGGAAGGGGTATAAGTATGTGTGCATAAGTTGTGATTTTAAAGACGTTTCAGGGGAGGACTCACAAGAAAGATGATATTTAAGCTTAGATTTAAGGGAGGTGAGGATGCAAACCTTGAGGCTATCTAGAGAAAGAATGTTATAACTTTAGGAAATAATCAGTAGGTACCCAATGAAACCAACAGTATACTTCATTGTTAGCATTGTATTTTCTAGCTTTCTACTGAAATGAAGTAGAAAGCATTGGAGAAAAATAGCAAGATACTAATTTCCTCCATACCATTTTTGAAAGGAAGTTGTATTTCCAGTGTTTCCATGTTTTCCTTTTGCCTCATAATAACTTTTCTTTTTTAAAATTAAAAGTTTTTTTTTAGTTGTCAATGGATCTTTTATTTTATCTATTTATATGTGGTGCTGAGTATCGAACCCAGGGCCTCATACTTGCCAGGCAAGTGCTCTGCCACCGAGCCACAACTCTGGCCCCAATATTTCTTGTATAAATAGCCAATAGAAAAAGGGACAACATTCCAGGTAAAGGGAAAGGCATGAACAAAGATAGGACTGAGTACACAGTGCTTCAGAAGAGACTTAAGAAGACTGGTTTGACCAGAATAGATTATTTTTGCTGAGCAATCTGAAGACAAAGGCCAGGAGGTGAGGTGTAGCCAGAAGGCATTAAAAGTCAGGTAATTTACTTATATATAAGAAGCTATAGAAAATACCTGAAAGAGGAGAGGTAGTGAATAGTGCGAATACAGGGGAAGAGTATTCCAGGCAGAGAAGCAGCAAAGTGCATAAACCGGTGTATACCTGCTCTAGAGACTTCAAGGAGCATAGTGTAGCTGGAATGAATAAAGGATATTAAAGTTAGGAGGTGATGGGGCAGATTATATAGGGTAGGGTTTCTCAACTTTGACACTGTTGACATTTTGAATTAGATAACTTTTTGTTGTGGGGTAATGTCATGTTAATTGTAAAAATGTTTAGTAGCGTCCTTGTTCTCTGGCCCCAGTTGTGACAACCAAAAATGCTTTCAGACATTGCCAGTGTCACTGGGAGGCCAAAATTGCCCCTGATTAAGAATGACTGGTATATGACCTTTAGTTTATTTTAAGGCTTTGGCTTTTACTTGGAATAAGATGCAAGCCACTGGAGGAGGATATTGAGCATTGGACAATCATGATATAACTTATATTTGCTAGAATTATTCTGACTTTTGTCTTTAGAATAAACAAAAAGGGAGTAAAAATAGAAGTGGGAAAACCAGTTAGGAATCTGTTGGGATATTATAAGTTGTTTTTTTCCTGACTGCCACACTTTTATGTTTTAATTGTAAGTTTTAGCTTTTTGAACTTATCTATACGTATCTACTTACCTATATACCTACCTTAGCTACATGTGATTGTGATCTAAGCAGTAGCATGGATTTGATTCAAAGTATGAGGTCAGTTTTATTAAGTCCTGAGTAAATTACTTTCTCATCTAACACTAGTAATAAAGAGATAATGTTGTTTTTATACTTTTATTTTTTAAATGATTTTTACAATCACTTTGGTAAACTGTAAGAAAATTCATATATTTACAGAATCTATTTTCCTTTAATTATATTAATTGTATACAATGTAAAGACTTCCCTTTTTAATTAACTGAATAGTGACAGTACTATGAACAATAATAAATCAGAATCACTGCTACATAAAAGCATTTTTTGTGTATCCCATAGTGCCTGACATGTGATGTGTTCATAAATACTATTCTGATTCCATAGTGAAATAATATCACACAGAATTAAACAAAAAGGAAAAAAATAAAAGATTTAATACCCACACAGCCACTGCTAACTCATAAACTGGCAAAAATAACATAAGATTTTTCCCAGATTATGTATGTTTATTTTTTATTTATGGACACAATACCTTTATTTTATTATTTTTATGTGGTGCTGAGGATCGAAACCAGTGTCTCATACATGCTAGGAAAGTGCTCTACCACTAAGCTACAACCCCGGCCCTTAAAATTATATTTGTACGTGAGACCTTATAGGAAAACTTTTTTTATGTCTCAAAATTGTCTGCTCTAGGAGAAACACAGGTGTATGTTACACTATATATTGAAAACCTTTTAGACAAATAATTGACTATTAGCTCATAATTTGGTAGCCATCAGTTACAGGAAACTGTTGAACACTTGAGATATGGGTAGTCTGAAATGAGAGGCCGAAAATAAATTACATACTGTATTTGAAGCCATAGTATGAACAAACAATGTAAAAATCTCATTAATGTTTTTTATATTGTTAAATGTTTTATACTCTGTTATATTAAAATCCCGGTATGTCTTGTACTTCAAATGGACCTTTTTACCCTGTATGATTCTGTAATATTAGTTATATTATAAAATATTCATTTACTGCATTATGCAGATTCTAAATACTGACAGATTTTATTGTATGATATTTAGAAAGCCATGTTAATACTAACAACAGTCTTATCAGAACAGCATTTAAGTATTGAGACATTGTCAAACTGATAAAATTTTTTTTTAAATTCTGATTTTCACTTAAAGATATAATTTTATTTATTTATTTATTTATTTATTTATTTATTTATTTATTTATTTTTTGGTAGTGTTAGAGATGGAACCCAGGGCCTTGTTCTTGTGAGGCAAGCACTCTACCAACTGAGCTATCCCCCTAGCCCTATAATTTTTATCATTGGCAACAAATAACTTTTAGCTTTCAGATGTTTTCCTTGAAGCAACAGTGTACTTCATTCATTTTTGCAAAAATGTTTGCTAAATGCTCAAGTCTGAAAACCAGTTTCAGACTCTCAATCTTTCTAGTAAAGAGCCACTTTCCTAGTAAAAAGTGACTATTTTAATTCACAAACAAAACACTTGAAGGAAGACTTTTCCTGGAAAGTTTGGATACTTTGATAGCAAAAATGCTTCATGTGTACTTCCTCTTTCATTACACAGAATGTAAAAAAGATGTGGTAAAATCAAAGATCATGATTTTTTTTTTTTTTTTTTTGGCGGTGCTGGGGATTGAACCCAGGGCCTTGTGCTTGCAAGGCAAGCACTCGACCAACTGAGCTATCTCCCCAGCCCCAAAGATCGTGATTTAATAAAAATAATAATTGCTTCATCAGGGACATGTTTAAGTGAAGGGTATATTTTTATTTATTTATTTTTTCATTGTGAGTGTGTGATATTAAGTCTGATGCAAGCCACTGCCTTGATGTGTGTCTGAAATGCCTGCAATTTTACCCACCAGTACTTTTGTACCTTCAATGTCAATACCATGTAAAAGGCAAATAATTTTGCCTTAGTATTATTTATGAAAATATTTTTGACATTGTGCCCCCCCCCCCCAGAAAAATGGTCTTAGCGAGTCCCAGGGATCAGCAGACCATTTTATAACTATTCCTGTAAGACATATAAAAAAATTAGTGGTCCCTCTCCTCTCTGAGGGGACTCATGCTTCTCCCTTGAGAATGGTTCCCCTTTCTCCTTTTCTTTCCCTTCTAATAAATTCATGCTTGTTATTCTGAAAAATAAGGTTAGTAAAAATCAGACCCTTAGCACAAAACTGGTGTCTAAGATGAGGCATGAACAACAGAATGTAAGGCTTAGTATGATAGCACAGCATAACATCTACAGCAGCTTTTGTAAATGGGAGGAAGATGATAATCAGTGGAGACAATATCAGTAAAAGTTTTATTCAATTAGTTATTTTAAGTGGACTTTAAAAATTGCAATAAGCAGATGTTTGGAGTGGTAGAAGGAATTGTCTCATATACAGGCAACAGTATGAAGCTAGACAGGAGTATGCCAGTGAGGTTTGGGGGAAATTATTTTATCATTCTCATCTATAAAATGAGAAGATTAAATTTGACTATTTAGATTGCTTCCAGGTTTAAAATGTCAACATTCTCAATAGTATTTTTAACTCGGTTATAATATTATTAGAAATATTAAATGATTATAAATAATATTTAGTGTTTTAAGAATATAAATTAAGGTATTTGTATACACTAATGTGTACATACATAAAATGTAGAGAGGGTGGTAATGAAGTATTTTAAGGGAATTTATAGGAAACAAGTTCTAAATGGTAGTTTTAATTTTTTATTTTTATAGTAAATGTAAATTAATATTGCTACCTCATTGTATTTATTTTTTGTATTAGAGGTTGAGATATAGGTAGAATTGCAGTGTAATGAAATATACCTAATACCTTTATTGTATCACAGCTTTTTTTAGTATTTGTGTTGCTAGAATTTATTGTATCACAACTTTTTTTAGTATTTTGTGTTGCTAGAATTCATATTCATTTCCTTTATTCAAGGGAATTTGAGTATTTGTTGCTGTCTGTTGAGTCATTATTTATAGACATGGTGCCAGTGATTGATCCCAGTCTGTGATTTTACTTTTTAAAATATCTGTTTCAGTTCATGTGAATGTGGCTAGTAAAAAATGTGACTGCTTCTGAGTTTTTAGACATTTAAGGGCAATTAGATACACAAAATTAAGATAGTAGATTTATATCACAGCATACTTAGGACAAAATATAACCTCTTTTCACTTTATTAAATGCTCACTTTTCTTGAGAATATGAATCGTGTATTAATTATCTTTATATATGCCAAATACAAGACTTTATAACAAAAAGTTTTTTAGTCAAGTAAGTATTGGTTAAAGTAAAAATAATTCTAATATAGAATTTTTTAGTTTGCTTTTCTTTGAAATATCAAGCTTTGTTAACAAATATGATTTTGAATAGATAAATCATTTTGGTGTGTTCTCCTTCAGTGTCTCTTTTGAGTTTAGCTTAATGACAAATTATTATCTCAGGTGATTGATGTAAATATCTTGTGTTTTATGCCAAGTTGTCTGAAGAAAATGGTATATTTTATTGAAAATTTCTTCATTGACTGTCTTTTAGGAATGGATCGTGATTATGGCCCTGGATCTTATGGAGGTCTGACATTCAAGGATATTTATCTAAAAATTCTTCTTTTGAGTGCCAGTAAAGGTGAGCATCATTTAATGTTTTTCTTTTTAAACTCTTATAGGGATGGATCGTGACTATGGCCATGGATCCTATGGGGGTCAAAGATCCATGGATTCCTACCTAAACCAGTCATATGGCATGGACAATCACAGTGGTGGTGGTGGGGGTAGCAGGTAAATTGCTTAATCACTTGGCCAAATAATTAGACAACTATAAGATTCTGGATATATTATTTTAAGTATTCCTTAGGCATGTTATGATGCTTGAACTTTGCTGTTTAGTATTGAATAATCACCTTAAATATTTAAAGGTGTTAATGCTCATAAAAATTATCTCAGGATCACTGCCAGACATTATTTTAGGGAAATCTCAGCTAACTATTATCATTTCAATATAATAGAGTAGGAGATTCTATCTTTAGCAATAACAATTTTTTTACTTTTATTTTTAACTCCTTAACATTCAGAATGTCCTGAACAAATGATATGAAAATGTGTTTCTGAAAATATTACTTGTGAAGCTTTTTCTTAACAATTAAAGAAAAAATCTTTTGAAATGTCGGGTATTACATAAAGCATCAGAACAGTCTGACTAGAATGGGTTTAAATGGACCAGTTTAGCAGCATTCAATTTCTAAGAAACATTTAAGATAGTTTTTTTTTTTTTTTTTAATTCTAAAGTAAGTTGAAAGAGCATATTGTGATGATAATAAGAGTGTTCTTTAAATCACATTCAGATTATTTATTGGCAGTTACTGTTTACAAGAACGTTTGTTCTAAAGGTTAGGAGAATTGTATTAAAGCCATGAGTACTATACTTTCAATTACAGTCTAGTTTGTATTTATATTTCACTGCTGATACTTTGTAAAACTTATCTGCAAGCTTTAGGTTGACTGTATTTCAGGAAAAGGGGTAGCTTCCTGCTGAATATTAAGTAAAACTAGTTAGGAGACATTTGAAATCATCGTCCTTCTTCATAAATTGAAGGATCCGGATTCCTTAATGATGGACCGAATGATGCTTACTTTTCTTCTTTCTGCTTCAACTGTGCCACTATGATATATAGTAGAGAAAAATCAAGAAAACGAACAGTTAACAACACTTTTTTCCTTATGTGATAGAAATTTTGAAATATGTAGTTGAAAAGAGGAATAATTTTTATATGGCTACTAGGATTCAGAAATAAATAGCACCTTCTCTCTAGTGATCTGTAATTAATTGAAGTAATGTAACACATTTAAATGTTTGGATATATCAGTTATTGCCCTATTATGTTGTAAATGTAATGTGCATAAACTGTTTCTGTAGATGTTATCGTTTATCTCATGTGTAATTGTGGGCCTTTATAAAACTGTGTTGTAAGATAACAAGTAATTTTTGTAATCCATGTTTTAGATTTGTGAGAAGTAAGATGACTTTTTTTTTTTCTGTTGACTTAAAACATCGAGGAGACTGTGTGCTCCCCTTTTTTAGAGTAGCTTAATGTGATAATTTCTGTTAGGAAAGAGTTTTTCAAATAATTGAAGACATTTTAAAATGTGTTCTTTCTCATCTGCCTTGAAAATCCATACGCAGAGGGTATATGTTGGTGATCTTTTTACTTTTTATGTTTTAGTTTTACGTGTTTATCCTTCTAGATTAGTTAGGTTTACTAGTCTACAAGTAAAAAGTGATTAAGGATTGATTATTGACCTTGGCCAAAGTTTGGCAGATTGTCAAATTTTATAACCTGAGATAATTCCTTAAATTTTTTACAGACACAATGAGGCAGCTTTGTGATAATAGATTATTGGGGGTGCGAAAGGATCGCTCTCTGTCACAAATAGCCTACATCTATTTAGTCTTCAATTTGTGTCCCAATGGAAAGCCAAAACATTGTTAATGCTTTGTAATTTTCAAAATTAGGGATGGAGTCAAAGAAAGTTTGAATAGTTTGTGAACTTTAGCAAATGACCTTTTCCAAGACTAGGGCTGGGCTTAAATAATCATAGACAAATCTTTTCTTCTTCATAAAATTGAAAAGCTACTAAAAAGCAGATTTTTTAAGCTAAGGTTTACTACGCTCAATTCATATTTAGAAACTGATTCAGATAGCTTTCTATCTGGTCTCATGTTGAATTGCCCAGCCCTAATCAAATGTGAATAAAAGTAGAACTGTGCAAATCAGTATGGTATAAATGAATTTTAGTTGATAAATGTCATCTGATAATTTTGTCTTTTGAATTGTCTAACATTAGTAAGCTTACTTTTGTTTTTTCCCTTACTGTGCAACTTTTCCAGGTTTGGACCTTATGAGTCTTACGACTCCAGGTCTTCTCTGGGTGGGCGAGATCTGTACAGATCTGGCTATGGTTTTAATGAACCCGAACAAAGCCGCTTCGGAGGTAGTTATGGTGGTCGATTTGAGAGCTCCTACCGGAATAGCCTTGACTCTTTCGGAGGTAGAAACCAGGGCGGGTCTAGCTGGGAAGCACCTTACTCCCGTTCAAAATTGAGGCCTGGGTTTATGGAGGACAGAGGAAGAGAGAATTACTCTTCCTACAGCAGTTTTTCTTCACCCCATATGAAGCCTGCACCTGTAGGCTCTCGGGGGAGAGGAACGCCTGCTTATCCTGAAAGTACGTTTGGAAGCAGAAACTATGATGCTTTTGGAGGACCATCAACAGGCAGAGGCCGAGGCCGAGGAGTAAGTACAACAGAATCTTTTCAGATTCTTTTCACTAGTCAACTCTTTTAAACCCTTTCAAGACCATGGTTTTCAACTAGAATAAACACTGTTCATCCCAGTGTATTTTAAGCAAAAGCTGAGTCACAAACATAAGTTTTAGGTTGACTGTAAAAGTTATTCCAGCACCTCAGAAAATAGGTGGCAGTTTGAGATGAATATTCATAAAATTATGCCAAATCTCCCTTTATTAAAAAGGTGAGGATGTTAGGTTTGGTCTAAAAGGGGTTAAAAGGAGTTGCATTTTTCCTTGTAAACACTAGCAGTTTTGCTGGTGGGATAGTTCTTGGATTATTATAAAAGGTAACTGAACCCTTTTTGAGTTTTTGAGTAGGTTAAAGGTGCAATGTATGATAAAATGTTTATGCTTTGTTACTAAACCGTAGCAGTTAGAATTTCTTCAGAGCTCTGTTTCACCTTAAACACAAGAGACTAAAAGTTGGTGATAGATAAGGATAGCATGGTGAAGAAGTCGATGTGTTTAATAGATTGTAGAATGATTTGTGGTCAGTATAATTTTGATAACTTATTGTCTTACTTATGTCCTTTGGTGGTTGCTTTATTTCCCCTTGTGTCACTAGCTTTACTATTGAGAAATAATTTCCTACCTGAAAATAGGACATGTTTATGGCTCCTTCCTAGGCAGTAATATTTTGTAAATTATTGCTTAAATGAGTATGTATAGTAGTCTTCAAGTGTTTAATTTCAGGATATATAGAGATTATACTTTAGTTTTTAGGTCATGTGATCAATATAAAATTTTACCTAGTAAGTGTATGTAGATTGTGGAATTATTTAGTTTGATCATATAAAGACTATTGTATTTTTGCTATAATGTAAGAATTTCTTTGGAAGGAAATTGCTCTTAATATTCTCTTTTTTAGAGGAAAGTACTTGTAATAAAAAATGCAGTAGGGCACATATTTTTGACTGTTCATTAGCCCTTGGTACATCAGTATAGTTTGTCATACTTGTGTAGAAATTTTGCAGTTTTAATAGTTACTCTTTACTTATGTAAAATGCATTGCACCTTTAATGGATAATTAACAAAGATTTTTTTGATGTGACTATATAGATTACCAGGAAAGATTACTTTCAATCTACTAGGTTAGTTAGGTATTCCTAAGCATACATACAAATGTAAGCAACTGTGTTGCTCTTCCACCATACTTGATGATTGATTGTAGGTTAATTGAAAATAGTCGGAGTGGAAAAAGACTTGCTTTGGGTTTTGAAATTGAAAATTCATTCCAGTTTGGAAATTGGAAAACACTTAACATTGTTAATAAGTTAGGCAAAGGATTTTTTTCTTAATGAGATCTCACATACCAATTTTGTTTTCATGGTAGTAAATCAAGTATTCCTGTACTTTGTATTTACCATTCTAGTCTGAATGGACTTTTCTTTCTTTCCTCCTGTTAACCAAGTAGTAGGATCTTCATTTTTAATCTTCACTTGTACAATTCCCATTGGGTCCTTCTCTTCAGATTACTCCTCAATCTTTACCTTCTAAAAGTAAGATTAGCAGAATAAATTTCTATGTACATGTGACTTCTTGGTGTAGTGGAGTTTGCTAATGGCAAGAGAAGAGGAAGGGATACAAAGAGTCGTTTGGTGGCATGACTCTTCGTCTGTAAACTTTTGCTTCTTGGGCTTCTGGGTCAGAATGTTTCTCTAGGTAAGAATGTGAATGGAACGTCAGATGCAATTCTTTATCTGAAGTGTGTTTTGGAAGTTGATGCATGGTTATGCTTTAACTCTCCTATTTCATACTAATGTTCCATCTCGCCTTCTCATTCCCTTTTTCAGCAGGGAGGAAATCCTAAATGATTTCTGGATCTTTTTTACTTCAAACTACAAATATGATCTTCTTTGTGTATCTTAGCTTTAAGCCAGGTTTTAGTAAAATAAAGATTTCTTTTAAGGTCTTTTCATGGAAAAACATCAATTAGGAACTCTGAAGAGGAGTTGTCAGAGAGTTGTACAAGTGGTAACCTTCTGACAGGCACATATGTTGTTCATGATCTCAGATAATTTTGAATTGTAAAAATCAAAAAGTAGGAATCACATTTGTTCTACTGGAAGTAAAAACACTAATTCACTGGATCCAAGTTCATGTAAGAATTTACAAAGCTTTTTAATGTGTTTTTTCCAAGTGGACATGTAAAATTTAGTCACATTTCAGGGAATTTTCATGTGAAAACTAGTAAATAGATAAAGTGAAAATTTTGTATGAATTCATATTTTATCTTTGAACTATATGCTGATATTTCTTGATTTCACAAATTTACAGCATATGGGTGATTTTGGAAGCATTCATAGACCTGGAATTGTTGTTGACTATCAAAACAAACCCACCAATGTGACAGTTGCTGCTGCAAGAGGAATAAAGAGAAAAATGATGCAGCCATTTAATAAGCCTGGTGGAACCTTTATCAAGAAGCCTAAGCTAGCAAAACCTATGGAGAAGATGAGCCTCAGCAAATCACCTAGTAAGTAAGAAAGTATAATTGTTATGGTTCAGGGTACTTTTTATTTTTAAAAATTTATTGCTTAAAGATAGTTTTCAGTGTTTATATAAAAAAAAGCTATATAATAATTATAACTATGCAAATTAGATCCGTGAATCCCATAATATAGTTATTAATCAGACATGACTGCCCAAAAATACTTTTTAAATTTACATACACCAGTCTTGCTCTTTTTTTCTGAATCCTGTGAGGTGGGCCCAGAACATCTTGTGTTTTTAAAAAGGCGATGCACATAGTTTTGTTTCACACCCCTTAATTGGCTGTTATATTTGTTGTTGAGGGCATTGTTCATGAAGAGTGGTTTGTTATGTCACACATAATCCACTTAGTGAGGACAAAGAAAATTTTCCTGGTCGTTGGTAGTAGGTAAAACTGTTCTAGAAAACTCATTTGCTTTTAATCTTCTGGACATGATGATGCTTAGAGATATTTCTGTTTGTACATTGACCAGTGCAACACTTTGAGCTGAACTCAAAATGGAATTTTACTCATAATAGCATCAAGCCAGGCAGGGGGACATGACCTGTAGTTTCAGCTGCTTGGGAAGCTGGAGTCATAGGATTGCTTAAACCTAGGAGTTTGAGAAAAGCCTTGGCAACATAGTGAGACCTTACCAAAAAAAAGCATTAAGAATAAAATACTTGGAAATAAATTTAACCAAAAAAAAAAAGAGCAAAACTTACACTTTGAAAACTATACAACATTGTTGTAAGATATTCAATCTAAACAAATGGAAAAACTAAGCTAGGTTAGAAGATAACAATGTGAAAATTACATTACTTTCTAAACTGATGTACAGATTCAGCATAATCCCTATCAAAATTCCAGTTGTGTAAGTACTTATAACTCGCGATTTCAAAACTTACTACAAAGCAATGGTAATCAAGACAGTGTATGTAGATCAGTGGAATAGAGTTGAAAGTCTACAAATAAACCCAGACATCTATGATGAACTGGTTTATAATAGGGGTATTAAAACTTTTCAATGGGGAGAAAATAGTCTTTTGACAACAGACTAGCCACATGCCAAAGCAATAATGCAAGATCTACTTGCAAGAGCTAAAACTGTAATACTCATAGAAGAAAACAGGGATAATTTTTCATGATTTTGGATTTGGCAAGGAATTTTTAAGACCAGATGAGCAACAAAAAATAGGTAAATTGACTATCAAAATTAAAACTTTGTGCTTCAAAGAACACCATCAATAGAAAATGAAAAGACAACTCATATACTAGAAGAAATTTATTTCTGTATGTCATGTATCTGTGAAAGGACTTGAATTCAGAATATATAAAGAACTCTTACAATTCAGTAACAAAAAGACAACTCAAAAAGTGGACAAAGAATCTGAACATTTTTTCAAAAAAGATGTCAATAAGCACATGAAAAGGTACTCAATAATTATCAGATAAATGCAAATTAAGGCTGCAATCACGTACTACTTCACATGCATTTGGATGGTTAGATTAAAAAAGATAATATGTTTTAGCAAGGATGTAGAGAAATTAGAACCCTTATACACTGCTGGTGGGAATGTAAAATGGGGCAGCCACTTTGGAAAACAGTCTGGCAATTCTTCTATTAAACACAATCATCACATGACCCAGCAATTTCACTTCCATGTTTATATCAAACATAAATGAAAATATCAGCCCATACATAAACATATACAGTCATATACTTTATAAAGATGTTTTGGTCAATGATAACTACATATACAGTGATATATCATATATTCTAGGTGTGTAGTATACTCTACCATCTAGGTTTGTGTAAATACACAACAAAACAGCCTAATGATGCATTTCTCAGAACATACCCTGGTTGTTTAGCAACGTATGACTATATATGGATGTTTTAGAAGCATTATTCGTAGTAGCCAACCTGAAAAAACTCATATATCATTATGAGATGAATGGGTAAACAAAATAGGCTATGTCCATATAGCATAGTATTATTTGGTTATAAAATGGAATGAAGTGTACTAATACTTGCTATAACTTAAATGAATCTTGAAAGGATTTTGCTGAGTGAATGAAGCCAGTCACAAAAGTCCATATATGATTTTATTCAAGTGGACATCTAAAATAGAAAATAGAGTTGGGCAATACCTAAAGAATAACCAGTTTCTTTTTTGAGTTGATGAAAGTGTTCTAAAATTGATTGTGATAATAATTGTACATATCTGTGAATATATTGAAAACTATTTTATTGTATACTTTAAAGGGGGGGATTATATTCCATAAAACTGTTTTTTTAAAAAAAGCACAGAGCCAAATTACTTTGTTTTTTCCCTCCTTACTTTTATTTCTGTTTCTCCCATTACTTTCATTTTTTAACATTGTGATGTATCTCTAAATGGGGGCAAGTGTATCTGAACAAATTGTATTAAGCCAAGGATATAAATAAAAAAGCTAAGGAAATACATCTGCATTCCATGAAAACATAATAGTAAAATAGTATGCAATAAATTATTTGCCTGTACATTGAATTATTTTTGTTTTTCAAATTTTTGCCTTGATTACTGAAGTTTTTTGTCTTTCTTAAGTAAGTGGCATTGCAAAGGTAAAAAAGTTACTGTCTTCAGGATTAATATTTAATTACCTGATTCAGTTGGAGCTGAAAAGGTTTAGATAATTGTAATAAATGAATAATTTAAAGTTCTGCTGGTGAAATTTTTTGATTTCTTACATCTAGTTTTAAAAATAAGATCTAGTGAGGATTACAGTGAATGTTTTAGAGTGTGTTCTTCCCTACCAGAATTGCTATGAAAGTAGTGGATAGCTTTTAAATAATTTTCCCAGAAAGGGGAGAGGGAAAAAAACATGAAGACCAAAGTATGTTCTAATTTTTTAAAAAACTGGGTGTTTTATGTTATATACTTTTGAAATACTGACAGTATGTATGTTTTTTAAAATTTTATTTTAAGGATGGATAATATCTTAATTGGATAAAAGTGAGATAATCGTAAGCTGGCACTAAATGAATGCTTTAGTCACTGTTAAAGAGCATAGTGTACATTACTGTTGTAATTCTCACATCAGCTTGCTCAAGTATGGGTGTGTGTATCAGACCCTCTACAGGTGACAAAACAGGAATAGAACAGATAAATAATTTGCCACCCAGGTCAGACAATCATCAATGACAAAGTCAGAATTTATATCAGGGCAAGTTTTGCATAGAGAAACTCTGCTCTTATGCTTCCAAATGATTATAATAGAAATTTGTATTTATTTCCTTTTTCTTTTAAACAACTTTTTTCCTAATTATAACATTATAGATACTTCGATTTTATATTTTTAAAATGGAAATTGCAATATTAGATTCTTTCCTCAAAATATATGAAGTATATAAAACTAGGATAAGGATTAATTACTAGGCTTAAATCTACTTTCCTGTTATACTTTATACAGATACCCACATTTTTAAATAAGAAATAACATTCTGGGACGAGGGATGTAGCTCTGTGGTAGAGCACTTGCCTAACACGCATGAGACCTTGGGTTTGATCCCCAACACTGCCAAAAATTTTTTTCTGAAAAACTGATACCAAGTTAGTGGTATCAGGTCTTTGGATCAGAGATTGAACCCAGAGGTACTTTACCACTGAGCCACATTCCCAACCTTTTTTATTTTTTAATTTTGAGACAGGATCTTGCTGAGTTGCTTAGGGCCTTGCTAAGTAGCTGAGGCTGGCTTTGAACTTGATCCTCCTGCCTCAGCCTCCCAAGTTGCCAGGATTACAGATGTGCGCCACCATGCCTGGCTGTGGGTACCTATAATTTTGAAATATCCCACTATGTACTTAGCGATTGTTTATTAGGTATTTATTGTTAAGTTGAAAGGAAAAGTGTAAGGACAAATAGGATAGGATTTTTAAAAGTTTAATGTATTGAAGAGAGAGTCTGCTTACAATGAGCTGCTACTCCATACATACTAGGGTGGTCATAATTAAAAAAAAAAAAAGTATAGTAACAAGTATTAGCAAGGATATGGAAAGATTAGAATGCTCATACACCACTGGTAGAAATGTAAAGTGGTATAGCCACTTTGGGAACAGATGAGTAGTTTCTCAAATTAAATAGACTGTCCATATGTCCCAACAATTCCACTTCTAGGGGTATATATCCCAAGGAATTGAAAAGAGGTGTTCAAACAACGATTTGTATACTAATATCAGAGTAGCAAAAAGGTGGAAACAATCCAAAAGTTCATCAGCAGGTGAATAGATTTTTTTTAAAGTATATTCATATAATGGAAAACTATTAAACCATAAAAAGGAAACATTAATGTATAATGTATGACATTATACATTATAACATGGTATAATATGGATAAACTTTAGAAACATGTTAAATAAAAGAAGCCGAATAGAAAAAGGCAAGATACTGTGATTCTGTTTCAATGAAATAACCAGAAAACAGAAAATAGATAGTAGATACTAGAACTGTAGAGTAGGGTTGAAATGGGTAATAACTATTTAACAGCTACTGAGATTTATTTGGACTGATGAAAAAGTGCTGCAACAAGAGTGGTGATGGTTATACAACATGTGAATGTACTCAGTCCTACTGGATTGAACACTTCAGAATGGTGGTTAAAACAGTAAATTTTATGTTTTGTACATTTTACCACAAAATTAGAAACTAGTTTCATTTTGAAGCTTATACATTTTAAGAAATGAGAATATGAGTTCTTGCATCCAGAGCTCTCTAGTGTTCAGTGGACTTCTATTTTCATGCTGGGTCATTTTCTTTTCTTTTTTTTTGCGGGGGCAGGGCGAGTACTAGGAATTGAACTCAGGAGTACTTGACCACTGAGCCGCATCCCCAGCCCTATTTTGTATTTTATTTAGAGACAGGGTCTCACTGAGTTGCTTAGAACCTCGCTTTTGTTGAGTCTGGCTTTGAACTCTCGATTCTCTTGTCTCAACCTCCTGAGCTGCTGGAATTACAGGCGTGTGCCACTGCGCCCACCCTCATGCTGGGTCATTTTCTTCACTGTTTCCTAAAGTGTATGTGATATGCAAGATGATTTTGGTAATAAGGATATTATTGCTTAGAGTAAGGATAAGAGAAAAAATGAACAGATTTAGAGAAGATATGTAGCAGATAATCATATAGATGAGAAGCAAATATGGCAAGATTATCATGTATTAAATCAAATGAAATTTATTCAGTGAAGTTTCTGAAATGCTGGGTAGTCTTAAATTCTAATTTTTCTGATAAGTTCAATTTAGATTGTGATCACTAAGGAATCCTTTTCATGTCTATACTTTACAATCCGGTGATTGAAAAGGGAAAAATGATAAAATGATTTTTAGTTTTGACTCTTTTGTTTGATATCCTAGCAAAAACTGATCCTAAAAGTGAAGAAGAAGAAAAGAGGCGGATTGAGGCTCGGCGAGAGAAACAAAGGCGCAGAAGAGAAAAAAACAGTGAGAAATATGGAGATGGATACAGGTTTGTTTTTAGTAGAGTTAAAAAAAGGGGGCTTATTGAAAAATAGTTTCCTAGAAAAGGCAAATACATGAATTGGAATATGAAAAAATTCTTACAAGTCAGGTGAGAAGATTTGATCAAAGAAAGAAATGCTTTTACTTTTTAATATTTATAGGTAATCACCAATTAGTATAAGAAGAAAGATCCTATTTATAATGGTGATCCAAAAATATAAACATCTAGAAATAACTATTTTTAAAAAGAAATACTTGTTATAATGTGAAGAAAACTATAAAGTCTTGAGTTTTGGTTATATGGAGACATATTGATATTTTTGGGTAGGAAAGCTGATTATTACTGATATTTTTGGATAACAGAGCTGATTATATAAGTTCTTAGCTGGGTGTGGTGGTACAGCCATAATCCTAGTAACTGGGGTGGGTGAGGCAGGAGGATCACAAGTCTGAGGTTAGCCTGGACAACTTGGTGAGATCCTCTCAAAAATAAAAAGAACCTGGGGATATAGCTTTGAGATAGAGGGCACCTGAGTTCAAGCTCCACCACCAACACAACATAACAATCCAAAATAATATAAGCTCTTTCTAATCCAGATCCCAAAACATTGTGAAAAAGAAGAGTAAATAGGTAAGATACTGACTTTTCTAGATATTGAGACATTAAAAGGCTGTATTAGTTAAAAAGCTTAGTGCTAGAGTGCTTCCCTAGCATGTGTAAGGCTCTGGGTTCAATCTCCAGCACCATGCACATACACAAAAAAATGGTAATAGGCAAGTTTAATCAATGTACCAGAATTAGTAGCCTATGAACAGACT
The DNA here is from genome assembly GCF_902686445.1 of Sciurus carolinensis. Taxonomy (NCBI): domain Eukaryota; kingdom Metazoa; phylum Chordata; class Mammalia; order Rodentia; family Sciuridae; genus Sciurus; species Sciurus carolinensis. Next base: position 132,459,665 of record NC_062213.1, on the reverse strand, counting down.
GCCTTATTATATAAGAATGTAATGTGTAATAAAAACAAAAGGATTTGATTAAACAACAAAATAATAACAAAAAATAAGTTTAGATTCTCTTACCATTTGGAATGAATCCAAATTCCTAAAAATAATGGAGAATTACAGGAAAATGAATTGGAATATTTTAATTTGTCCAAGAAGAAATTTTTTTCCCTTAATAAGTTTGTTACTGAATAAGTTAATAAATGAAATTTTGAACAGATTCAGCTAAGTACACACTTAAAATTTGAAAGGCAAGCAAACAGTCTTGAAAATGGAATCATGGGAAATGTCTTATTAGATAAAAATTACTCAATTTTTATTTTGAGAAGAGCTCTTCCTATGTTGCCCAGGCTAGTCTTAAAATCTTGGGCTCAAGTTGATCCTCCCAGTTTAGCCTCCCAAGTAGCTGAGTTCAACCTTTTATTAAAAAAAAGTATGAGAACTAAGATGTCCAATAAATAATCTGGTCAAGAAACAACAACAGTTAATAACTTTAGGAAAAATATCGAAATGGTAATTTAAGTAAACAGAAAATGCAAATAATAGTATACTATTTTACTAGTGAAGAGATAATATTTATTTGCTAACTAAGGTACAGTCGAAGGATATGTAAAATTCTGCTGCTGCCAGGTATATTGACACAGGGCTGTAATCCAAGCTACTGAGGCAGAGGGATTGCAAATTTGAGGTTATGCTCAGTAACTTAGTGGGTGTTTTAGTCAGCTATTTTTACTGCTGTGACTAGAAGATCTGACCAGAACAAGTGTAGAGGAGGAAAAGTTTATCTGAGGACTCACAGTTTCAGAAATCTTAGTCCACAGAAGGCTGGCTCCATTCCTTGGGGCTCGAGATGAGGCTGAACATCACGGTGGGAGAAGGTGGCGTAGAGAAGCAGAAGGAGACTCCACTTGCCAGATACAAATTATATCCGAAGCCATGCTTCAGTTCCCACATCTTCCAGCCACACCCTACCACTTGTTACCACTCACTTAAACCCTACCAGGGGATTAAGTCACTGATTGTGTTAAGGCTTTTACAACCCCATCATTTCTCCTCTGAATCTTCTTGCCTTGTCTCACCTGTGAGCTTTTGGGGGTCACCTTACATCCAAACCATAACAGTGGGATCCTGTCTTACAAAGTGTAGAATGCTTGCCTAGTATGCATAAGATTCTAGGTTCAATACCCAGTACTGAAAAAAAAAATCTGGTGACCATATAATGTTGTTACCATTGGAAAGCAATTAGCAGTGTTTGTTTGTTTCTTTGTCTTAAATTTCTCTGTACCCATTAACTTTTTCAAGAAAATAATGTAAAAACATAGTATAGTCTACACAGATGCCCATTGCAACATTTTGTGTAATAACTCTAAACAGGAAACAAAACCAACTCTAGAAAGTGAACAAGTAGATGGAAGTTTGGACAGATTCCTTTATGAGTTTTTAAGTCATTTTTTAAGAATGAAGATAATGAAATTTGTAATAACATGGAGAAAAATGCAGACTAAATAGAAAAATGCATATTTAAAATGCAAATTATGTATTGGAGAAAGGGGCCACATCCAAGAGTAAAATGTCCTAGAAAGTTTTTCAAAAGGATAATCATTGATATTTTTTCCATCATTTTCTCTGTAGTCTTCTCAGGTACTGTTTATGCTAGGATATAAAATTTGCAAAGTAAATTTAGTATTTTTCCCATTTAGAATAAATATACTTTTGTTCTTTAAATGTTAACTTTCTGTAGCAAGAAAAGAACTGTTTCACATAATTTTCTGGGTAGCCGAGATTTACTCTAAAAGATAAAATTTAGAATTTGAAAACCTTTTAGTAGAGATCCTTTTTTAAAGTGTGAGTTTCTTCCGTTTTAAACAGGCAACTCTTTGTTATTACTTGATCTTTATATATTTGTTTTATTTATGTAAAATGTAGTAGAAGAAAATTCAGTTATAACTGAATTCCCAGATTATTTTGTTTGTTTTTTATTTTAGTCTCAATTATACTTGTATATTCTTTGTATCTAGTTTTAATAGCCTATTCTTTTTTGATATGTTGCTTCTGGGATTTGTTATTGGGATTTGAGTAATAATCAGATCAACCTTACTAAGAGTTAATCCATAAAAAGAAGTTCTGCTTTTAAGAGGATTGCTGTTTTGGGTACTTGCAAATATCTTTTCCACTCCTCATTTCTTATAATTCCTTCTTGTGGCAGAGTTAATGGGCATAGTTACTTTAGCGTGGAAATGAATTAAAGTCAATACTTTATATCAAATGAATAGGAGTCAAAAGATGATTTTGCATTATAAGATTAATTTTTATGTTTAATTACCCTATGAGTAATTTTCCCATTAAATTATAGATTTGAATATGATACAACCATGTTAATATAATAGGTGTTGTGATTTGGAGAAAATGAAAGAACTGGACTTTGTTTAGTTATTTTCTTCATAACTCTAAATAAAAACCTGATGATATAACCAATAGAATGTCAGTTCACTTAAGTTGTCATATTAGGATAAGAACCCTTTAAAATAACTCCAAATTATTTTAATTTACCAGAGCAGTTTTTCTTTGAGTTAGAAGGATTAGAGATTGACTGTAAATGACTGCTATCCTTATGATATGTTCCTTTGACTACTTGAATGCTCTTAATATAAAGAAGAAGGAAAGGTGACTGAATACCTGCTTAAGGGAAACTAGGAATATGGGATAGATGTGTGAGATATGTATACAAATAACAGTATGTGGTGCAGATTGCAGGAAGAGAGATACAAGGTAGTCTTATGAGAGAGAACTTGTAAATAAGAGTGCGGGTGAATCAGGGAATGATACTTGATGGAAGAGGTTTTTGAACTAATCTAGAAATGGTAGAATTGCAGGAGCTATGAGAGGCAGCATAGGTGCTTGGCTTAAGATAAAAGCAAAGAATAGTGTGGGTTCTTTTAAAATATTCAGAAAATGAAGAACTATAGAGATTTAAGTGAGTGCAGTAGGGCAAAAGGTATAATGTAATTTAAACATTTAGTGAAGACATACTGTGTCCTAGATACTATTAAAGGTATGTAAAGTCAAAAAGGAGAGATTAGGCATCTGAAAGCATTTTGACTTTGTTTTTTGATCAATAAGGAGCCATTGAAGCATTTGAGCAGTAACTGTGGTTATTACCTAGATTAGAAAGTAATAATAATTGAACAATTGCTGTTTTAAGGACCTCATATGTAGTAATTTTTCTTTTTTTAATCCTCATGGCATCTCTGTGAAGAATCTCATTAAGATCAGAAAACTGAGCCAGAGAAGTTAAATCATTTGCCCAATCTCACATAAGGTAGCCAGGATATAAACCCAGCAGCTTGCTCCAGAGCCCATAGTATGAACCAGGAAAATAAATCTAAAGCAGTGGTGCAGGGAATTAATTGGAAAATGAAGATTGTGGTCAGAAACCATTTTGGGGACTATTGACATAATTCAAGGAAAAAAAAATAACATATAATAAAGTAAAACACTTAATGGGGAAATTTATTCTGGGATGGCTCTTTGGCTTACAAATATATGTGTTTGTCTAGTCCAGGCCTGTTGTTTGCCCTGAAGTGTCATTAGTGAGTAGAACTTGATCACCTAAGAGCTCCATGGGAATGAGTCTAGTTTGCTACCTGGCTTTGTTGATGATACAAATGTAAAATAAGTTGTAGAGCTTTGTAATTTGATAGTCCTCTGCTTGCTTTGGCCTTTAAATTGTATAAACTCCAAGGTGGGCTGAAATGAAAAGTGGAATAATAATTTTTGTCCAACTAGGTAATGAAATACTATATTTTTCTGACTTAAGTTAAATTCAAGCAAGTTACAAAATGGAAGACATTATTTATGCTGGTAAAATTAGTTTCAATGGTTTATTCTCTGAGAAAATAAGGTACTATTAAAAAAAACCTTTTTTTCCTCATAGAATGGCATTTACATGCTCATTTTGTAAATTTCGAACATTTGAAGAGAAAGATATTGAATTGCATCTGGAAAGTTCTTCACATCAAGAAACATTAGATCATATTCAGAAACAAACCAAATTTGACAAAGTAGTTATGGAGTTCTTGCATGTAAGTAGCTGTTTTTGAGGTGAGAAGCACTTTATTGGATCTGAATTATCTTATTTCTTTTTTTATAGTTTCCCATTTGTTTCAAAAAATTTAATAATTAACTTTATTGAAAGAAAGCTAATAAAATTAACCCAGTATTAGATGTGAATTCTTCTGTAGTAGAGTTTGGATTTGGTATTTGGAAAACCATTTTACATTTCTCACAGGAGTTCCTGGCAGAGGTGTCAGGAAAATAATTCCTTTAACAACTATTTGTTCATGTCAATTCAGCTGTCATCCCACTTAGTCTACTGTGTATCTGGGGTTATGTGGTTGGCACTTTAATTCATTATTTTGGTTGAATCTCATAGCAACTCATTTTTATCATACTTGAAAGATCATGCTCAGAGCAGCTAAGTGATCCTGTCAGAGGCAAAGAACCTGGTTGTTTTAGTCAGCTTTTTTCACTGCTGTGACCCCAAATCCTGACAGGTACAATTAGAGGAGGAAAAGTTTATTTTGGGGCTCCCAGTTTCAAAGGTCTCAGTCCATAGTCAGCTGGCACCATCCTTGGGGCTAGAGGTGAGGCAGAACATCATGGCATGAGTGTGGTGGAGGAAAGTTACTTAGGGCATCACACCAGGAAGTAGAGAGAGAACAAAATATATACCCCAAAGGCACACCCCCAGGGTCCCACCTCCTTTAGCCACACGCTACCTTCTACAGTTACCACCCAGTTAATCCCTATTGGGGATCAGGACTCTCATAACCCAATCATTTCACCTCTAAACTTTTCTTGCATTGTCTCACACATGAGCTTTTGGGGGACACCTTTCATCCAAACCATAACACTGATGCTGTTTGGTATCCTTTGTATTATCAATATGTGGTCATGGATTTGTTTTTCTTGAATTTCTATGAAAGAGGCTGTCAGGCACTGAAAACCACAGATACTACTCTTAATGTACTAACCATTATTGGAACTAGAACATACTGACAGATAAACAGATGGTACATTTAAGAATAAATGGCAAGAGTACAGAAGTACACCAGGGGCTTGGAGAAAAGAAAGGTAATTGGGACCAGGAATGCAAAAAGAAACTTGAGCTGAACTGCTAATTGTACAGAAAACAGATTTAGACAAGTTGGAAATATAGTGATCATTCAGACTTTGCAGAATTGTGTCCCTTAATTAAAATTTCTTTCCTTAATGGGTAAATGCAATATTAGTATGCATTTACCTAAGAAGCCCTCTTGACTAGTTTAACTCTCTGATCTTTTTCTGTGTGTGTAAAGTACAATTTGAAAAGTCAGTACTTTTTTGTAGTTTTCTAGTATTTTATGATTGCCTCTTCACCTAAATTATAAACTACTTGAGAATAGATATTAGTTCTTATAGAGCAGGTGTTGTCTTCCATAGGATGAGCATGGTGCTGAGGATATACTAAGTGCTCACTGAAAACTGAATTCCATTATTTTCTAGGAATGCATGGTGAATAAATTCAAGAAAACATCTATTCGTAAGCAACAGACAAATAATCAAACAGAGGTCATCAAAATAATTGAAAAAGATGTTATGGAAGGTAAGTAGGCAAATTGTTTTAGGAAATTTACAAGTATATTTAATGTAACTTTGTAGCATAAATGATAGCCCCTCTCCAGAGTGATATTTCCTTGCCTCTGGGTGGGTTATCAGAAATGAACTCCTTTGACTTCCTGTTCCCGTGCTTACAAATTTATCACTACTTACAGTTGCTTCCTTTAGTTTAGAGGAAAATTCATCTTTTCCTTTAATTCCTTCTGAACTCTGTCTTATTCATCCAATTGCCTACTGACATCTCCTCAACAGTCAGACAAAATCAGTGTATCCAAAAATTTTATCATTTCTTTCTACATATGCCCCCTGCAAAGAAAACAAAACAACAAAACTCATTGAGTCTTGGAGCAAGACTTTCAGGGTTTGAATCCTGGTTCAGTATATAACAAGTAAATTTTACTTATCTTGAAAAATAGCCCCACCATCTACCAAAATCAGAATTATGGAGTTAATTTAAGACTTTTTCCTTTCTGTATTTGTAGCACTGTTTCTTATGGGTTCTAAAATATTTACCAAGTCTGTTCCTTTACCTCTCCTTTATATTTTGCCTTTATTCAAATCCTTACCTGTTCTCTTGACAGTTGTAGTATTTTCCTAACTAGTTTTCTTCCAGTCTTTCTTATTTCTAATTCTACTATATAATCTCATTACTTCAGAAAATTGCAGTGGCTCACCATTCTCTACACATTAAAGTTGAAATTCCTAGATACCGCATACAAAGATCTTTTAAACCTAGGCCCTCTTTGTTTTTCCTATTCTTATCTTTTGTCCCTTCATTATTCTCTCTGTCCCAGTTGTACTGAATTGCTTGCAGTTCTTAGAAAGTGCTATTTTCTGCATGGTTAGCAGAGAACCCACCACTTAGATCCTGCTTATGATTTTGTTTATGACTTATGTTTTCTTTTCCATTTATTTGTAATCCCTGACCAAATCAGATTTGATGCTGGAACCAAAAAGGAAAATAGTATTTACATGTTATTACTGAAAGTACTGATTAAGAATTATATTTAAAATTTTAGTAAAAATAATTAAAAATGCATCTTGAGCATATACACACAGAATATCCCTTGCATATATTTACCCCTTTCCCTGAAATAAATCCTGATCATTTTCAAGATCTAAAAAAGTTTTTTTTCCTTAAGAATCAAATTTTGACATCTTTCTCCCTTTTCCTATCCATCCACATTTGTAATCATGGCAGTTCTTATTTTATTATAAAATCAACCTTTTTTTGGGGGGGGGGGAGTTAGACAGACTTATAGGCCTCAGAGCATGAGTGTATATAACATGATTAGGAAATACAGTGTAATTACATGTAAAAATTTTAACCAGTTATCTACATATTTAAAAAATCCTTGTAGATTTATGAGATGTGTTAAAAATCTCAACATAAACCTATCTATTCTGATCCTTCTTGTGGAAAAGGGGGTATAAATGATTATGAAAACTAAGCAATAAAATCTTGATTTGTCAGAAAAAAAGAACATATCATTTCTTTAATGATAGGATTTGTTTTGTAGGTGTTACCGCAGATGATCACATGATGAAAGTAGAGACTGTTCATTGCAGTGCTTGCAGTGTATATATTCCTGCTTTACATAGTTCAGTTCAGCAGCACTTAAAATCTCCCGATCATATCAAAGGGAAACAGGTAAGTTTTGATCTATCTTAAAATTCTTGAATCTCTTAATCCTTTATTATCTTTTGGCCATTGTTTCATAGCTACCTACTTGCATAAAATCCCATTAATCTCAAATGTGAATAACTGAAAGTATACTTATAGAAGCAGTGTTGTATAATGGTTATGACTGTGGGCTCTGGAGCAAGACTTTCAGGGTTTGAATCCTGGTTCAGTGTATAACAAGTAAATTAATCTTTCTAAGTTTCCTTAGAAATATATATTCCTTAGAAATATAAGGAACTTGAAGGGATAATGATTTTTCTCTGATAAAATTGCTTAAAGATCAGATAAATTAAAACATCTAAGGTAATTAAAATGGTGTCCGGTTACAGTAAGCATTGAGAAAATCATAACTGTTGTTGATCCATTGTGGTTTTTTTTTTTTTTTTTAAGTTGATGCAAATTGATTTTGTGGGTGTATGCATGTGATTCAGAACAAAAACAAGATTCAAGATTATAACCGATAACACAAGTAAATTTAAAAATTAAGATTATCTATTGTTACTTTTTTTAAGGAGAATATTCTGGAAAATTTACTGTTTTCTTTTTGATTAGCATATTTCTGCTCCATATTTGCTGTTTTTTTGGTTAGATTTACTTCAAACAACATAAATGTTAATTTAGGAAATTTGTTCACTTGAAAGTTAGATTTAAAGATTTACATATTCAAGCTCTTAAGTTTTAAATAGAAGATACCTGTCTCTTAAATTCATATTTTGTATTGACATGAACTTCATTTAACTCAGACTTCTATATGCAGTTTGAGCACATAATAATCTTTTCTTAATCTTTGCTCTTTTTTTCCTCTTGATAATTTCTTTGACATTTTTTGGCAACTAAACATTTCATATTATTGCCTTTCCTTCTCTGTATAATACATTATTGTGATAACTGTAGCCTAGAGGAAGACTAATTAATTATTCTTGCAGTATGAAAAAATACTCTTTCATAGTAAGTAAGGAGTGGGGATGGGAGGAAAGGAGGAGTGGAGGAAGTTCAATGGACTGGACAAGGAGGAGTTGGGGGAAGGGAGGGAGGATGGGAATGGGAAAGAGTAGAATGAGTTGGACATAACTTTCCTATGTTCATATATGAATCAGTGTAACTCCATCATGTACTACCACAATAATGGGAAATTATACTCCATAAATGTATGGTATGTTAAAATACATTCTATTATCATGTATAACTAAAAAGAACCAGTAAAGAATTTAAAAAAATTCTTTCCTTTTTGATAACATGAAAATTAGTATTTGGGAACTGAGAGATGGTTTAGAGAGGAAAGAAAGCAATTGTCTAGTATATCTAGATTTATAGTGTTTAGGGACTGTGTTTTTATTGAAACTGATTGACTTAAGATTCTTCATTGTTTTAATCGATAGGGTGATTTAGATTATGATCACAGTAGCTAGCTCTACAGCTTAATTTGCCATAAGAGAAATCATTTACATCTAAGGATTTGAGCATAAAATGTTGTTTTAGTTATACAAGCACTTTTCATGGCATGACTTTCTAACCCTCAAAATGTATTCTGTTTTTCATAGGCTTATAAGGAACAAATAAAAAGAGAGAGTGTCTTGACTGCCACAAGTATTTTAAATAATCCAATAGTGAAGGCACGGTATGAACGTTTTGTTAAGGTAAGATTTGGGGGCAAAAGCTTCTTAGGAAATACTGTAGTATCACAGTAATTAAAAGTGACACAGCAGCAACTTTTTGTGATATTTAAATACAGTACAAATTGGGTGTCCCTGGCCCGCTTCACTACTCATGGTTTTTTTCATATATTACTGCTTGACTCCTTTACATAAAATTTCTTTGAATACTTATTGTACCAACAAGGATTTACATATATTGTTTTTAGGAAATTAATAAGCGTAAATTTTAGAGATTAGTTTTTGAGTATTTACAAAATTTTTAAAATCATTCTGAACTAATGAGAGCTGTTACATTGAAGATTTACAAAAGTCTGTTACTTGCATTTAGTAAATCTTTATAGATTAAAAAAGTTTATTTTGGCTTTTGTGGTGATTCATAGCTACTTTTGAAAAAGCTTGACATATTAATGGCTATTAACCCTCATCAAGTGACTTTCAAGCTGAATAATCTCATTTCTTTTGGCTTACTCCTTAAGGACCATTTTCTGATTCATTAATTGTGCTTGTCTCTATTCATTACATTCCTGACACTCTTAAATAAAGAAAAGGCAGCTGTGACTTGAAATCTTAATTTTTTGGTAGGTATGGCATCAAAAAGATAGAAGCTTAAAAATATAATAACTCACATAGGAAAAATTAATTTTTTTTATCCTTGCTTTATAACTTTCAAGAAGTTAGGGGGCTGGGGAGATAGCTCAGTCACTAGAGTGCTTGCCTTGTAAGCACAAGGCCCTGGGTTCGATCCCCAGCACCCCAAAAAACAAACAAACAAACAAAAAAAGAAGTTAGTGATTTCTGTTGTTGTAGGAAAGTAATTTCTAATGAAGGAAGAATATAAACTAGGAATTTCTATGTAGAGTTTTCAGGCTGCCTACTTGAGTCACTTCATGGAATGGGAGACATAACTGGTGGGAAGTGTTTTGCTTTTGTGTGTATTGTGGAGAAAACACCTGAACTGAAGAGATCTCTAGAACTTCAAATATGATCTCTAGACCAGCATTCTTGGCATCACCTGGGAGCTCAATAGAAATATAGAATTTTAGATCATATTCATGCCTACCGAGTAAGAATCTTCATTTACAAGACCCCCATTTTAGTCATATCATGTTAAAATTCAAGCATCATTAGAGTCACATTCTTAGTGATTTGCCTTTGTTTAGCATTCTTATCTGCTCTGTTCCTTGTCATTCTTGAGAACATCCTCTGCTCATAATCAGCTTTTGTCATGGCTTAAACCTCTTTCATCTTCAGTTGCTCTCGGCCTGACAAAAATACCCTTTTAAATCTTTGACCCCATCAAGATAATCAGTTCATCAGTTTATTTTCCAGTTATATCATTGTGTTCTACCTTCACTTCCTTCCCTGGACATTCATAGTCAACCATTTCAAGTCATTTCAACAAGTAACAGTGTCTACAATTCCTTATTTGTTCTTCAACCATTTACCAGTTGCTGCATTAAGCCACCTCTAGTTAGCTTATTAAAATGATATCATGGAGCTTGCTACAGTGGTATGCATCTGTAGTTCCAGCTATTCAGGAAGTCGAGACAGGAGGATCACTTGAGCCCAGGTGTTCAAGGCCAGCCTGGGCAATATAACAAGAGTCTGCCTAAAAAAAAAAAAAGAAAAGAAAAAAAAAAACCCAAAAAAAAACCATGGAATTGTGCCAATCCTGTTTGCCAGTTTTTCACTCAGTAATTTTACTTATTAATTATCAATATTGTATCTTCTATAGTGACCTTTCCAAACCATTTCCAGTCTTCACATGTTCCATATTTCATCTTTATTTCCCTCACTTCCATGTTCTTTTCTCTCTGTCAGGGACATAGAGAATATTAGAAATGAGTTTATGCATTAGATTTATGTACCTTTTCCTCATCTTCCTTGTTAAAATATTCTTTTTTGACCTTCATTCTGTCTTCTTATTTATTATTATCTCTTTCCTTACTTGAATCCGATTTTCATCCTTGCTCATTACTGTTTATTTTCTGTTTTTCCAAGTAGACATCCTTATGAGTTCCCCAAACTAAAAATGACTTTACTTTTCCTGGACTTTGGCCCTCCTCATATTAGTGTTAGTGCCTCTTCTCATCTCACTGTACTTGAGAATATTTTATTTTGTGTTGTGCTCTTTACTTCCTATCATTCACTCTTTCACTGAGTAGTTCTTAGTAGGAAGAGTGAAATCAGAATCACTTATGAGGCTATGAACAAGTAAAAAGTTGCCAAGGCCTTTTTTTCAGATCTTCTGAATTAGGGTTTCCTCAGACTTTTCAGATTAACATTTTATGAAATGCTTCTCAAATATACAGGTTACCTTCCACCCTGGAAATTTTTGATTCAGGAGGTCTGAGGTCTAATACTGATTCAGGAGATAGTGTTTTTAGTAAGAGTTCTAGTACTTGTCTCAATTAAAATCTAAGTGTGGATCAAGACCTTTGGTTTTTGTGAATTTCACAAGGAATTGTGAAGATTGATTCTTTAAAACTTTGCTCTTCAAACTCCTGTGTGTGTGTGTGTGGGTGTGTGTGTGTGTGCTCGCTTGTGCGTGTGCATGTGTGTGTGTTTGGTGCTAGAGGTTGAACATGGGGCCTTGTGCGTGTTAGGCAAGTGCTCATTTCTAGCTGTCTACCACTGAGCCACATTGAGCCACATTTTCAACCCTATGTACTTTTGAAACTGCTTCTCCTAAGATTATCAGTGACCCAATTATTGGATCTAGTGGCCTTTAAAAAATTAACATGCTATGGTTTATTTTAAACGTGGAAAAGCAAATATTTGGGAACCCTCATTGAACTTTAATAATGATTGAACTTCTGAATGTTTTTCGTTCCTTTTTCACTTTTATCTGTGTTCATTTTTTGGCATTGCTGATCTATCACAATTTTTCTTGAAACTCTTTTGGCAGATAATATTTTACTATCCTGAGTTCTTCTGTACTGAATGGTCCCTCTCTTCTGACCTCTACCCCCACATATAGCATTTTCATACCCTCCCTCTCTTTTGAGTTGCCAGTTTACAACTGCTTGCACCCAATTCTCCTCTCCCCACAATTTACATATTCTTTTACGTTTCCCTTTTCTGGATTATTAGTGTAGCCCCTTCATTAATATTCTTTTTTCATTTTTCTTCTCTTTTTTTGACACTTGGGATTAAACACAAGGCCTCCTAAGCACATGTTCTACTACTGAGCTTTACTCAAAACCCCAGTATTTCTTCTCTTACTACGTCTTTTTTTTTTTTTTTTTTTCTGGGACGGTTTATTGAGGGGACGGGGCTCAGTCCTTCTTGGCAGCTGCCTTCCTCATGGCGGCCAGAACGTTGCTCAGCTCCTCTCGCTTCCTCTTGGCACGGATGTGTGTCCCAACCCTCTTCTTGATGAACTTGACAGCCCGTTTGTCCTTGGAGACCTTGAGCAGTTCCATGGCGCGCCGCTCGTAGGGGGCGAAGCCGCACACCTCCCGGATCATGTCCCGCACGAACTTGGTGTGCTTGGTGAGGTGCCCGCGGCGGCGGCTGTGCCTCGGCTTGCTCACGTTCTTGGTCACCTTGTGGCCCTTGTTGAGGCCCACGGCCATGGGGTAGCGCAGAGCCATGGCTGCGGATCGGCAATGGCTGCTGGGGCGGAAGGGCCGGCGCCACACGGAATGTAACCACTGAATGTACGTCTTGTACATTCCTATCTGGGGATTAGTCCTAATACTCTCCTGTTTAATAACTTTTACTGCCTCTCCATTTCTTACCTATATTTAATATATAGTCTTCTAATATAGTCCAGTTTATATGAAGTTTGACCCACGTATATAAATTATTAAAATAAAATTGTACCTATGAATGTTTACCAAATTAAAGACTTTTTTATTTTTAATGACCTGTGTTTCTTTTTTCCTTATATTTTTTTCCTAGTTATAGATGGACATAATACTTTGTTTTATTTATTTGTTTTTATGTGGTGCTGAGGATCCAACCCAGTGCCTCATAGATGGTAGGCAAGTGCTCTGTTACTGAGCCACAACCCCAGCCCTCCTTTTTGTTTTTGTTCATTTATTTGAATAAATTTTTCATTGGTACATTACACAATAGTGGGTGTCTTTTTTTTAAAGTGGAAAGAAAATATGGTATCTATTAAGTAAAACAAGGTACCTGATTTTCATTTGAGTTTTGAAAAGATCCTACAACAATAGTAGGTGAATAGTTATTTAGTATGCAATAATATGTATCCTGTTTCTACCAAAACTTGCATATTTACCTTTGTCTTTCATGCATGATTTTAGAAATTCAGTTAAGAAGAAAATATGACTTTTAATTACTTTAGTTTGTGGAGTATAAAGGAATGATTTAAACATGAAGTTCTGAAATAGGTTCAAACAAATATTTAATGAATTTGTCATAAGTAAGAAACTACAGATATTGTTTTTCATGATAATAGCAAATAAAAATTTCACTGATAGAAAAAAAAATGTGCTGATATTAAAGGCCATTGCTCATATTTTTAGGGTGAGAATCCTTTTGAAATTCAAGATCATTCTCAGGATCAGCAAATAGAAGGAGATGAAGAGGATGAAGAAAAGATTGATGAACCCATTGAAGAAGAGGAAGATGAAGAGGAAGAAGAAGAAGCAGAGGAAGTGGGGGAAGCAGAGGAAGTGGAAGAAGTAGAGGATGTGGGAGAAGGTGGAGGAATAGAGGGAGAGGGGGATGTAGAGGGAGGGGAGGAAATAGGGGCAGTGGGGGAAGATGGGGCAGTAGGGGAAGTTGAGGGAGCCACAGAAGTTGAAGAAGTGGAGGAAGAGGCAAAGGAAGAACCTGTCGACTTCCCTGTTGAACAACCTGAAGAAAATTAAATATAAGGTGTTAGATTGAAAAGGAGCTTTAAATTTTTGTCCTAATGTGGAAAAGGGTAAGAATTTTAATAGCTTAAAATATGAATTAACATCCATGTTGCATGCATTCCACACATTAAAATTTGTTTTATATAATTTCTACACGTTTGGCATTTGTTTAATAAAATCAAAGTAAGACTAATTTAGTTTTTATAGCTATTAAGCTTAGATCTGATAAAATTGTTTGTATAATTTTTAAGCTTAATTTTTATTACTTTATTGGTGTTAAGGATAATAGATGTGTATTATTAGTATATCTATTCTAATCATTTGAACTTAAAAGCTGCTCTTGGGAGTGAATTTTCAAGTGTGCGTTAATTTTTTGAATACTTACCCTAGAAGAGATAAATTGGGCAAGTATTTTGTGCTCTGTGTATTTTTTTACTGCATTGGACATTGACTAGTATTTTGCGTTAAGATAGCTTAAAAGCTTTTTGTGTACATGTTTCCCTTTATAGTAATAAAATGTTTTTTTACAAAAACTTTCTCTCTGGATTAGCAATTTAAATGAATCAGTTTATCAGTTAAATTAGTATCTAAAATTAGTATTTGCCTTAATGTATCAGTTCAGCCTGCAAGGATTTCAAGATGATTGAGAAGACTTGAATTAAAGAAAAATATTTCTCAATCATATTTTTAAAAAGTGTGACTAAAGTATATTTTTAAACACATTACAAAGAGAGGTCAGTCTGTAACTGACATTGTTTATACTTGTTTTAGTTTGTTGCTTTTGTCTCTGCCTGTGTCAGATCTTGAAATCTTCCTGAAAATACATTTGAATGCAAGTAAGTTTGCCAGTTTTAGTTCTTTTGTCATGTCTGTTTTTGCCTGAAGAACCAAGAAGCAATCTTCTTTAAAAACAAAACAAAAAACCAACTTTCTCTTTCATGTATTTCTCTTTTTAACTTATGTTTTATATACCTACATATTCCATAAGAGAACATGAAACTAATAGATGATCTACTCTTAAGTCATTTATTTTCAAATGACAGTGTATGTATGTCACTGAAAATCAGTGCTCTTAAAAATCTTCTGAATCTTTTGTGAACATGAATTCAAAGAGAAGCATCTTTAAATCTTTATTCTGGGTTCTTTTGAGGAGCTATCAAAAAATTAGCTTTTCAAAATTTTGACGCAGTTGTATAAATGTACCATGTATTAGATAATAAGACATTGAGTAGATGAATGTATGGGCATTTGTAGAATTTCACAGATAATTACTATTTTTGTATAAAACAAGGCTTTTAAAACTAGATTTTTTGGACCATTGTGATTTTTTAAAAATGGTGAACTACTTTTGCTTACCTTTAAATTGGGGAAAATCCAATACTAGATATTAGATATTAGATATTTGGAGCCAAACAAGAGAAAGTTATTTGAAGACCCAGAAAATTTGGTCTTCAAATTATCTAGGCGTTTGTGTTTACTTAGTGGAAAACCTGTTTTGCTCAGGAGTTCATATTTTAAGGGTAATAGACTTTGATCAACCTCCTGTTTCTTCTTTACTTAAAAATAATTGTGGAAAGGCTAAGGAAAAAGAATAATAGATTCCTTTGGGTTATTAATATTTAGTTCTTTTGATACTAAGTTGGGGTTTTTAAATGTAATGTCCCTGGTAATCTGATTAAGATATGAAACTTTTAGAAAGTACTGTATAATAAGAATTCAGTGTAACAACTTTCAGGTTAATGTTTTAGAGTGAGAGAGAGGAGAGAACATTTAAGTAGTAATTTTTGTGGAAGGCTTAAGGCTTTATACAGAGCAGCTTATTTGCAAAGTATAAATAAAATATATCTTGTTATGCTTAATTTATAAATTCAAATTTATGTATTTTTCCAGTGGATAAATTGTATATTTGTAGTTTATAGACAGACTAATTTTTGTGATCCTTAGTGTTTATAGCTTCACTGCTTTTATAAAAAGGATTTGTATAAGAATTTTAACAATTTTTCAACTTCCATTTTCCAAGTATTGCTTGTTTTCTTTATTAAAAAGCAAGATATGTAGTTCTGATAACCAAAGAAATTAATTTACAGCCCATACAGTTCTATAAATTATGTCTCTAGGGATCATACTATAGTCTTTCTTTTTTATTGTTTCCTATTTCCAGTCTATTAGGTAATCTTGTCTGTTCTACTTCCAGAATTTGCCTGCTCTTTTACCTCTGCTGCTGTTAACCCAGTTGAAATCATCATCATCTTTGTTGGATAACCAAAATAGCTTATAACTAATCTTGTTTCCACTCTTAACTCTGCTAGACTTAGTTTTCCACACAGTTTAATAGTATAATCTTTTAAAGATATAATTCATATAGTGTTAGTCTCTTCTTTTTGGATCTGTGCAATCCAAACTCATGGTGATTAGTCCCGGCCTAGATTTCCAACTTCAATATTATGCTGTTCTTCACACTATAATGGCATTCTGTTACTTTTTGATGAAGCTCTTCTCTACAGAGACCTTTTACATTTTTTGTTTCCTGTACCTGTCAGCTCTCTGTGACTGACTCTTCCTCCTTAACATCACCTTAAATGTTCGAAAGGGGCAGTAGTTCTTAAAATTTTTGCAAAAGTAAGGATTTGGAGTGCCACCCCAGATTGACTGTAAGAGTATATTCTTTGGAAGTGATGTATTTTTAACCAAGTATTCCAGGTGATTCTGAAGGTAGTGGCGAGTGAGAACATTAAGGCCCCCAAGTAAATTTCTGGTACCTGTGACTCTCATATTAAAGCAGGAGCTTTTGCCCTTTTGTAAATAGGCATAGGTTTGGGGATTCTTCATAATAGTATATAAAAGCATTGGAATGATCTGTAACAGACTTGCAAAAGTCAGAACCCCCCCTGCCCCCTGTTAAATTTAATTCCTCATGTTATAAAGTCAGTAATAGGACTAGTAGTTTTTCCATGTAACAAGATCTTTCTTGTATACATGATAGAAAAAAGAACTAAACAAAGGCAAATATTAGTATATGTTAAAACACTTGAGATTCTGTTCTGATAGAAGAAGTAGATATTGTCAGGTTATCTTAGATATTATTTAACACTTGATTTGTTTATCAAATTGTTCTTATTTGGAATATAAGTAAACTTCATTATTGTGGTAAAGTATACATAACTTAAAATTGACCTTTTTAAATGCTTTAGGCTATACATCTGAGTGGCATTAATCATAAGCAGACTTATTTTTATTATAGTTTGACATCTGTTAATGGACAGAAAAAGAAATAGTTATGCTAGCAGAAATGTTGCAGGCCCTATGGTAGTTACAGTTCATATTATAAATTAACAGTTTGACTTTATTTGATACTTAAAGCCCCTGCTCTGAGAACTGGATCCCTGCTGGATATGCAAACAAAATGATGGATCCTGAAAAGCTAGAGAGTAGATTATTGGCAGTGGAAAATTAGTAGGCCCCACCACCATTTGAGGCCTCCTGGGAAACAACCATATCATCCTCTTCCCAACTTTCCTAACTTTTGTTTAAAAAACTCTTTAAAAATGCCTTATTAGGGATGGGGATAGGATGATGTTGATTTCAACAGGATTACCTTTTTGATGACAGGGAGGTATGAAACAGCATACATGGAAACACAAGCAGCTTAGTTATTAGATGAGTGTGAAGTATGATTAGAATAATTCAGGATCAAAGTGGCATACTAGATTCAAATTAATCTAAAATTCTATTAATTACAGAATGAAACTTTGGATTGTATAGAGGGAAATGAGGTGGGGGGCAGGAGAAGGAAAGAGAGTGGAATGAGACAGATATCATTACCCTATGTACATGTATGATTACACGAATGGTGTGTATCTACATCGTGTACAACCTTAGATTTGAAAAGTTGTACCCCGTTTGTGTGCAATCAATCAAAATGCAGTCGGTAAAACTGAAAATAAAAAAAGAATAAAATGAAATAAAATGAAATAAAAGATTACAGAATAATAAAAAATGATAAAAATTACAATGATAACAAGTTACAGTAATAAATTTATAACCATGCTAGAAAACAAGGGTGTTATGAGATGTTTTTAGAATTTATTAAACAAGGAATCAGATCTAGGTGAAACCAAGAGGACCAAGAATAGAGTTACATATAGATGATAATTCAAGAATTATCCAGTTTTAGAGGCAGCTGTGAGGGAATGGTTATATTTGGTAACCAGATTTTTAAAGGACTGGTTAATTAATCTAGGTACTAACTCAGAGCTGCTGGTCTACAGAATTCTTCCAAGGTACAACACTTCTTGCTGTTTACCAAATAAAGTGGGACACAGAGCATATATGGGCGGAGAGAGAGAGAGAGTGAGTGTGTGTTTGCATGTGTGTGTGTATCAGAGTGGGACACAGCTTATATGGGGGAAAGAGAGTGAGAGAGGTGTGTGTGTGTATGTAGTTTATGGATACTAGAGGGCTTTGATTCCTCATATTTCCACAAACAAAAAAACCTGACTGGCTATTTCCCAGTTTTTCTGCTGATTATTCTTCCTTACAAAACTAAAATGCTAGATTCCTTACAATAAAAACCTGCTGTGAAATTTTTTCACTCAAGTTGGGAAAAATTAGGTAATAATGAAAAAAATTTAGTGGTTAGAAAACTACCATCTGCAGGCCTTCAAATACCTGAATTTGTATAGATTTTTATATTTTGAAAGGGCTATATAAAACCAAAACAAAGAATTTGTGAAAGATACCATATATGGATCTCAAAGCCTAACCTTTACAGAAGAGATTTACTGACCTATAAAGTCTCAATGTAGAGACATACACCCAAGAAACAACACTTAGGAAATTTCGAGCAACATGAAAGATAGGTGCCATATGTAAGTAGAAAGAATACATGGGGAAACAATGAAAGGAAAAAATAAGTATAATTAGTATTATATGAAACAATTAGTACTAATTATAATTTTGAACTGAAGGAATCTTGCAAGAAAAGATCAAATAAATGGAAATTATGAGAAAAGATGGAAGATCCTGGAGGACACTATCCACTTAAACTTCCTGAAATGAGGAACATATATGGAGAGAATATAGCATTGAAGATCTTGACTATATCACAGTGTCAGGCACGTGTTAAGTGTTCAGTTAGCATTTTTGAACAAATGGATGTGAGTATGTTTATATAGATGTTTCAGATGGTGAAAAAAAATGGGAAAAAAGTTTTGATGAAAGACTCAAGAAAAAGGCTGAAATATTGAGCAAAAATAATGAAAATGGAGTCATCCAGGATAAGTTCTGACAAAATTTTTAATTCCAGTATAAAGAGAAAAATCTCAAAATGTCTAAAGAGAAACAATTTTCCTATAAGGAAAAGAATTATATCGTTCAGACTTCTTTGTGTTGGAGTATTAGATGATACTATTATATTTTTAAAGTTACGAGGGATTTTTTTTTTTTTTTTTTGAGGAAAAATTAGTTTAAACTTAGAATTCAACTTAAGGTCAAACTACAATCTGAGAATGAGGACACAAGGACATTTTAGCAGTTATAGAATGTAAAAATTCAGAAATAACTGTCAAAAATTATCCACTAAATAGCATCAAATTATATAAAGAAGGGCTGGGATTGAGGCTCCGCGGTAAAGTGCTCACCTAGCATGTGTGAGGCACTGAGTTCAATCCTCAGCACCTCATATAAATAAATAAAAAGTATTGTGTCTACCTACAACTAAAAAATATATAAAGAAAATTTTGGATACATAAGGAGATACTGATTTGCCATCATAGCTAAGTATTTGAACAAAGTTCTCAAAGCTGTCAGTTCAAAATTGAAACAAAATTTTGAATCTTACAGTTCATAAATTTTAATAGTGATAGACTGTATATTTCTTTTCAAACACCACAAAAAATGACCATGAAAGCAGGCCACAAAAAGAATTTTTGTTAGGTAAAATCAGGCCCCATCCTGTCATCACAGTGCAACAAAACAATTGAAAAGTGGGTAGCAATTAGTGATAAACAAATCCAGTCAGTTGTAAAACTCCTTGTGATGCTCACATTTAACAGGAAATAAAAACTTCGGAATTTATTTTAAAAAATCGAAGTTATTCTAGATTATACAAGATCTTGAAATAATTCAGTTTGGTCTCAGAAACTATCATGGCCCTTATTCCAGAAAAATGTCCATTAAAGTAACTATACCCCAGTCTTTTAGGAACAGATGGAATCATTGGAAAACATTACCAATTAAAAAGTTGTGTCATGGCAAAGTAAGGTTTGCCCAAAGAATGCAACATAACGTGACTCAGTCCATTGGAAAATATAGTACTGTGTGGGGGTAGAAAGGATAGTAGAGACAGATGTTATTACTTTGTGTACATGTATGACTGTATGACCTATGTGATCTTACAATATGTACAATCATTTTTGTATGATCTATCAAAGCGTATAAATGCATTCTACTGTCATGTACAACTAATGAGAACAAATAAAAAATTAATAGAAAATAGTGGTAGAGAAAAAAAAAGATTGGAAAATCATGATTATTTTGATGGATGATGAAAAAACACTTCCTAACGTTTAACACTTATATTTCGATTTAAAATTTTTCAAGTTCACATCAGGATCAAAAGATCACTTAACCCTAAGAAACACTGGGAAGAGATGCCACAGTCACTGTTTCAGGCAGTGTAACTGTGGAGACAGAACATCCAAGGGAATCAGTTGAAATCTATTAGAATAATAATAAAAGATAGTTTTGTGTGATAGTTCAACAAATGAAAGTGTAGCTTTCTATAGACTAACACTGACCAGTTGGAAGTGTAATTTAAAATACCTCATTTCCTGGTGCTGGGAAAACTGGAAATCCATATGCAAGAGAATGAAACTAAACCCCTATCTCTCACCGTGCACAAAAATCAACTCACAATGAATCAAGGACCTTGAAATCAGACCAGAAACCCTGCATCTTATAGAAGAAAAAGGTCCAAATCTTCAACTTGTTGGCTTAGGTTCAGACTTCCTTAACAGGACTCCCATAGCACAAGAAATAAAAGCAAGAATCAATAACTGGGATAGATTCAAACTAAATAACTTTCTCTCAGCAAAGGAAACTATCAGCAATGCGAAGAGAGAGCCTACAGAGTGGGAGAATATCTTTGCCACTCATGCTTCAGATAGAGCGCTAATTTCCAGAATATATAAAGAACTCAAAAAACTACACGAAGAATACAAATAACCCAATCAACAAATGGGCTAAGGATATGAACAGACGCTTCACAGAAGAAGATATACAAGCAATCAACAAACATATGAAAAAATGTTCACCATCATTAGTAATAAGAGAAATGCAAATCAAAACTACACTAAGATTCCATCTCACCCCAATTAGAATGGCGATTATCAAGAATACAAGCAACAATAGGTGTTGGAGAGGATGTGGGGAAAAAAGTACACTCATACATTGCTGGTGGGGCTGCAAATTAGTGCAGCCACTCTGGAAAGCAGTGTGGAGATTCCTCAGAAAACTTGGAATGGAACCACCATTTGACCCAGCTATCCCACTCCTTGGCCTATACCCAAAGGACTTAAAATCAGCATACTACAGAGATACAGTCACATCAATGTTCATAGCTGCTCAATTCACAATAGCCAGACTGTGGAACCAACCTAGATGTCCTTCGATTGATGAATGGATAAAGAAACTGTGGTATATACAATGGAATATTACTCAGCTATAAAGAATAATAAAATTATGGCATTTGCAGGCAAATGGATGAAATTGGAGAATATCATGCTAAGTGAGATAAGCCAATCTCAAAAAACCAAAAGATGAATGATCTCACTGATAAGCGGATGATGACACATAATGGGGGGTAGGAGGGGGGCAATAATGGAGGAAGGAGGGACTGTATAGAGGGAAAAGAGGGGTGGGAGGGTTGTGGGGGAAAATAACAATGAATCAAACATCATTACCCTATGTAAATGTATGATTACGCAAATGGTATGCTGTTACTCCATGTACAGACAGAAACAACATGTATCCCATTTGTTTACAATAAAAATAAATTTAAAAAAAATACCTCATTTCCAAAGACCCTGTACTATAAATAATTTAGGAATAAAAAATGGAAAAAGGCAAGATCCGTATGAGGAAACTATACATTTTAATGGAGGATATAAAATGCCTGTATAAATAGTGAACAAGGTTACAGATAGATAGAGCTGTCTATATTTCTGTCTATAAAAATACTATCTACATGTCAGTTATCTTCAGATGATTCAGTTAATTTATCATTCCAGTTGTTACTTAGGATTCATTTGGGCTGTGAAAGTTAAAAAGAACTGGCTTAAGGAAGATTGGCATTCTCATAAAAAAGTTCAGGTAGACAGCGGAGGGCTAGTGTAGAAGCAGGGGTTCTAATATAGGAAAATGTAAGAATGGATATGAGGGTTCTTCTAGCAGTATATGCCACTTAAGCTGATTCAGAAGTTCCCAATATATCACAATATACACAAAAATAAAAGGTTTAAAGAAAAGTTAAAATTTCACAAATAATATGTAATAGTAAAATGAAACATAGGAAAAAGTCACTTATAAATTTCTAAGCAAGATGTAAACTGCAGAAGTCCTAAGGAAAAAGTACGATGAATTTGGTATATATATATACCGAATTTTTGAAAGACACCATAAACAAAATAGAAAAGTAACAAGGAGAGAAAATATTTGTAATACACAAGAGACAAAAGAATAAAGTTGGTTGCTTCAATTTAGAAACCCTTATGCTGATAAATATTTGGAAATTTATAATAACTGTCAAAGATGAAAACAAGACCTTTCTAAGATTGATGACTGTATAGATTGCTTCCCTATTCTGAGGGCAATTTGGGTGTATCTAGCAAAATTTAAAATGTACATAGGTCCATCAGTCTCACTTATAAATAGCCATGTATTTGCCTGAAATTGTAAATGCCTGGAAGTATATTATAAAAGAAAGATTCCTAGTTAATCTAAAAGGTATCGAGGCTAATTTTTTTTTAACTCTTAAAGGGAAATGTAAAAACAAACAAATTTATACAGCAAGTCCATCTGCCTGACCTGGCCGACAGTAATGGTAACTTGCCATTAGCATGAATTAGCGTGATAAGATGCATACAAGCACCTGAAATGACAAAATGTAGGGGATTTACTTTTTGTCTAAGAATTAATGAAACAGTGTATAAGAATGGTCTTTACACCATTATTTGTAGTATTGAAAAATTGGAAATAACCTAAATATTCTGCAGTAAGGGGAATGTTAAATTATGGTATAGGTATCACAATTGAATACTCTAGCATTAGTAATGATGAGAAACCTGTATATTTTGGCTTGGAAAAATCTCCAAGATAAGTTGTGAAGAGGAAAAAGCAAGTTACAATATAATGCATATATTAGAATTTCACTTAGGAAAAGCTATATATATGTAAATATACAAATTCCGAGCTATCTATTTGTACAGCAATGTGTAAAAATATGTTGACCAAAAAAAAAAAAAAAAAAAGTCCGAAAGGATATACAAATAGCGTTTACCAATGAGGAAGGAAGTTGCATTGGGAGGTATGGGTTGTTTTTCAACTCTTATTTGTTTTTTTGTTATTTTTTTATTTGTTTAGTTTTTAAAACAATGAGGATATGATCACAGGTCATATTATAGTGCAAATATTTTTAAAAGTCTTATAAATAGAAATTTAAAGAATTAAATAAAAACTAGAATCCAATCACCAAGATAATACTATTTTTTTTCCTTATCTTTTGTATTATTTCCTTATTCTTTGCAATGAGATAGATGTTTACACTGTTCCTTCAGGAAAGAACAATGGGAAGAAGACCCAAGTTTAGGTGAAGAAGATGGTAGTTCAATTTGGGGGCATAAGTTGGTGTTGTCTATGGGACACTTAAATGGTATTATCAAGTAAACAATTGGATGTGTGGGTATGGTACTGGGGGGGGAAGGGAGCTCATGATCAATTTACAGTCTTGATACTTTCTCTCACAAGTGATGAATTGTAGTATTCTTGTGTCTGACATAAAAAATGTAATTTCTCATGGCAACATAGTGTAACATAATTTATTTGCCTTGGGATTCAGCAGATGTTCCTTTCCTGCTATTCCCCAGCAGTACCGTTTTTTCATTCTGCCCACCTCAAGAAAAATGTTTAAATAAAGAAAAGCCTCAGTTTTGTCACTGATAAATGAAGATAGTTACTTTATTTGTAAGATTGTTTTAGAGATTAAATGTAATAAACACCTAGTACTGTCTGAGGTGCTTGGCTGGCTTTCAACATTTAAGTTCCAGTTTTCCTACTGTTACCTAAACATCAGAACTTATTTACTTATTTATTTATTTATTATTTTTTGGGAGTGGGTACTGGGGATTGAACTCAGGGACACCCACTAAGTCACATCCTCAGTCCTATTTTTGTATTTTATCTAGAGACAGGGTCTCAGTGGGTTTAGTGCCTCACTGTTGCTGAGGCTGGCTTTAGACGAGTGATCCTCCTGCCTCAGCCTCCCAAACTGCTGGAATTACAGGCATGTGCCAACAAGTCCGGCTCAGACCTTATTTATTTTTAATTAGAGATCAAAGTAAAAAAACATTGGCTTGGTAACTTTATTACATAAACTTGTAACTTTAATATGGACAATTAAAATTTTACAATATCCATTTTGACTTAGTTTTGATTTTCAAAACTTATTTTGAAGATTACCATTAACCCATTTCTCTTTAAGGTTTTTATAGGGTTTTTGTTGAAATTAACAAAATTGAGACCTGATGATTTAATTTAGTTGAAGGGAAATAATTTGCAAATGTCTCATATAACAGAATTCATCATAATTAATGATTTTTTTCCTTTTGGTATCAAAGGTCCTTAACTGACAAGACTATATCAATAAGCTACTAATCTTAGAGCTCCCAAATCAGCCACCCCCAGAGGATTAAGTCACTCTACTCAACTGGGATTTGAATTGTTGTCAGTGCTGAGGTCACTGTTAAATGACAGATGTTTTCCTGCAAATCCCTTGTATCCCTTCAGCTGATATAAAGTTCAGTGTCTGAAACAACAGGGTGGTATTCTTTAATAACTGTTAAATTTATTCTTCAGAGAGTTTACAAAAGATGTCCTATTGCTACTGGAGGACTCCCTTGACAACCTACTCTGCATTTTCTTTTTGCATAATGCCTACAATTTAGAGCTACCAGGCTCCCTGTTGTATAGCTCCTGTATCCTTGGTTCAGTATAACCAAAATACTCATAAATCTCTTTTTCTTCCAGTAGCTTTCTGCAGCAGCTGGGGTACGACAGTGATGTCCCTGATCTATAATTCCAGACAGTCCCGGGGTGAACAGATAGACCAATGGAAAGCCACTACGTCAGATAAAGTGATGTTGTTTGCACAACTCAGTGTCCTCAAGAGGTAGTCATGTAATACTCCCAATTTGTATTCTGCATAAAACTCCTTTTACAAGTTACAAACTTCCTATAGGGAACAAATGTATCCAGCTACAGGATGCTGACCATATGACTATATAATGTAATTTTAAACTCAAAAAGAATGGGCTAAGCCTTTTCTATACTAGAAGCTGAATGCTATAAAAAACTCACAATTTCTGTTTAAGTATGATATTTTTCAGTTTGAAATTCTAATGAAGCAATGTTTTTCTGAGATCCTGGGTTTGATATATAATGTTAGGAATATGATAATTAAAATATTTGAACTGTACATAAAATGAAACATGTTTTTCATAGTAATCACAAAATTTTAATTTATTTTATTGGTATTTGATTGAGATAGTTGAGGCAGCTAATTAAATAATTACTGTGATCATGTTAATTTCATTAGAGAAATTCTTTCCTAAACAATGTATTTGTGTTTATATTTGTATGGTACTTCATAATTCTTTCATTCTGGATTAGGAATTCTTGGCAGACTTGATATTTTATTTTATTTTTTTGCAGTACTGGGGATCGAACTCAGGGCCTTATGCTTGTGAGGCAAGCACTCTACCAGCTGAGCTATCTCCCCAGCCCCCAGACTTGATATTTTAAACTGGATAAATCTTTGTTGTAAGAAGCTGTACTGTGCATTATTGGATGTTTAGCAACATCGCCAGCCCCTACTTCATAGAGTCTAGTAGCATATAGCCAGTTATGACAATCAAAAATATTTCTAGACATTGCCACATATTCCCTGGGAGGTAAAGTCATTCCTAGTTATTGGAAGTTTGGTGTGAAATTTCAGCTCTAAAGGTTTTAGGGTTTACCTAAAACAAACCAAAACCAAAACCAAAAAAAAAAAAAAAAAAAAAGCTTAGATTCAGCTGTACTGGGAAGCATTCCTGGGTTTTCTTGATCTCCTCTCCCTGTATTCACCAATAACTCCCCAAGACTCCACACCTTGATTTATCAGAGCATGCACAAAAATGCTATAGAAATTTCTGTACTCTACAGTAGGCCTCTGCTTTCCAGAAAGATCTGTATCTTATTCTTTTTCCAATTTAGAATTTCAATCAAGCAATGTTTTCCTGAGACCCTGGGTTTGATATGTAATATTAGGAATATGACTGATTTAATGTATTTGAATTGTACATATCATGTGCTTCTTGCACAGCGAATTTGTAGGATGAATAAATGTTATAATTTATTTTTCTCTTAGATATAAATGTACAGACCTTAAAGAATGTGTGTAGCCATTGTATTTTGCCTTGTAAATTCTTGTCCTTTAGAATCTTAAAGAGGCAATTACAATTTTAGGAATGACCTACATACCCAAATTTGTCAGATAAAACTGATATCCGAACCAGACTGTCTCTAGATACACAACACTTAAGAAAAAAATGCCCTGTAGACTTCATGGGTTTCCCTTCTGCTTCAGAGACCCCCACTGCTTCAGCAGTGATGCCAGTATAATCATTAAGAAGAATGAGGAGGAATTGCTCTGGTTTCAATTGTTTTTTCTTCCCAACAAGATACATCCCAGGAATCCAGAGAAACAACATTATTTAGGAAAGCAGAAGATTCTGAGTGAGAAAAAAGGAAATATTGAAAGGCTTCCTTGCTTCTTCAGTTAAAAATGTATCCCTACATTTCATTAGAATCAGTCAGCTGTCTCTAAGTATTTTCTGTGAATATAGTAGCAAAAATAGGTCAAATTCTTATTCTTATCTCTACCTGCTCATTAATTTACTCTCCAGTTTCTTTGAAAAGATACCACTCCACATACACCTGCTTTCCACATAATACCAGGAAGTGTCCCGCATATGCTCATCAATATTTGCTCACAATGCAGGTGATCACTGACAGACACTGAGGCCTCCTCACTGCATGACATCTCTAAAAACTTCCCATGAGTTTAGATTTGGTATCATGCCAGCACTATCAAATGTGATCCTACCACTGCCTTTCTAACCTCATCTCCTGCTGTGCCTCCCCTTACTCATGCCTCAGGAACACTGGCTTTCTTCCTGTTCCTCTGATACATTGCATTTGCTTCTGCCTCACAGCCATTGTGTTTATTGTTTTTTCTGCCCAGAATGTTCTTAACCTTTGCATGACTGATTCTCTTTTATCATTCACCAAGGTTAAACTGCAACTTCCTCAGAGAGCACATCTCACAATCACTCTCTGTCCCACTACTATGTTACCACTTACCTCTGTTTGAAATTTTGAATTTACCATCTGCCTCCTTCACTAGAACTCCAACCCCATGAAAACAGTGTACTGCCTTTTTTTCTTTTCGGTACTGGGGATTGAACCCAGAGGTGTTTTACCATTGAGCTACATCCCAGTACTTTTTTTTTTTTTTTTTTTTTTTTTTTAATTTTGAGACAGGGTCTTGCTAAGTTGACAAGAATTGCTACATTGCTGAGGCTGGCATCCATCTTGCAATCCTCCTGCCCCAGCCTCCTGAGTTGCTGGGATTATAGGCATGCACCACTGTGTCTGACCAGTATATTTGCCTTTTAATTCAGCATTGGATCCTTTGTGAATTATGGAGCACAAAAATGAATTAAATGTATATAAGTACAAAATTTCATAGTGCATTTAGGAAATTTTGAAATGAAATGTTCCATTTAGAAGGAAAAGTATAGTTGGAGTGGAGTGGTGCACACCTGTAATCCCAGCAATTTAAGAGGCTGAGGCAGGAGAATCTTAAGGTCAAGGTCAGCCTCAGCAATTAGCAAGGTCCTATTCAAAAAATAAAAAAGACTGAGGATGTAACTCAGTGGTAAATCTACATCCCCAGTCCTTGGGTTCAATATTCAGTGCCAAAATATAAAAATAAATAAATAGAAGGAAAAGTATGATTTATGCATAAAGAAAATACAGTCAACCCTTGGTGTCCATGGGGGATTGGTTCCAGAGAACATTAAAATCTGAGAATTAAAATGGCATAGTACTTGCATATATTCACATTTTTCCATATACTTTAAATCATCTCTAGATTGCTTATAATATCTAATACAATGTAAATAGCTGTTATACTCTATTGTTTAGGCAATAATACCAAAAAGATTGGTACATGTTCAGTACACATGTAAATTTTTTTCCAAATATTTTTAATTCATGGACATTGAATATGTGAATGCAGAATGCATGGATGTGGAAGGCTGATGGTACAAGTTGAAAAGTGACACAAATTAGATTGTTAGATACAAGATAGGGATCATGCCTTATTATTTATTTATTTGTCCAGTATGTCCAGACCTGGTATATTCCTACACACAACAGGAACTCAATATATGTTTACTGATTTGAAATAAAGAAAGGAACAAACAGAGTGTGATTAGATGTTAGAGAAAGATTTATTCCAGTTGAAGGAATTAGGGAAGGTTTTGTGGAAGAAATGCTATTTGACCTATGACCTAAAAAATGCATGTGATTTGGACAAAAAACAGGATAGTGGGAGTGGTGAAGCAACAACAACAACAACATTCCTTGAACAACATTCAAGGAAGAAGTATCAGCAGGAACAAGGCGCAGAAGAAAATCACTAACTGACTCTAGGGAAGAGCATGTGCTTCATGAGGTTGCAGTTTGGGTCAGTTAAATACAGTAGTAGAATTGGTGCCAGACTGAGGGGTTTAGATTTTATTTTGAGGCAGGAGGGAGACAGACTGACATACACAGAGGCATACTTCAGGAAGATAAATCTGCCAACAATTATGAAATGCACTGGAGTGAAGACAGCTGTTTGAAGAAGCAATTGTAGTTTGAGGCTAGTGAAACATTCCAGACAAATAACAAGGGACCAGTAAAGACCTATACTTGGATAACAATGGAGAGGAGGCAGTAGATTTAAAAGATATAGAATAAGATGATGCCTGAAATTTACTTGATACAGAAATTCGGTAAAAAGAAAAATAAAAGCTCACACAAATAATTTTTTTTTAAATTGAGTGACTTGAGATTATTAGTAACACCTTTAAAATAAGTCAAGTTCCCTGAAGGCAGTGCTCATGTAGGCTGGTTAATGAGGGAAACTCTGAGTTTGGTTTTGGTCATTTTAAAAATGAGTTTAAAGACTTTGCTGAGTATCAAGGTATGAACAAGACTTGGGTGATGAGGGTTGGAGATATCCTGTCAGTGGGGAAGTGATGACTGAAGTCACAGATGTATTCCTGGAAGAGCACTGATAGGAGCAGATACTGGGAGATAGATTCATAGTGCCTTCATTCTGTGTGTTGAATGAAGCCTTGTTGGGTCCTGGTGATAGATAATGAGGTTCAGATAGTAGAAGATAATTTTGGAACCCCTAAGCTAGAAAAACATCAGTGGGTTTTGTTTTGGAGTGTGTGTGTGTGTGTGTGTTGGAGGGCAGGGTTGAGGATTTTACTGTAATGATTTAGTTATTTCAAGTTCCACCAAATGCAGTTTATATAATGAACAGCCGGGGGCAGCAGAGTTCCACTTTTCAAATGATCAGACCAAAATTTCAGAAGACCACACTCCCCATTTCTAGGTATCTTTTTTTTTTTTCAGGTTAAGGAAGCTATATTTCCCTTTTAAAGTTGAAGAAAATAATTTCTTTCCTAAGTTGCTGTATTTGGGCACAGTGTATGGATTGAAGCTCTACTTAGAGGGCCCCTGTCTCCAAGCTGATTATGGTAATCTCTTTTAAAGAAAGGAGTTAAGAATTTGTTTACTGGTGGTAGTCTGATGCTATTTCACTGGAGAAGGCTGGGGTATGAACTACAATGAGGAATTTTTAGTCTGAGCACTCATTCCATCCTGAAAACTCAGGTTTGTATTTAAAGGACAAAAATTATGGGGATGGGGCTGTAGCCTACAATACACAAGGCAAGCACACAAGGCTTGATCCCCAATACCAAAACAAAACAAAAATAAACCCATCCATTACAGTTAAAGATAGTTATATAGTCATGTTGACTATAGTTCTTTTTACTACTATTGGCTGAGTTTCCTAAAATCAGGTTGACCTGGGATAGGGTATGCAATGAAGCCACAGTACATTAGACTTCTTTGATTTCTAACCTAACTTATTACTGCAGGACCTTCAGTTCTTTGCAGTCTGTAATTTTACCTGTCTTTCCTACTGTCTAGACTGCCCATGAAGCAAGGTCTCTTGTTTCTAGTATTTCATTTGCTATGCCAGGTGATGCAATGTCATTGCTGACCTCTGAGTGGTGGGTCATAGTGTTGCCCTTCAGTGTGCCAGAGCCATGCTGGGCCCTATGAGGGATAAGGGGTTGACTTTTCCCTTTTCTGGTTTGCTTTGTTAATGGAGAACAGGCTATCAACCTTGTATGTTATCATACCTGTAAGCCTCCTGTGCAATAGGTGTTTGATAATTTTTATATTTTGGGTGTTGGTGAATAGGTATCAAAGCATTTTCAGCACAGTGTCTTAAGAAATTTTAATTTTTGTGTGTAGTGCTGGGGATCAAACCTAGAGCCTCCCGTATGCTAGGCAAACACTCCACCCTGAGCTGCACCTCCACTCCTGCCTTCAAATCTTTAACACTACTGTCTCCTCTGGTCACCACACACTATCATGGGTTCTTTGATTATGCATTCCCCTTAAACTTGCAGGCCTCTGTTCATACTGTTTTTTCCATTTGAATGTTCTTCATCTTTTCTGTTTCATGAAATTTTCTTTCCTGCCCTACTTTTTTAAAAATATATATACCATTTATCACTTTCTAACAAGTTATATAATTTATTATGTTTGTTCTCTAGTCTTCCCTCTTCCTCCTAGAATGTAAACCCCATGAGACCAGGGTTCTTTGTTTTGTTCACTGGATGTATCAAACACCTAGAATACTGCTGAGACCCTAACAGGTACTTAGTAAATGTTTAAGTGAACAAGTGGATCCTGGAAGGCTCAACTCAAATGTCATCACCCCAGTGAAGCCTTCCATTGTGGCTTCTATTCCCAGTTCTGGATAAAATTTGTTTATTTTTCTTCTATTTTACCATATCAATTTGTTTGTATTTGCATTATAGCACTTATCCCAGTTTGAGAGTTGTTTCATATTCATACAAATGATAAATAATACAATAAAATATTAAATTGGTAGTTTTGACTGAAACATTAGGTTGCAATAAATATGAAATTCCAAAGTGAGGTGCCATTCAAAAATGCCAATTTTCATGAGCTTCTTGACTCTTAAAAATTTCCAAACACATGGTGGGTGTTAAGGGGTCAAAAAGGGGAGATGAAATAACTCAGGAGCCTGAGGGAGGAGAATCATGAGTTCAAAGCCAGCCTCAGTAACAGTGAGGCTCTAAGCAATTCATTGAGACCTTGTCTCTGATAAAATATAAAAAACTAATAAAATATTAAAAAGGGCTGGGGATGTGGCTTAGTGGTTAAGCACCCCTGGGTTCAATCCCCAGTTTAAAAAAAAAAAAAAAAGAGGTTGGGGGAATGAGAGATGTGATGAGGATTTCTCTTGGGAATGCTGGACTGAGCGCTGTTCCCATGAGGGGGCGTGCGGAGAGTCCCTCTTCCTTCAAGTCAGGAGAGGTTCCTTTGGGACCC
This sequence comes from Sciurus carolinensis, assembly GCF_902686445.1. Taxonomy (NCBI): domain Eukaryota; kingdom Metazoa; phylum Chordata; class Mammalia; order Rodentia; family Sciuridae; genus Sciurus; species Sciurus carolinensis. The sequence continues at coordinate 132,427,791 of NC_062213.1, read as the reverse complement.
TGGCTGTTGGGAGCATAGCTGCTTCCTGAATCTTGCCTGGCACTTGTCAAAGGCAAAGGGATGGATTGGTCATTTCCCTATGGCAGAAGCCAAGGACCACTCGCACAGTTAGCTGGGGAGAATTTTCTTGGAGTGAATGTGAACCATGAGGGAGACTGGAGTCATTTAAAATCCTTCTCAAGGTTGCTGTCGAGAGGGGAGATAGGAGACCAGAGGAAAAGGAGGTGGCCTGCCAGAGTAAGATGCATTACTTTTTCTGTCAGATGAAGAGCAGTCAAATATTCCTAAGACTTTTGGAGGGAGACTCTAAAGAACCCATAAAATTGTTAGTCATCTTCAAGTACCCATCAGACCCCGAAAGCAAGAAGCTGACCCAGAAGTGAATCAATCAAAATAATAATTTTCTGTCCCCCTCTGCCCCTCCTCTATCCCACTTTCTTTGCCTCTGGCAGGGACATTAACCTGGTCAGCAACCACTGGGAGAGCAGACATGCCAAGGACTGGAGAGAGAGTATGGGGTAGGGGACAGGAGGAGACTCTTCCCCACTAAACACTGCCAGCCTTGGGCACAACTCTCCCCAGAGACGATTTAACATTAAATCAGATTAAAGTTAAACTTCTTGTGTGGACTGGACTTTCTGATTTGTGAATTAAGGCAGTTTTTATGACTTAAAGTGACAACGCTTTTCCTGGCACTATGCTGTTAATGCATTTACCAAGTTTCTGTGCAATGATCATATTTAGGAGCAAGTCTCATCCCATTTTACCTGTAGGAATCTCAAGTGAAAGACATTGAATTAGTTTTCTGAGGTGTACATACCATTAGAAGTAGAATTAGCATCTGAACTCAGGTAATCTTCCTTTGCTTTACTCTTTACTAGATTCACATTTCCTCAGGAATTCATGTTCATATTCCCTGAGCCACCAAAGGGCCACTTAGTCTCAACAAAATTTTAATTAATGTCTAGTACATAGTGTGGTTGGCAATATTTCACAGTAACCCATGCAAAATCCAGCAAATACAGCAAGAAGTAGCTTAGGCTTTGGAGTGTGGGTGGCTTTGAGTTCTGAGCCCACCTCTTCATAGCTGTTCTTTAGGAAATTATTTTACCTGTCTGTGCCCCAGTTTCCTCATTTGTAAAATGGAGTAATAGTACTTATATCAGCATTACAGTGAGGACCAAGTAAGATAATAAACATAAAGCACCTAATGGTACCCAGAAATTAACTCATTAAATATACACAGCATATAGCTCAAAAATGCGATGGCATTTTCTTCTTCGAATTTTGTTTTATTTTGTATTTCTGAATTAGCAGAGGTAGATTTTGGTAGTAGTATACAGTTACACACAACCCTAATCCCAATTGTGAAGTACAACTGAAGCTCTTGAGCAACCCCCACACATCTCCCACAGTTCTCCTGACTCATGTGATGCTCTTGCTGGCTGGCTGCTCCTGTTAGGTGCCTGTTCTCTATCATTCCCCGTTCATCTGCTCCTTTGTGAGGTGTTTGCTTCTGGTGGGTCACTGTACTTGTTTCTAAATCTGCTTCCTGTAATTGTATAATTTAATTAAATATTATTTCAATGAAGTTTGAGTGTGAAGAGATTAGAGGACTTTACAGTTATCTCCTTACCTTGCCTATTCTGTCCAATGGGGACTCTCTGCCCTCATGATTCCTTTCCTCATTTAGGAGATAGAACTGACTAAACTCCTTCACACTAAGGCATAAATGACTGCTGTCCTTCTCAGGGTCAGTTGCATTTTATTAGAATTGAATGCTTTAGCCAAAGGAAGAAGACTCTAATTTGAGAGTTGGATAGGGTTTCATCCTATTTGAAAGTATGTCATAAATCTTCCTTGATCCCTGCATGCTTTGAAGTATGGTATTGTTTCTGTTATAATTGTGCATAAATGTGAATTATTATTAACATCTGGAATATAATAAGCACTCAATAAGTGTCGGAAATTCCCTTTACATTTATTAACTCATTTCATTCTCACAACAACCCTACAAATGGGCTGAGGATGTAGCTCAGTGGTAAAGCACTTGTCTAGCATGTGGGAGGCCTGGATTCCATCCCCAGCACCAAATGCCAAAGATAGCTTGCTGGGTGTGGTGATGTCCTCTTTTGGTCCCAGCTACTTGGGAAGCTGAGGCAGGGGCATCCCTTGAGTGCAGGAGTTCAAGGCCAGCTTAAGGAATATAACATGACATTGTCTCTAAAAGAAACTGCGACAGAAGCATGAAGGGGCCAGGGGTATACAGCAGTTGTACAGCACCTGCTTAGCAGGTGCAAGGTTGGATCCCCAGCATAACAAGGAACAACAAACAACAACAACAAAGAAAGAGGAAAAATATGAAAGTTGTTAAATCTACAAGGACATAAAAATTGTGACACATCCCTAAGGACAAAGAAGGTTGATGAACCCTTTATAGGAAAGCAATGGTGGCCCAAAGCAGAGGAGGGCTGTATGTCAAGTATAGAGAGTAGACAAGAAAAATTATTTTTCTTCCCATCTCCACATTGTCCTGAATAGGTCACGACCTGCACTGTCTGTTATCAGAAAAATTGTAGAGCAGCCCACCACTGGTAGGAGAAGGGGAGTAACGTGAGGGTTGTACTGAGTCAGGTGAGGGGGCCACAAGCAGATAAAAACTAGAAGTCTTCACACTGCCCTACCCCTACTCACCCTGAAACCCGGGGTAGCAGTTCTCTGTGAGGCATAGTTTTCTGGTGCATGAAATGCCAGTGGGACATAGTCAAACCTAGATTACAATGCCAGACACTCCACTAGAAAGCAATTTCCCCCTCTTTAACTCTCTAAATTCATAAAAAGGGGAGCAAGTTAGGGCTAGGCTTTAGCTCTTCTCTTTCAGGTACACAGTGCTGGCCAGTGGTCTCTAGAGGGTTGGTTTCCTATGGGAACATGAAGAAAATACCAGAACAGAAGATTACACTGTGATAGAAAATAAACTGAAAAATATATACCAGGTGAAGCACAAAAATGAAACTAATAGAATAAGAACTTAAAATATGCATAATAAGCATCCTTAAATAGATAAGATTCTATTGGAGCCATGAAGCAGTAAGAACATAGTGCAAACCCTGCGTATAAAATTATAATTGCCAAAATAAGAATTAATAAATTGAGTAGTAAAATGAACATAGACAAAGAATGAATTAGTGAATTTTATGATTAGTACAAGAAATTCTTTTGGAAGGCATTAAGAAGGATAATGAGAAAGTATAAAAAATGTTAAGAGATATGGAAGACTGGCAAAGAAATTTCTGAATCAGTCAGTGTCCCCACAGGGGGCAGGAGATGTACTAAGTTGTAATATTGAAGAGAACTTGGTGAAAACACTGTTTAAGTAATTGAATCTAAGGTGAAAAAATGTAAACAGAATTGAAGAGGGACATTGCACACTGATAAAAAGAACAATAAATTGAGAAGATATAGAAATAAAAAAATTTGACACACCATGGAGTAAAATGGATAAATGAAAAATTATAATTGTATAGGAGGAAAATTATAGATCCTTTTTACTTAGTAACATGATTTAACTATGAAGAAAATTCTAACTGAAATATGGACTAAAAAAACCTGACAGACTATGAAATGATACATTAAAACCAAATAGAGATTATCTTTGAAATGCAAAGATTTAGTATTTGAAAATCTATCAGAATAAAGTACTACATTAAGAGACTAAAGGAGAAAAATCACATGATAACTTCCTTGCAGAAAAGAAATTTGATGCAGCTTAATATATATTTATCCTAACCTCCCTCTGAAAATTGACAACAGAAAGGATATGACACAGCAAAGACCATATTTCAACAATCTTTTCGATGTTTCACCAGCAACCAAGATATAATATTCCTTTTAAAATTCGGGAACATACAAGAATGCCCTTTATTACTGTTTTAATGGTGATTCAACATTGTCTTGGAGATCTAGTTGATATAACAAGAAAAAGAAAAGAAGCTGGAAGAGCAGAGATATAATCCCCCATCATTTGTATATGATATAACTAGCAACACAAAAAATCTTGCAGGGTTTTTAGCAATTAGAGTTGATATGAAAGTTCAATAATATAAGTGATACAAAATCAAGTTACAAAAATAACCAGTTATAAAATGATTGAAACAAAGATATTCACAATAGTAACAAAAACTATGATATGTCTAGGAATTAACTAATATAGGATGTATAGGATTAGTCTTTTTTTTGTGTGTGTGCCACGAATTGAACTCAGGGGCACTAGACCACTGACCCACATCCCCAGCCCTATTTTGTGTTTTATTTAGAGACAGGATCTCACTGAGTTGCTTAGTGCCTTAATTTTGCTGAGGCTGGCTTTGAAATCTTGATCCTCCTACCTCAACCTCCCAAGTCGCTGGGATTACAGGTGTGCACCACTGTGCCTGGCAATGTATGTGATCTTTAAAGAGGAAAATTTTAAATTCTTTTAAGGGATTCAAAAAGATCAAAAGAAATGGAGCTATGGGATTACCTATTATAAAAATACCAAATTTTTGCTCTCTTCATATGGTTTATGCAATTCCAAAAAATTCTAATAGAATTATTTTTTTAAGAGCTCAAGAAGTCTTCAAAAGAGTTTACATGGAACAAATAACCATGAAGACTCACCTTTTTTGGAAATAGAATAACAAAGAAGGAACATGTAGGAAGCTGTTTTATAGTAAACCATATGGTACACCTATGAGAACAAATAGAAAAAAGAAACAATGTGTACAGATCCATGGATATGTGGTGACAAAATTATTTTCAGCCAAGAAGAATATCAACTCACTAGTAAATCATACCAAATTAAATCATTTTCTTTTACTGAAAAGGGTTTTTATATCAGTTCCTTAGAAGAAAATCACAATGTCCTAGAGCTATGAAAAACATTTTAGTTTCTCAAATATTAATCCCTTTCCCTATATCCATTTTTTCTATACATGTCATTCCACTACTCTTTCCACTACCTTTAATGGATCCCCCATTGCATTTAAAATTACATTCAAATACATAAGCCTCTGAAATTTGAATACTATCTGCCTTTCTAATTTGTCTTACAAGTATAACAGCATTACCTTCAGCCAGTTTTCTTTTTTACCTCAACTTGAGAAAATTAGTTTCATTTTACTGTGGTCATGCTATTTGTCTTTGACTAAGAATATCTTTGTTGCTGTTTCACCAAACTTTTAATGAAGAACTTTTTCTTCCTTAAAATAGCTCACGAGACACCATACATTTGTACCCTGATGTCTAGCACAATACCAAACTCATAGGGCTCAACACATGTTAGCTGAATGAATGAATGATAAAACTTAAAAATATTTCAAGGCAATCCTGAATAGACATTAATAAAATTTGTTAGTTTTGAAATGGATTGCCAAATAATTGAGGAAAAATAAAATTGCTTCCATCAATTTTTGAGCCCAGATTACATTTAAAACTACTTTTTTATCAGTGAAAATACAGCTAGAATTTTGACAGAAATATCAGAAATGTCCTATTACTCTAAAGTGTAAAACATTGCTTTTTTTTTGTGTGGCAAGATAAGTCTGTAGTAAGGGTAGTGAAAAACAGATTGACATTTGGTCATTATTTCTTATCAAGGGTGTTTTACTTGTAATGCTATTTGACAGCTATATTCTAGGTCTGACAGCATTGAACCAGCTTAATTCCCACTGAACTGCTCTAAATAGGCAGTATTGCAATCAGTTTAACAACCCCTGGAGGCAATAAAATCTCTCCTTTGAACGAATACTCAAGGGGAAGAAATCTAAGATTTATAAAGGGCAGCAAGTATTCAAGAAAGGGGCAAAGTTTATGTGTGAGCCTATAATTGATGTTTCCTTTGTTGGAAAAGAAAGCTTGAGGATGCTTTAAGAATTAATCTTTAACAAGTTCTAATTTGCGCTAACAAGTGTGTTCAAGATGAGCGAAAGAGATATGTGATTCTGAGAGTTGTGTTGCTTCCAGCCAACTAAGAAAATTTGGAGGGTTATAAAGTATGAGAAAGAAACTTTAAAATGAAACTGGAAGACTTTAGCCGTGCCTTTCTGATGTCTGTGCCAGAGGGTCACCATCACTACAGACGGTGCTGATTAGGCTTTATGATGGGCTAGTGGTTTGTACTTGTTTAATAGGTATGTACTTGTATGAAGAAAATTTCAGTCAAACATCATAACATCTTCTTTATAAATGAATGTGGCAGTTCTACTTCTGTCGGCAGTAATTTAGTTAAACACAGTTTAATCAGAGTTTAAATTAATAGACCTAGGTTTATGCTATTCCCACTACTACTACCTGTGTATCCTTAGGGATTTTTCACGATAATTCAGTTTTCTCATCTGTAAAATGGGGGTGATAGTTTTTTACTAATTAGGGAAGTTTGAAAGTATGAGGTTTAAGAAGAATGTTTAATTCATTTTGGGCTAAAGAGTGATAAGTGAACTTAATCAAGATCTTATTGTGTGCTAAACAACTGTTTAGCTTCAAGTTTGATGCTCACAGTACCCATGGAGTGTAGGTACAATAGTACAATAGAGAGAATGCTCTGAGAGTGGGAATGTTAGGAGAATAGGTCAGGATACATAATCAACCTGTCACTTCTCTCTCTTGGACCGAGTTGCTAGAAAAGTAACTTTGTTCCTTTAAATGGACTCTAAGGAACTTTTTTTTTTTTTTTTTTTTTTTTTTTTTTTGACTCTAAGGAACTTGATCCTGAATCTTTAGAATTCTTCAGCACATCACGGTGTTCTTTTCCTTAGAGAGCAAGCAGTTCAGGCAGGCACGGCCATTAAACTCCAGGGATATCTATTTGTACCTCTCCATTTTTTGCACATGTACATGTATGTATATGTAGACATGTATATGAATACATATTCATATGTATATATGTGTGTGTGTGTGTGTGTATGTTTTTTCTTTGTTTTTTTTTTTTTTTTTTTTTTTTTTGCTGTGCTGGGTATTGAATCCTGGGACTTGGTGGTCTTGGTCTTCTTAGCAAGTGCTCTACCATTGAGCTGCATCTCCAGCCCCTGATATATGTTAATATATATCTTCGCTTACACATATATGTGTATGTTTGCATTTTTGTGTATATATATATATATAGACTTACAACTGATTCTTAGAGCTCTCATGCCTTATTTTACTATTTATTTACTGTTTTAATTTTATGTCACTTTTGTTTGACACATAATAACTGTTCATATTTTGGGAGTATTTGCCTCACCCTTTATACCCGTGTTGTTGGTTGTGACCTTGGTAGTACCAATGGTGGGGTAAATTTCCTGTTTTCTTAAACTCTGTCTCTGATGAGGACTCTCACCTTTAAGCATCTATTTAATTTATTGAATTCTACTCATCTGTTAGGTCTCAAATTAGATCCAAAACCCTCCTTGACTCCCCTTCTACGTGATTGATGGTACTTTGCCACAATGCCATCCTGTCTGTCTTCCTGCACTGTCACTGTGCTGGGCATTGTCACTGTGTAGGTGGATCTGTTTCTTTGCATACAGGAGGACTGAGTCTTCTTACCTTCCCGAATGTAGGTATGGCCACCTGGTTTGATTTAGCTGATGACTGTGAGCAGAAACCATGTACATTATTTCTCTGCTCAAATCCCTCTCTCTCTTCCTTTGCCTTGGCAACTGTGGAAGCGTGTGTGGGCACAGAGGTACAATCATAAATTATCACGTGGGGGCAGCTACCATGCAGAGTTACCAAACCATGCAACAGACTTTGTCCGTGTGAGATGTATACCTTTGTTGCTGTTTAACCAACAGAGTTGTTGGTTACTGTGACGTATCCTGACTGATACAGTTGTTGCTGAGTCTTCGTCTTGCTTTCTCACCTGTCGGTAGGTCTGACTGAAGGAAGCAATTGTTTTGTTCGTCATTCTCTCCCCAGAGCCTTGTTATAGGACTGCATGACATATGGACAGCAACTAATAAATCATTCATGGAATGAAATAATGATTCTATATCAGGGAAGGATCTATTTGAAGATTTAATTTCTATAGTAACCAAACCCTTGGTGTGGTTCTGATGTAAGGAAAAGTAATAAATACTATCGGATAGGAAAACAATGATCATGGATTCATCTTTAAAGTTTTAGAAAATAATTTCTTTAGAAAAAAAGAAAAAATGTTTTATCATTGAGAGAGAATTATGTATAGACAAGAAATACAATGCATACTTCTGCTTGTTTATGGACGAATAACAGCAGTGAAATATTCTGCAAACTGAAGAAAAAACCTTGTGATATGAAGTCTCATTAGAAGAGTTATTATGAAGCATTCATTCACTTAACATTGTGTGCTCACTGACCTGCGTGTGCTCTGATGGGTAGGAAGAGTAAGCTGACACTTATCCCTGAAGAGTTCACGATTAGGTAGAGGGAAACAGAGACCAAGATAATTAGAATACAGTGAAATAAGGGCAATGCAAGTAGTGATCTTGGGAAGGATCACAGAAGAAGGCTGAAGTACTTCTGAGACGATGAAGTCACAGAAGTGACATCTTAGTTGGGCCCCTCCGCACAAACAAACTAAGCTTTTATTTCCAATGACAATTCAGCTTCCTACTGTAGCCATATCATGGACTTTGACGTTCTCCAGACTACCAACTGTGATACGATAAAGTCTGTGACCTCACTCTGACCAAACCCACTGGTCTCCCCAGTTTGTGTGTTCAGTTATGGAAGCTACAGTGGTTCCTGCAAACTTATTGAGACTTTCCCTCTCAGACGCCTCCTCTTCAAACTTGTCTCAGCACAGACCTCCATGCAACAATATTCTGGCCGGTCTCTTGCTGTTATCCTTTATTCTTTTACTTCTTTATTGTCCTTTTGAGGGTTCATTTGGAAAATACTACCTTGGTTGGAACCATTTGTGGCCTTTTAGGCTTATATTTAGACTGCTAGAGGCAATAATAGGCAAATTGGGGACATTTAAAAATCATCATTCCAAACTTTAACTAGGACCTCAGCATTTCCCAGGATTCCTTTAATTGTTCCCTACTTGAGACTCTTTCCAACTCTCCGTGATGACTACTTAAAAACTTCTTCTCCTTCCTAATATTTTGAACTCTACCATCTTCTACCACAAGTTCAGTAGGTGATCTTGCCTGTTACTTTTTTGAGGAAAAATAAGCCGTCAGACTGGTTCTCTCTCTCTCTCTTTCTCTCTGTCTTTCTCTCTCTCTTTCTCCCCCTCCCTCCCTCCTTCCCTCCCTCCCTCCTCTCTGGTACCAAGGATGGAATAATCCAGGGGCATTTACCACTGAGTCATACTCCTAGCCCTTCGTATTTTTTATTATGAGACAGGATCTCAGTAAGTTGCTGAGGCTGACTCAAACTTGAGATCTTCCTGCTTCAGCCTCCTGCGTCGCTGGAATTACAGTTGTGTGGGCCTAGTACTATTTTTGCTTTCTACTATGAAACCTAAAAAAATAAATATTGACAGTCATAGTTATTCAATTTTTCTATCCTGCTAAAATGAAAGAATTGACCTTCTGTCTCTCCTAGTCTAATAACTTGGTTATGGATTAAAAATACCAGGTTGGAGGAAGGAGAGTGGATATATTTGTACAAAAGGGCCTAAAAAAGAATTCTGGGAAATAGCAATAGAGAGTGGAAGGTAAAGTAAAGAAAGTGTGAATTTAAGGGAGACAAAGGAAGAGCACATTTCAGCAAGAGGGAGAATTGACATTTCCAACCTGTAAAACCTGGGAGAAGTCAGGTGAGATAAAAGCCAAGATAGATCTTTTGGACTTAGCCAAAAATAGTCTACTGAGGACCTTGATGAGAGAGCTTCAGCAGAGAGACGAGAGCAGGTGAAGAAGTGAATGGTGAATGAGGAAATGGAGATTCCAAGCACAGATTTTTAACATTTTCAGCTCTGAAGGAGAGGAAATCAACAAGACTGTAACTGGGGAAAATTATGGAGTATGCAAAAGTTACTTATGTTTTTGAAGATAGATTTATTTAAATGCCCAAGAAAACAAATAAGTAGAAAAACAGAGGTTAAAGAAGCAAGTAACAGAGGGCAGGATATTTGATGGAATATAGTCCAAGTGAAAGCAGGAAAGAATAGAATCCAAAGCCTTTTGCAGCCTCGTCTTTTTCCACCTGTGCAAGACTCTTTTCTATTTACTCCATATAACCCTTTTATGCTTTCAAGTATTATCTACATGATAATGACTTCCAAATCTGTAGCTTTATGCAAAATCAGTCTCTCGAGCTCCAGGTCCTTTTATCCAGGTGCCTATTGGACAGCTCTGCCTGGCTATCCCCAGGCACCTTAGGCGCATCACATTCAAAACAGAATTTATTATTGCTTCTTTCAAACATGTATTCTTTTCAATGTTTCTTATACCAGGAAAATGAACTGCTATTCAACCCAAATCCTAGTGGACACCTTTGACTCTCCTTTATCTTCTTGTCATCTCCTCCCACTTTTTTTTCCTTGGTTAATTCCAATGCTTTACTCAGTTTTCCTTTTCACCCAAAAGCCCTGTGTAGGCCCAAGTTAGGACTAGGTGTTTTCCCCACATGTCTCCATTGCATAATGTACCCTCTGTTTTAGCACTTACCACTTATTCTGTGATTGCCTTTTAACTAGACTCTAGACTCTATGCTGATAGGCAGGGACCTTGTCTACTTCCCATTTGCGGGTCCAGTGCCTTGAACACAGTGAGTGTTGAATACATATGTATCAGTGGAATGAATGAATAATTATAATTGCTAATATTAGTATACCACTTTAAGGCATTTATACAATTTGTTGTATTATTTAATCTTCATACACAACCACGAGAAACAGGTGTTATTTTCCCGATTTTGCCAGTGAAGAGAAATGGGGCTTAGCAAATTTAGGTAACTTTACCCAAAATCATCCACTTCTAAGTGGTGTTTTTTAAATTATATCCCACAGAACAGTGTCTCCTGAAAGTAAGGAGGTCTGATTTGGATTGACACTGATTTGAGGCTGCAAGTTCTCCATGTTGACTGCTAGATACTTTCTGATTTTACTCCTGTTGGTACTTATGATTCCAAATTCTCTGGGAGTTCCTAGTGTAATGGTAAATAGAAGAATGCTGGAGTCATGCTGCATGTTTGGGAACCCTGGGTGCTACCTCTTGTACTGGCCAAGTGCGGCAATTTCTCCAAGGCTCAGTATTCTTAAAGGTCGATGGGAAGAGTAGTACCTATCTCCTGCGTCTCTTGAAGGAAGCCTTAACAGAGAGCTTGACTCAGTTTTGGGGATCAATCAGTGGTACTTGTTATTATCACAACCACACTTGTGCTGTGCAGGCAAGGTGACAGACTCAGGAGTTCCTTTTTCCTGGGGACAAATAAAGACTGTCACTTGCCCCCAGCCCATGGCATCTTGGTTAACTTGTGCAGACTGATCTTGAGTTCCAGACCACACATGTTCTCTCGTGCAGGATGGCACTCTGAGGAGGAATCCAGATGCACAGGCATCCCATAGCACTGGGGCAGGTCTAGGGAGGCCAGCCTGGGCTGGATTGGAGCCTGCCAGCTGGAGGTACAGTTCAGAACCTGAAGAGGTACCCTTGGGAGAGGGTCAGAAGGAAATGTATTTTGCTTAGAGGGGAAAACAAAGGTAGAGTTTTCCAAAGGAAATGAGAAGTTAGATTGCATATAACCAGAAAAAATTTTAGAAAGGTAACTCTAATTGATTACATGGAGCGTATCTGGTACTTAAATCTATTAATTTATTTAATTCTTATAACAACCTAGTCAATTGTGATACTATCCCTATTTTGCAGTTGAGGAAACCAAGGCTCAGAAAGGCTAAATAACTTGCCCAAGGTCTTGCAGATAGAACCAAAAGAAGAGGACATCAGGAGAGCAGGGCCAGTGTTGCAAGTGGAGGTGATAAGGGTAGCATGGTGCTCTGGTCCGTGCCCACCAGCAGGCTGCGTGCGTTTCTGTGTGATGAGAAATGTTGAGTGATGAGCTTTCTGTGCCTTGTTCCACTCAGGTTACCTCTGAAAAAATCTGACAAACTTGGTGTTCCCCTGGGAGATGGTTAAACCTACAGATTCCCCAGTCACCCTCCCAGAGGTGCACACTCAGGTCTCAGGAGGTCCTGAAAGTCCATGTCTCTGATGACCACTCCAGAAAATTCAGAAACACATGGTACTTGGAAGATATTTAGAAACCACTACTTTAAAGCCACTGGCCCCAGTTGGAGGTGGTATATGGTTTTCATGCAGGCGTGTCTCCCAGAAGTTAGTCATGGTGACTTTAGCTGGAGTCAATTGATGACTAAGTTCTGGCTGGAGAAGGGTTGGATCTATGCCAAGAAATGCACTTGGCTCCTGAATTCCAGGCTTTATAAGGAAACCTGGGTTCATAGACTGCACATGTATAACATGGCAGTAATTTGGGCAGTGACATGTGTTTCTCTTAAACCAACTTTATTTTTCATAGAGGCTACTGGTCTGTGAGGTTAGCTTACAATCCTGCATATCAGGTTTGAGTTTCACAGCAATCATTTGTGTTCTACATGAGTAAAGAAGCAATAAGCATTTTGTCTGCAGTAAGCTAAATCATCCTGAGGGAGCAGTTTACATCATTAGGATGTAATGAAATAAGTTGTCACCAGCAGCTGCCAACAATATTTCTGGTGACTTAGAAAAAGGTTATGTTTAGCAGGTATTTTCTGAGTCATATTTACTTTTGTTCATGGATGAAGCAGAGTAGGCTGGAAGAGTGATTCTCTTTCTAATTTCATGGACTTTTTGTTTAGGTAATTATGGGCAAATCTGGTAAAGTACTTGATGAAATGCTCGATGTCAAAGCAATAATTTAATGCTTCACTAGGAGGCTTTCCAGTGTCTGGCCTCCTCAAAGAAAAAGTGTGTAACATGCTAAATGCTACTGATCACCAAAAGTTTCTTTTCCTATTGTTAAACACAGCAGTGAAACTTTTGACTAGGAGAGCCAATGCCTCCCAAGTCCACATTTCCTTCACCTCCAAGGTCACCACCCTGGCCCAAGTCCTCACCTGGATTGTAGCAATACATTCCTACGGGTCTCCTCTCCCTTCTTGTTTCTCTATACCAGTTCTCCACTCAGTAGCCAGACCAACTGTGCATATATGTTGTTATTTCTCCAGCATTTAGAACAGTCTTTGGCAAGTAGTAGATGCTCAGTAATTATTTAAGTGAATGAATAACTGTTCCTCTTCTGCTAAAACTTTTCAGGTTCTCCCATTGCCTTTAGGATATAGACCAAACTTCTTAACAGGGGCTATAAGGCCCCTGACTACTCACCATCCCTTGCATACTCTGCTGTACTCTAGACCAGTGTCATCCAGTTACCATCTCTTGTTTCTAAGCCTCCCATACCTGCTATTCTCTCTGCTCAAAAATTATGCCTTCCCTCCACACTGCCTGATTTCTTTTAACTGAGTAATTCATTTTTGTTCTTTGGATCTCAGCTTAAATGTTGCCTCTTCTAATAAGTTTTCTCTGATCCTGCTATGACTGAACAATTTGGACCTTTTTTTAAAAACATATTTTTTAGATGTTGATAGACCTTTATTTTATTCATTTATTTATATGTGGTTCTGAGAATTGAACCCAGTGCCTCCCACATGCTAGGCAAATGCTGTACCAGTGAGCCACAACCCCAGCCCCCAAATTGAACTTTATTTGTGATCCTTTAGCTCCTGAGCTTCCCACTCTTATGTCTTACTGCACTGTGCTGCAATTGCTGATTTGCTTGTCTCTGTATTCCATGAAGCTATGAGCTTCTGAGTGCAGCGATACTATATAACTTCTTATATAACTTCTTATATAACTTCTTATATAACTTCTTATATAACTCTGTACAGTTCCTAGCACTGAGCACAGATCTTGGTACCTAGTACATAGTCAATAAAATCTATTGTCTGATTTTGGGTGGATGAGTCAGACTGATAATAACAGACTTGAATTACAAAGACGCATTCTTTTAAAAAAATTTTTTTTAATTTGGTTATACCAAAGGCATATTCCTGAGTTCCCCCTCAGCTTGAGTCGGTTAGAAGTTCCTAAAGATAAATGCACAGGCTCTCAATGGACTGTTTGTTTCAACTCCCTTATTTGACATTGGGTCACCATCCCGACCCAAGCTATTAGTCTTGGCCTGGGTTATAGCTTTAGACCTCAAACTGATCTGCCTTTCTCTCTCCTTGCCCTTCACACACAGTTCTCCACTTAGCAGGCAGAGAAATTGAAGCCCAGAGTGTTTAATAGACTTGTTCAAGGTCTTACAATGACCTAGCAACAGAACAGAGTGAGGAACCATATTTTAGGAATGACTTTCTTCTTCCAGATGTGCTATGGGCCCATCTGCCACCCAAGGAAATCTAATTTGGACTCACCCCATTCTAATCTTTGTTGCATTTTCCTTGAGGCCTTTGCAGAAAAAAAAAAATCCAAAACATTATTCTTTTATTAAATTATTTTCTTAATTCAGGGAATATCTACTTTTCTTCGTAAGCAACTTTTTTCCTTTTGTCTAGTAACCATTCTCAGAGAGATAGATTTCATATGCAGAAAAATACATAATAAGCCTTAAATCTTGAGACTACATATCAAGGATTAATGCCTCAAAAAGTCTTCATTCTCAATGAACATATTTATGTGTGTATAACATATACATATAGGCTATATATGAATATTATTTCTGTAATTTTTCCTTAAATCTGAAATTATTTCAAAATAAAACAAAATAAAATAAAGAAAAAGTGCATCTCTCTCTATATATAAAATATATGTATATAAATATATACGTGTGTGTGTGTATATATATATATATATATATATATATATATATATATATATAAAACGAACCCAGTATCTGAAGATACAAGTGAGAAAGAAGGGGCTGAGGATTGTTCAATCCCCCAAAACTGTACTATATCTTATAATTTGTTCAATAGTGTTTGTTTTGCTGAACATTCAGGTATCCCAGTGTTAAAACTTTTCCTCTCTTTCTTTACTTTTTTCATTCATTTTCTTAGCTATTCCATACAGTTGGCATCTTGTTTTCTTTGTGGCAGTTTTCTTTCCCCAACCTGTGATTCCTGTGATGGGGCACATTGTAAAACATGATGGGTTTTTGTAAGGGAGAGTAATTTTTGGTATGAAAGACCGAAAGACTCAAAGATTTCCCCGCTTCTTCTCTCTAGCGGTGACTCTGAGATCTTTGGTTTATGATTACTTGCAGTTTTGAATCACCCATTTACCTTCTTCCAGGGGTAGCACCTGGGGTTTGCAATGTGCCACTGCTATCACATGGTGTACTGTACAGACCTCTAACCAAGTCGTCTTTGAAGAAGGTGTGGAGTTGTTTCTAGGGCTCAGGTCCTGTGGGCAGGAGCACAGGTGGAAGGGCAGAGGAAGATGGCTCGAGGAACCACGCAACTTGACTGCCTTCAAATGAATAGTTGGCAACACATAGCAGCAGAATCTAGTTGGAAAGTCCTGTGTATAACTAGCTAAGCACAGACACATCAAGGCTTCTTCCCAGTGTATTTTCTTCCTAGCCCATAAACTTTCTCTTTTCTTTTTAATTTTGAAGTAATTTCAGATTTACAGAAAATTGCAAAAATAGTACATCCTTATGTCTTTCTTCTAGATTCCTCAAATGTTAACATTTTTACCAATGTCTTAATATTCTCTTTCCAGATACTTATGTACACATATAAAAATGTACTTTTTCTGAGTCATTGATAAGTCACAGACATGCAACTTTACCCCTGTATGTAATGTATATTTCTTAAAGACAATGACTCTATCTTCCAAAACTACAGAGTAACAATCATAATCAGGAAATTAATATGGATACAGTGGTTTGTGTGTGTGTGTGTGTGTGTGTGTGTGTGTGTGTGTGTTACCAAGGATTGAACCCAGAGCCTCATCTATGCTAGGTGAACCCTCTACTGAACTACATCCCCAGCTTGGATACAGTGTTAATTATTAGTTAATCTACAAACCTTACTTGAATTTTGCCAATTATTCTTAATGTCCTTTATGGCAAAAGGAAAAAAAATCCTGTATAAGATCCAACATACAATGCCTCTGGATTACATTTAGTTGTTATGTCTTTTAGTCTTCTTTAATCTGGGACAGTCCCTTAGTTTTTCTTTGTCTGTCATGACCTTGACAACTTTGAAGAATATAGGCTAGTCATTTTTTAGAAAGTCCCTCAGTTTGCATTTGTCTAATATTTCCTCATGATTAGATTCAGACTGTACATTTTGGCAGAGAAATCACAGAAGTGATGTTGTGTCCCACTCAGTGCCCCACATCAGGAGGCATATGATGTCAATATGTCTCCTTAATGGTCATGTTAGCTTTGATCACTTGGGCAATATGGTAGATGGCATATTTCTCCACTAGAAAGTCACCTTTTGTAATTATTAAGTATTTCATGGACAGATGCAAATATCTTATTTCTCATCAAGGTATATATCCATAATGATTCTTGTTTCAAACAGTTATTACTATGGTGATTGTCAAATGGTGATTTTGAATTTCATGATTGCTTTTGATTTATTAGTTGGTATTTTACTTTAAGGAAAGGCTAGATTTCTTTTTTCTCTTCTTTCTTTTCTTCTTCCCTCCTTTCTTCCTTCTTTCCTTTTCTTTCTAACTGTATGCGTTCACAGAATTTCATCATATTCTAAGAGTTGTAATTTGTTACTATGATTTATACTTAGAATGACCCAAATTTTTCTAGTGGGGAGTTCTTTGAAGTTGATTTCTGTCTGACATATCCCCATCAGTCTCTGAATTCTTCCTTCCTCTCTGGTATAGAAAGATGTTCTAGAGTCATCTTGTACATATCCCACCACAGTACTGGAACCAGTCATTTCATCTTGGAACTCTAATTTCCTCTGGTGGAGAATGGCATGTAGAAAGAAGCCAAGATCTGAATGCTAGGTGTGCTCATCAGCACAAAGATATCATTACTTCTAGTCTTTCTTAGCAGATGCAGCTAGAGAACACACACATACCTGTATACATGAATACTCACCTATCTATATGTAATTATGGCAATGGGGAATAAATTTTTACTTTGCGTTTGGATAGTACTTTAAAAAAATTCCATGTCTCATATTTTCATCAAGTTTAAAATGGCTTATCATTTTCTCCCCAATTTTGGGACACATTTTCTTCATCTCTTTTAAAATTGCAAACTCTAACACATGTTTTACACACACACACACACACACACATGCACACACACACACACACACACACACACAATATATATATAGACCAATGCAAGTGGGCAGAAACAATAGAAGGAAAGCCTTACTGATCTTCAATGCTGTCTTCAGAAAGTTATGAAGGTATGTCCATGTCTCTGCTAGGGCATGTGAACTGATTCCTCCAATGAGGCAGGTAAAATTGGAAAAGTTCATTTATTTGGACTGATGTAATCAACAATGCTGTAGGAAAAATAAGAGAATGTTGACTAATATTAGCTGGTATTCAATGAAGGAATTATTTTTTAATGAAATATGTAGAACATGTAATATGGTTTTTATGACTCTTTAAAAAGAGCATATAGTATAAAGGTTTCCAGAGTTTCTTGTCCATGGACTTCCCTTTTTATGGAGCATCTAGATGAATTTATGTTCCCTGAAACTTACTCTGAGAAATGCTGTTACACGCACATTCACTCATATGATAAATGGCCTAGAGTCATACATAAAGCCCTAGATTCTGCTGGATGAAGTCCTGATGGAGCTTTCTCTCTGCCCTATTTTATCTGTTCAGCTTTTTATGTGTCTCTCATCAAATGTATGTTTCATATTCATGTATCAATGAGATCTTGGAAGTATTTAAAAATTAGCAAGTGTGCTAATCAATTTGAGTGTTCGTTTCTAATAGATAGATCTCTAATGTGTCCTCATTCTCTCCTGGTTCCTGTCCCATCTTTTTCAGAAGTCTGTCATGATCCTGCCCCCTGCAGTGAATCTTGAGCACTTTGGAAAGTGCACATGTGTGAGAGGGGTGACTCCTTGTAAGTAAAATTGCCTCTGCATATCTTACAATTCTATCGGTATTCCTTTTTTTTTAAATTAATATATATGTTTTTAGTTGTAGATGGACATAAATACCTTTATTTTATGTATTTATTTTCATGTGATGCTGAGGATCAAACCCAGTGCCTCACACATGCCAGGCAAGTGCTCTACCAGTAAGCTACAACCCCAACCCCTCCATCTGTATACCTTTTAAAAAATCTTATATATTATGGGTAATATAGAATTGATCCCTTCAAGATTTTATTTTTCATCAATTTCATTTTTCTACAGAGCCACAGAAGATGCAAGTTAAACTAAAATTTTTCCAAATAGATTATATTATACAAATATTTTAATATTCTATGCATCTAGAATAATGTAATTGACTACCAAATCCTTTTTATGCTCCTGTTTTTCATTGATTGATAGATATTTACTAATACTACTAAATATATTCCTCCAATATTTAAAAAAAATCATGGACAAAACATTTTGGGTCCCAGAATGGGCTTTAGATCTGTAAATCAATCCCATGGATCGTTTTAAATTACTAATCATAAGCAAATAGATAAGCAAAAATGACTATAAATTGGGTTAATTACTGTAGCTCAAGTTTTAGCTCATAATTTTGACTTTCAAAGGCTACACAAACCAATTTTGTACTCTTAGATTATAATGAGCAGTCTTTATTCTTTAATCAGCTCGCCCCGTATCTAGCTGTCTAATGTAACATTCCTTTGAAGTCTAGAAAGATCTAACATAATTGAAGAAATGTCGAACTACTTGACTCTTTTTTTTAATATAAAGGAATTAAACATTAATCAGGTTTGTGCATCTCAATTAAGCCAATTAAAATTATCACAGAACGTAGTGCATACCGCAAGAGGTAGCTTTAATGCTTGAATACATTATCAACTTTCCCCTAATATTCCCACTTTCATTATGTTTATTACATAAAAAGTAAATACAGACCTGAAGTCCATATTAGAACACCCACCAGTTAATATGGTCTGGCGAAGCCCTGGTGAAAGTAGCACTTATTGTTTATGATGTTTATTCGATGACTGCTGCTAGTGCTGGAACCTACCTTAAATCTTCCTGCCAAAGAAGGAATTCTGTAATTACAGTGATGACTGGAGCCTTCATCCAAATAGCCCATTAACTATTCAATTTGCTTCCCTAACAACTGGGAAATGCAGTTTTGGTCTTGCAGGCTATAGAATATACACAAAGTCCATATAATTACTAATAATTTGTAACAAGTGTTAATTGATAAACAGCTCCCTCTGGTAGCTTAATTAAAGCTGTAGGATAGCTAGGCGATTTACAACTGGGATTGATCTCAATTAGTCAACAAAATCTGTGTAGTCTGTTCAAAGAAGAGTAAGGAAATTTAGCCTAGTGAGGCTTTGGGGATTTTGTCTTGTCTTCTGTTTCTTTTTCCTTCAAGGAGAGAAATACAATCAGAAGAGCTGCCTCGCTTTGTCAGGAGCGATCTACCCAGCTTATACGGTGCATTACTTGCAGGCTCTTTAGCATTTGTTCTTCCATTTGTTTATTCTCTGTCAGGTTACTGAAAAATATTCAAGCATTTGCTTTTATTGCACCCAGTGGTACACATTGCTGAATACCAACCCGGAGGGACCTAAAAGTAGAAGGGAAAAGCAATTTTTAAAACGTCAGGTTTTCATCTCGCAGATCTGTTTGCCAACTGGCATTTTGGGGCCATAATTAGAGGACAGACCAAGAAAGGTGGCATGGGGGAATCACCAGAGACTTGGTGGCCTGGGGATCTTGTAAAGCCATCTTGGCTGCTTCAGGACTCAACTTATTTTATCATGTGGGCTAATAGAATAAAAACCTAATCTGAGCATTGCTGAAACTGCCCCTGTGGAATAGAAGAAGAAAAAGTGTCATCTGTGCTCTGTGAGATCACAGACTGGCTGCAAACAGCTGCTGAAACATTAATTAATCTGTTTGCAAATAAATTGTGGATCTGTGCTAGCTGAAATTGCTGTTATAAACAAGCTGGGATGCTGTACTTCCCAGGTTTGCCTGTATTTTAAGATTTTTTTTTTTTTTTTTTTTTTTTTTTTTTTTTTTGTGCCATAAAATCACCAGGGCCCTGATCTTGTGTATTTTTACTTCTGGAAGCTCTGAGTGCATATACCCAGCTTGGAGGCAGTCTGTACCAGTTGTGGTACTTTTGAAGGTTCTACAATACTGAGTGAAAGGGTCCAGCACCTCATTTAAGTCAGATTTGTTAATCAAAGAGAATGAAATATTCTACAGAGTAAATGGATGTGATTTAATAATTTTGTAGTTTTTAAACATTTCGTAAGTGTCACAGTTGCTTAATTTGTTCTAACTAGGCTATGGAAAATTCTTGTTGCTGTGACAGAAGATTAATGTTGATCTCCAGGTTTACTCATTTTTATAAAAGTGACAGTATCTCTAGCTAGAACAGGAAGTCTGAAAGAGTTTGTCTTGCCAAAGATAGAAGGTCTGATGCCATCTGTCACCTGTTTTTTGTCCATTTTTCTTAAAGATATTTTTAATTCAATAAACACTCATGTGTTTTCTCTTCATTTATTCAACATACATATATTGAATGCCTGGTATGAACCAATTACTCTACTATGTGCTGTGAACACTAGTTCTCAAGGGGTTTATGGTCTCGCTCATGAGTTGATGAACTTTTTCTTAAAGGATCAGATAGTAATATGGATCCCTTTGGGGTCCAGAGAGCCTGTTACAACAACTGGATTCTGTTGTAACTTAAAAGAGCCAGTAACAATATGTAAGTGAATGATCATACCTATATTCCAAAACAACTTTATTTATAAAAAACTGATATCTGTCTGGATTTAGCACTTGAGCTATAGTTTGCCAATCCCTGGTCTAGGGGGAAAGAGTCAAGTAAAAAGCCAAACTGCAATCCAGTGTGACCATGATCTCTTATGGCTAGAAGATTAATTGGACCAGGTATGGTGGCCCATGCCTGTAATCCCAGAGGCTCTGGAGGCTGAGGCAGGAGGATCACGAGTTTGAAGTCAGCCTCAGCAATAGTGAGGTGCTAAGCAACTTGGTGAGACCCCGTCTCTAAATAAAATACAAAATAGGGCAGGGGATGTGGCTTAGTGGTTGAGTGCCCCTGAGTTCAATCCCTGGTATCCCCTCCCAAAAGAAAAAGATTAATTGGGACATTTTGAGGGGAACTTTATGCAGATTTGCTAGTGGTGGTGACTTATAGGCTAGAGTAGACTATCTTTAGAGAAGCTCTAAGTGGGAAGGAGGAGCTCTGACTGGGAGGAAGTGATTCAAATGAAGGAACAATGTGGGCAGAGTGTCCTGAGCACAGGTGACAAATGGATCAATGTCCACGGTGAAATATAGCATGGTGCATATGGTGGTAAAAACACATTAAGATGTTCATCATTCTCATTTTCCTTCTTCCAACTGCATTGTAGGATTATACTTTTTCATTCTGTCCTAAAAGTAAGCTTGATCATATGACTTGTTTGGCCAATGCAATGTAGTGGGAAGGGTCATGGTTACCTCTGGGTGGAAGATTTAAGAGGCAATATTCAATTCTCCACATTCCCATCTTTTGCTGGAGAGATCACAGAAGCTTGTATTGAGAAACAAGGCCTGGTTCCTGAGAGATTATGGTGGCCCCCTCTGTCCCTTGTAACTTTCACTGGACATTTAGTGTGAGATTCTGATGAATCTTTGTTAAGTAAAACCAATGAATTTTTTTTTAAAAAATTCCAAGGTAGCCTAGTCTATTCCATTGCAATGTGTTCCTGAGACAAAAACTGTTCGTAGAAGGCTTTGTCATAGTACTGGGGAAAAGACAAGGACTTCAAGGAGTTTACAATCTCCTGGCACTCAATTATGACACAAAGCAAAATGTGGTAGGACCTTTGAAAGAAGTAAAAAATGCCAGAGTATAGTAGAAAGAAGGTCCATCCTAGAATCTATTGAAAAGTGTTTATTAAAAAGCTGTCATTTGAGCTGGGTGCAGTGGTGCGTGCTGTAATCCCAGGAACTCAGGAGGCTAAGGCAGGAGGATCATGAGTTCAAAGCCATACTCAGCAATTTAGCAAGGCCCTAAGCAAATTAGTGAGACCCTGTCTCAAAATAAAACATAAAAAGGTCTGGGGATGGGGCTCAGTGGTCAAGTGCCCCTGGGTTCAATCGCTGGTACAAAAAAAAAAAAAAAAAAAAAAAAAAAAAAAAAAAAGCTGTTATATGAATTGAGTTATAAAGATCAGCAGTTTTATCAGGCAATAATTATTAATTAGTTATAATTAATAGTTATATGCAATAAGGAGGAAAAGGAATACAGATGGTGAGAAGAGAATGACACATGATGTGGAAGCCAAAAATTATAATTTATTATTTAGTTTGTCAGTCAGAAAAGACAACTGAGGTCAATCAATGGGGACCCTTACATGCCACACCAAGGAGTCTGAACTTAGGTATAATAGGTACAATGATTGATGGAGAATCAGAAGATCTGGTTTCTGATCCTGTTTGTACTAATGACCAGCTGGGAAGCAAAAGGTTGTCTTTCTCCATTTTCCCCTGCATTATAGCCAAGAGGCTATTAACTGCACTTATGCTGAAATGCTTCTCTCAGGCTGAGATAGTTCAGATCCAAGTCAGATCTGGGGTGGTTGGAGGAACATCTGCCCATGAGAGCAAAGGAATTGTTATGTACATCTCATCTTGGTTCATGGTGCTCAGAATGAAGTTATCAATAAAAATCTGTAATTCCCACAGACTTAAGTCTTTTTAGACTTAAGTCTTTAGAATTGAACTTCTTTTGTTGTTATTTTGTTTTTGTGGTGCTTGGAATCAAACTCAGGGCTTCACGCATATCAGGCAAGGGCTCCACCCTGAGCTATGTCCCCAGACCCTGTAATTCTTGATATTTTGCAAATCTTTTCAGAAACCTATTTATAGTTATGTCATACCTATTTGTATTTAGTGCCAATACAATATTCTAAGAGCAATGAGTTTTTAAAAGTTTTACCAATGGCTGTCTGTTTCAAAGGGTATAAGGTGTGGAATGCCAAAGCAGGCATCAGATAACATGGGTCTAGTCTGGGTTACAAAACTTGTCAACTTGAATACTTTTGTAAAAACTCCACCTTTCTTAGAATTTTCTCATCTGGTTCCTTGAAAGGGCTTAAGAAACTACTGTCAAATTTTTGTAAATAAAAGATATTATTTTTGTTGCTGTCAATTTTAAGAAGTGTTTTTAAGTTCAACTTGGAAGAGATGCATCTCTGGGATGCCAGCATTGCCTGTTAAGGATGGTGGGCCTGGACCATTTCACTTTTCTTGGGAAGTCTCCTATCTTCTTCAGTGTGAAGATGACTACATTTCTTGTGCCTCTACAAGATCTTACTCTTACTTTTTACTAAGGGCCCTGTTACATATTTGTTTTTATCTGCCACCTCTGAGAACTCCTTAAGAAGTATGTCTTACGAATCTTTGGGTCTTCACAGAGTGAAGTCATACCTATCTAGATGTATGTAGTTGGGTAGAGTAGAAGAGGAAAGAGGGGAAGAGGGAGAAAGATTTGACTAGGGCAAGGAAATGATGCCAGTCCCTAAGGCATTTAATAGGCCCTTGGCCCTGAATCAGCAGAGAGAGCATCATCTGCCCTCCCTCTTCTCACACAAACTTATTTTTCCTGATCCTCTTGTGTTGTGAGAATATTGATGTGCTGACTCTGATTCTCATGTTAAAGATATATATTTTACAAGGCTCTACAACATGGCTCTTAAACTTGGCCGATGACTTATCTGTGTTCTAAAATAGCTGCAATCTGTGGCAGTGCTGGGAGAAAAATTTCTCTGTTGGAAATAATGAAAAATGGAGTGTTAGTCTCTGATGTAACCCCTTTTTGAGAGATTTCCATGAGTAATTTTGACTATGCCAGGTGACTGTCTCACCTCTGTCTTCAAATATGGACTGACAGGCCTCTCTCTCTCACCGTGACCATAGCTTGGATATATCCTATAGCTTTTCATCTTTGGCTTTACAGCTGTCTCATTTTTAGTATCAAAATTTCCCTTTTAGTTCAAATTGCAACTTCATTCTCTCATCCAGTTCCAAACCTCTGCCCTCTTCCAATTGCCACAAAGCTTGGTTTCTGTCTAAAAACCTGTAAACCACAGGGAAAGGTATGTGGTGTTTTATTCTTTCACCTTTAGTCAGTCTTGTTCTTCCATTCTTCCTACCCCTTTCTTTATGTTTCTAAGTTCTTCTTCTGCTAGGACAAGACAAAAGAGACAAGAGGTAAAGTGCAGTGCCAAACTTGAAAGGTGGCCATAAAATCTAGCTGTGGCACCTACCATGTGTCAGGGAGCTGAAGGTTGGCTCTTTGATTCTGGAAAATGTCTGTGGGTTCCTTGGATACCCTTGTGGGACCTACCTTTGGCCTGGTAATGACCTCAGCACTGGAGATTTGTTCTCTAGGTAAGCTCTTAGAACTCTTGGACTCTGGGATAGGGTGTAAAGTGTAGGCCCTTTTCTGCTGGTGTTACCTTGTTCTGGCTAGTAACCCTCATGGGTGGAGTAGTTTCAGGATAGCTTATTGGAGATACCCTTATGTTAGGGGAAAATTTAATATCCTTTCCCCCTGCTCTGCCCCAAGATCTGGAAGGATAAGCCACTCACATCTGTCTTTTCTTCTGTTGTCACTTTAGTCTACATTAAGTTTTCAATCTTTACACATAACACCAGCACCCTAGGGCATAACCAATATCCCCAAAGAATTGTCCCAGACACAGCTCTGACTCAAGGGCACCAGAGAATCTTTGTGGCTCAGCATCTTGGCTGGAGTCTAATGTACTAACTGTCTATTCTGGAAGCCAGTCTCTGTTCTCTAAAAGGGATTTTCTTATTGCTCTTTCCTTACTTGGCTTAAGAAGGGTCACCCCTGAGGAATATTAAGTAAGTGCTGCAGTACTGCTCACTCTGTTGTTTCAAACTTCAATGACTCTCTTAATCTTCCTTTAAAATAGTATGAGTTTTCTTATAAGCTTGGAGTGGGTCACAGTGGCAGTTTTTCCATCCTGTGGTAAGTCTTTCCAGGATATACATTGATTTTTCATTAGATGTATAAATATGTGTTGTGTTCCTCTTTGGACCTTAGTTTAAAGACAACCCAAAAGTCCTTTTCAACATTTGATCTAGTAACATGTTGGATTTTTTTGCCTTGCACAGTAATTTTTAGAACCAGTTTTCCATGCCTATAATTTCAGCATATATGTGGGTGTTTAATACATATTCAAAAAACAAATTAAGCCCATATTCATTCTTGGGGTCATGCCGAGGGAAATCATGTGTTCTCAGAAAATCCTTCACTGGTTTGAGATTGACTTTTAAAACAAGAATTAACCCCTCTGCTAGTTTTCAGGAAAGGCTGCAAGCATAACAGTAATTCTAATATATGTTAACATAAAAAGAAAAAAAATGCATAAACTTTTCTAATGGATTAAAAACAAAACACCCTCCTAAGTAAAATATGGCAAATGAATCCAAAGCAACAAGAGAATACAATTAAATAAATTTGTTTTAAGAATGCAAAAATAGTTTTTTATTAGGTAATCTTTTGACATAGCTTGTCACATAAATAAAAGATTCTCAGTAAATTGTGAAAGAAAATTTGAAAAATTAAACATCTATGACTGAATTAAACTCTTTTTATGGTAAAAATAGATGTATCCTCCCTTAACATGATAAAAAGATGTTTAAATTTAAAATCCAGTATTGTTTCCAGTAATAAAATGCTAGAATCATTCTTATTAAAGTTTGGAACAAGTTTCCAATAATCACTATTATTGCTTAACATTGTTTAAAAAGCAGTAGACCATGCAATAAGAAAAGAAAAAGATTAATAGATAAATATAACAGGAAAAATCATTACTTCTTCTTGATATAATTATATATCAGAAAAATCCAAGAAAAGCAACTGGAGGGAAAAAACCTTTAGAGACAACAAGAGAATCCAGTAGATTGCCAGTATGTAATTAATGAAAAAACCCAACAATAACTATCACAGAAATATAACAAGTTAGAAAATAATGTGGGATAAGACATTCCATTTGCCAAAGATACAAATGTGATGACTTAGAAATAAATTTGACAAATAAGATGCAGGACAAATATGAGGAGAACTTCAGGTAAGCCTCCTTGAGGTAGAACATGATACTAGTTTGTTACAATGAAGAATTAACTCTTAACTCTCAACCTCTGAAGTACAAAACCACAATTTAGCCAAATAAACTTTGTTGAGGGACACAAAACAAGACTTATAAATGGCAAAATATATTTTGATCTTGAATATGGAGAATAAATATTGTAAGCATGCCAGTTTTCCCTAAATTAACCTAAAGTTTCAAGTAATTCTCATAAAAATATCAACTTTGTTTCAATCTTTTTTGGAGGGGAAGGGTAGTGGGAACTGAACCTAGGGGTACTTAATCACTGAGTCACATCCTCAGCCTATATTTTATTTAGAGACAGGGTCTCATCGAATTGCTTAGGGCCCTGCTAAGTTTCTGAAGCTGACTTTGAACTGACAATTCTCCCAAGTTGCTCGGATTAAAGGCATGTGCTGCCATGCCTGGATCTTCATTTTAATCTTGACAGAGTGATACTATAATTTTTTGGAAGAACAAACATGAAAAAATTCAGGAGATTAAAGAGAGAGGACAAGCCTTGCCAGATAATAAACTGTATTTCAAATCTATAACATTTGAAATAGAGTAGGTAATTCAGAAATAGAACTATATCCATATGGGAATTGATTATTGATTAAAAAAAGATATTTCAAATAAATGTTGGAAAATTGAGTAACTATTAAAAGATTTGGTTGTAGGCAAGTGAGCAACCATTTGAAAAAAAATTTTCTAGTCAAATTTCTACTTCATATCTTAAACCAAAGACTAGATAAGTTGAAGACCTAAAATAAACAATCATGCTATAAATATTCTATAAAAATTAGAAATTTGTAATAATTCTGAATAAAGAGAATTCTAAGGATGATATAAACTGCAGAAATCATTGAAAATTGGTAAATTTTACAACATAGATGTTGAATATTTTTACAGAGCAGAGAAAAAGTTATAAACAACAATAAAAGACAATACACAAATTGAGAAAGCATTTGCTTTTATAAGAGTGCATTTGAAATACAGAAAAATATTTCTGAGATACAGTGCATTAGAAAGTTAGATGTGAAGACACAAAGAAACATGGCTGAATAACATCACTGATAATAAACACACACACACACACACACACACACACACAAGACAATGATGTACCACTTTAACCTATTAATTTGCCTAAGATTAAGGATTGACCATTTCCAAAGCTGGCTCAGTTATAGGAAAATAGGTTGGTGCACTTGTGCACCGTTGGTAGAGATGTAAATTGGAGCAGTGTAGTTTAGAATTTACTTTTGGCATGATTAATGAAATTTTAAAATGTGCATATTCTATGAATATTTCTACTCGTAGAATTATATGCATTTCCTATGTATACATATATTTATCTATGATGTTCAAAGTTGTCTGCGTGTCCTATATCTATGTGGTAGACAATGTTGCAACATTGTCACAGCAAAAAGGTTGGAAAAATACTTAAATGTTATAAGCAGTTATAGGGTAAAGGAATTATGATATGTTCCAACAGTATCCTTTAAAGAGTTTGAGACAAATATGCAAGTATTGATATGTGAAGATGTCCACGATATATTATGTAACAAGAAAGCATTAGAAAATCATGTCAATTATGACTTCATTTGTGTGGCAGTAAAAGGATGTCCAACCAATATATGTGTGTATATGTTTTTATGCCCAGGTTTTATATAGAGAGTCACAAGAAACTAGAAAGTGATTAGTTCTGAGTAAAAAAAACATTTGTGCTTTTCCATACTGTTGATATTTGTTGCTGTTTTACTTGTTGCATATACTTTGATAACTTAAAAACTAGTTAGAAAGTTTCAAAAATTAGTAGAAGGCTAGGGCCTATGGCAAAAGGCTGTTAGTCAGTCCCCATCTCTCTTTGCCCACTTCAATGCATGGCACCTGGCTTCCAACTTTCAGCATCACATTTTTTTCTGAGGGCTTTCTGTGGCTCCCGAAGTCCTCTGCCTGCATGTACAATAGGCTAGAAATGCCAAGGAATTAATATCCCTTAGGACCAGCCTCAATCAATGACCATTAGGAGAGTTGTGTGAATACTTTCACTCACTAACTCCTAAACCGGATAGTCTTAAGGTTTGTGTTCTATTCTGGATCTGGATACCCCCAGT
Source organism: Sciurus carolinensis (assembly GCF_902686445.1). NCBI lineage: Eukaryota > Metazoa > Chordata > Mammalia > Rodentia > Sciuridae > Sciurus > Sciurus carolinensis. The sequence goes on along the minus strand of NC_062213.1, from coordinate 132,399,361 downwards.
GGGACTAAGTTCCACATACCATAGGTTATAATTAGCTTGATAAATGCAACTTTACTGGATGCCTTTTTTCCCTCTGTTTTACTCTTTTATCAGTGTTTTCTTCTTCTTCCAAATATACTACTAGCACCACATCATTGCCTTAGATCTGCTTCTGCAGGAACCCAGACCAGGACATTGCCTCACTGTTGTTACAGTGCAGAGAGAGATGTACTTTATTATGAAACTCAAAGATTGAGCAGATCTGGCCAGGACCATTTTGTCCAGTTATTACCCAGGTGTGAGCAACTATAAACCAATGAAAGGAGTTTTGGTTTGTGGAAAATCAAGACATCCTTCATTCATTAAACCCACAGCTACCAAGATTGCCAGGCTGGTGGGCAAGCATGGGCTCCTTTGGTTTCTCCTAAGTCTTTTGGGAAGCAGAAGGGAACTCGGGGACTGAATAATCAGGCTGAAGGCTTCAGAGAGCTCATCTTCAAGGCTTGTTGGCATCTCCCATTTCCCTGAGCAAATGTATTTGCTCCACACAGGATGGTTGGAAGTGTGTTGTGTGTGGGAGGGGTCTGGTTGCACAGTCTGGGGAACTTTTCCACAGCCTGTCATGGAGGTGTTTGTCCCAGGCCCTCAGTGTCCCAATCACAATTCGGTTTTGCCCACACTTGTGTTCCACCAGGATTTATAGAGCTGTCATCTTATAATTGGACTGAAGGGCTGAGTTCAGTTATGGAAACAGATTTTTTTTTTTTTTTTTTTCTGATTCTTATGTTTTGAACAGTTGAGCATTTTATAGCTGGGTTGGTGAAAGGGTTTTATGCTACTAGTGTCATGAAACATTTTATAGGGAAGGATAATTGAGTTTTTATTTTTACTAGAAAATAATGCTATCAGGCTGACTTTGGGGACCAAAATAGGGAAGAGCTCAATTAAGGACCAGAATTCAGGGAGGCCCAGTAATTATGAAAACTACATAGAGACAAATGCAGGAAAACAACAAGACCAGGAGAAGTGCAAACTAATTTTGATTCATCTGTAAGATTCTGACCAGAACAATGAAACAGTCAAGGACACTATAAATCCATTCATTTATTTCAAAATTTGCAAAACAAATCCCTTCTCACACATAGTATTTGTACAACATGAAATTATTATTCAATAAGTTGACATTTTAAACCTATTACTGCCTAAACCCATCTATTACTGAGCTATTCAGAGCACTAAGTTAACATTTACCAGAACATTCATCCTCACATCATGGGGAGATCAAGCTGAAATCCTTTATTTCATATTCAGATCTTGCTAGGTCAGGATTGAAATCGGCTACCTTTCTGATACTTTACTGAAAAGCCACTGTGAAATCCACAAAAGAATTATTATCAAGTTACTGCAGTTATTCAGCTAGATGTTGACTTTGATATGTCAAATCTCTGATCTTTAATAGAAAATTGATGGTCGTGCCCTGAGGGTCAGTCATATGCATGACCAGGATAGGCCAAGGTTTGCATTAAATTACATCCAGTCTTGTGGTCTCATTCCCTGGCAGCCAAAGTCAAACAAAGCAAATGGATCCCTTGCTAGTTGGGTCTCTTCATTGTTTTGTGTTGGCATATGGATTTAATTCTGTAATGGGGGACTGCTGGGCACAATCTGCCTTATTGATTTTCTGGAGAGAGTTTTTTCTTAGAGCACCCGGAAGTGCAATAAAAGAAAAGTAACTGGTGCAATTTTTCTTTTTCTCTGTCTCGGACAGTTGTGCTAGCAGCAGATTGATTCTGCCACTAGAAATCTTATGAAGATATTAAATTATATCATCAATCAATTTGTTTTTAGAGGTTTGACTTTCTCTGTGTTAGCGGGTTAGAGAAAAGGAAACAGTAATTCCCTTACCTTTCAATCGTGGGGCAAGTTATTTGGCCATTGTGTTCCCTGAATTTGAGCTGTGCTAAAATGGACTCTTTCAGTAATGGTAATGGCTGACATACTCCCATTGCCAGTGCTGGAGGTGGGAAGGCTGGGAGAAATTGAAGAGGAAGAATATTCTCGAAGGTTTACAGTTTTCACAGAGATCAGAGTGTCAGTAGAGGGATGGGTGGTGGACAACTCAACCCTCTTGGCATGAATCATAGACTGTAATGCCAGAGTGAAATGCCATATCTACTACCCCGACCAAGGATGTGGATGAGAACTTTGAGACCCAGAGAAGTTGAGGGAGACGTAGTCTCAGACAGCCTAGTGTTCTTGTCTAGGGCAGTAGGTTGCTAAATGGCAGTACATTTCATTTTTCTTATTTTATATCTCAATTTTTAATCCGTAAACTACACTTATAGAGTCATTTTGAGGAGTACATGAGAGGGCCTGATTTCTAGTAGGCATGATTAAATTTTAGCAACTGGTGTTTGGTAGCTTCTCCTGAGATGAAGCCCCCTGGAGATGCACCCTTGGCAGAGGAGGGCTGTGGCCTTTGTGGGATGGGCTTGGGTTTTGCTCTTCATCTTCTCTTTGCCTGCTCAGAAGCAGTGGTCTTTATGCTGTACTGAACTGAACTGAAATCTGTGAGGAAATGGGCATAGCACTATAAATTCTATTTAACTGTCTTATCATTTACCAGGTTAAAATAGGCAGGTCCCACTTTGCCTGTACCCTTGGTTTCTCAAACCCAGGTCAAGCTGCATTGCTGATAATGAAGAGAAGGAAGGTTTACCTCTAGTTAGAGAACAATTACATGGGCTGGGAACAACAGCATATTGTCAGACCAGAGGAGGCCGGAAGGTTACAAGACATCATTATGGGGACTCAATTTCAAATTGTGTCAATAACTATATATTTCTAAAATTCTCTCCTGATGCCTCCATGTCTGAAAATGTTTTGGAGGCAATACTAATCACAGCAACATTGCTAACAGCAATAGTTATTGTTTTGGAAAGTTTTACTGTTTGCCAAACACTCTGCTAGACACTTTTCATGGATTTTCTCACACTAGAGAAGGAGTTCTTTTTAAATACCCATTCTGCAGATGGGGAAAATAAAGCTTAGGAAAGGGAAATAAGTCGCCCAGAGGCCTATGGTAAGTGGCTAAGTAGCTTTCACTTCTAAGTGTATCTGGTTCCAAAGTACCAGCTCTCTTCAGCTACGCCTGGCCATGCTATTTGCTAGTACGGGCGGCAAGTGGGGAGTAGACACAGACTTTTGCTTTCTTTATGCAGCATTTCTCTGAAACTTTGGATGGAGCTACAGAAAATAAATTGATATCCATCCTCATTTCCTGGGGTCATTCATTCACTCAACAAATATTTGTGAAGACTTTGGTTTATGTTGCAAACCCTGTCCTTGTGGCTGGGGAGACAAAGATGAAGTCTTGTTTCCTGTCTAATTAATACAAAGTGCAGGATTGTTAACATAGCCTGATACGGCCTTGGACAGGGTAAAAAGCTGATATTTTGCCAAAGAAGAGAATATGAAGAGATTGGGTTGGGTCCTGTAGGGGCACTTTTCCCCCTTTCATTCCTGATCATTAATGTTCTTCAAGACAAATATTCAGCCTCTACCTTTGGGGGAAGAAAACTCGGTGAGGATCTTAAAAACTACTTTATAGTGAAGGTCTTCTTCCAGGTGTGTGGTGGTGAGCCCTGGAAATGACATTCATCTGTGCTAGTAAATACTCATTAAGTCATTTCAAAATAAGCCATGGGAGGCTCTTTTCAATCCAGGGTCAACTGAAGTCACCCAAATTTACACCTGGCATTATCCCTCCCAACCCCCCCAACCTGGAGTGTGTTTTAATGAAAGAGGAACACTAAATGTTTTCGCTGCATTTGAAGGCATGGAACTCTGAGGCTGCGAGTTCTGCCTCACAGCCAGAGCTGGCCCGTCCTCACCCTGCCCCTTTCATCTCCCTTTGTTCCGTGTCTACGCCGAGGCTGAGATTTCCCCACCTCTCCCTGTCTTACTGTGGCTCTGAAAGATGATTGCCTTCTGGTGAAGCCCTTTCCCCTTCTTCTGTACCCAAGCTCCGTGTTCAATGAACATCAAAAAGCCTTATCATACCCTGATGGTTTAAATCTTTAAACAGAGCGTAACAGCCGGAGTACATCCAGACCGCTCACATCCCAGAGCCTTGTCACTCTGCGTTCCTGCAACAATTACCAGGAGAGGGAGGCTGCGGAGTGAATCAAGTAGCGCGTGTTGTCTCCCCGGACTCCATGCTGATGCTCTGATCAGGACTTCAGCAAAATTCTGTTTGAAATGAGAATAGACTAATTTTCATCCGACTCTTCTCAGAGGAATCCCATGTGGTCCAACACGCCAAGGGTCATCATTAGAAAACCGCCTTCAAAAGAGCGGAGGCTTCTTGTGGCAAAGCTCTCTCCCTTTGTTAAATTTATAAACATTTATGTAAAAATGTATACATTAATTGTTCAGGCTCTTCTTAGCCTGGAAAGCTATGCCCAGGAATGTACTTGGGGGAAATAAACTCATAAAAATACCCCAAGTCAGAATGAAAATGGCCTCGTTTTGACTGAAAATTCAGAAGAATTCAGTGATCAAAGGCAATTCTTACTCCCAGCTGTTCAAAGGGACTTATATTAAAAAAAAATCAGATGTGACCAAGAATAGAAAAGAACTCATTAAGAGCTTAATGAGACGGTGACAGGTGAAGTCATCAGTTTGCTTAAACACTGTAATTTTTTTTTCTTCCATAGGCGTTACTCATTTGTTTTGCTGGATTCAATTTAGATTTTCTATAAATCATTATAAAACACAGAAGAGTTCATCAAAGGAGGAATATCTTTCAGTCTTGAGTCACTGGCCATCTATGTAATTAAGATGTCATCTGCCCCACTTGCCCTGGACCTCTATGGAGATGTTTGCAAACACATCCAGGGAAACAAAATATTGAATACTACTACTTTCCCCTCTTCACTGGTTTCCTAGGGAGGGAGAACCCATAGGAGTGAGCAAGTATGCCAGAAAAGGCCTGATTTGAGGAAGTTTAACAATAAGCCCCGTAACCCAAAAGAGAAGGTAAGTTTTTAGTTTTCCTCAGAAGGAAAAAAAAAAAAAAAAAAAAAAACACAACCAAAAAACCCTAGAGATTTACAACTGGACTTTTTTTACCAATTTTGTTTTGCTACTCTGGTGTTTATGAAATATCCAAACCAAGCAAAATTTTTTCTTTCAATTTTTTTTTCCTTGTAATTCTCCTAAGCAGCTTAAATCCCTTTTCACTTTCCCCAGGCAAGACTGGATTCTCTTGCACGTTTCCAGGCTCTGACCTTCCTGATGTTGGTCTCCCCACACTAGTAGCCAGTTTTTTTTTTTTTTTTTTTTTTTTATTCTTTAAGTGCTAGAGGAATCATGAAAAATTCAGACACTGGGTTTCCCTGAGACCAATCTGGTGGCTTTTTCTTTGTGCTAACTGCTGCTTTCTATGCATCATTCAAAAGGTACATACCAAGTCGTCAGCCCCTGAACTGCTACTTGGTGTTAAACATGAATATTTGTAGCTTAGCAAGGGACTAAATTTAAAAAAAATTAATATTTGACAAGCCCAAAGAAAGGCATAACAGGTCCAGAAGTATCCATTTGAAAGGTTTTTTATTTGTAAAAAGTCAAAACTTTTTGTACAACTGGAGTGATTCTGAGCCACAAAAGATATGCTTTGAAAAAGCACTGATTACTAGACTTCTTCCAGGAATATCGATTATGATTACACCATCGCAAATACACAGCAAAAAAAAATTTTTTTTTTTTTTGGTAGATAACTGAAGGCATATTTATTCCTTGCATATGCCACTAATCTCATATGACCAGGAAGCCGAGCGGGATGATCTAAGACTTATTCCAGTTGCACATCAACTATACCTACAATGGCAAAATTGCCTTTTCTCACATTTCTTAATTAGAATTAGAATCAGCTTAGAACTAATAGAATCTCTTATTAGTAACAAAAAGAATGGCTGGCTCTCCAGTTCAAGTGGCATATCTGCATAACTTATAGCCTTAAGAGCTTACAGTCCCTGGTACTCTTGGCTGACTGCCTTTAACTCTCTCATATTAATGAGTTGTTCTAAATTTAGTCTGCTGTGACAAACTAATATTAATACAGTATTTTATGGCCTAGAGCATTGTTAATACATAGGAATGAAAGCCAGAGTCAAAGGAAGGGGGAGAGAGAGTGAGATTACTTTGTGTGATTGTCAAGATATAAGATAATCCAAGTATGTAGATATTAAGACTTAAATATAATACACTGCTTATGGATTTATATTATGTGAAACATTTTCTATTATTTTAAATCCTAGTGGCATTAGTTTCCTATTTTCAGGGGTTTATAACTTGGCCATACAAATTCACTCTGGACTGAAACTTGGAATGCAGGGTCTTAACCTGGGGACAGTTTATTTATTTTCTTTTGCTTAACCAAATTAAAAGTCAGTTTGGCCATTTTTAACCTAGGCATGTAGCAAAGGAGGAGCGCAGGTTTAGAATACAATTTTGTACACAGAGCTCTAGTTTGTTTCAAAAAATGAAGATCAGAAAGGAAAACAATAAGTGAGGGGGGGGAATTTTCTAAAAGGGAAAATGAAAGCTACGAATGCAGCCAATAAACATGATGAAGGGACTTCTTTCCTTAAGTGCAGATTGTACTTTTAAAGCACATTCTTTGAGTAGCAGTTGATATATGGGTGTTGGTTTGGGTTGTCACCCATGGGTAGACAGCAAATTCATAGAATTTGCAGAGGGTGTAGGTGTGTGTGTGTGTGTGTGTGTGTGTGTGTGTGTAAATATAACAAGTAATAGAAACATTCAGTGTGGGAGTGGGATCAACCCACTCACTAGCAAGATGCAGTGCTTTCTTTTTTTTAATGAATCCACAACTTCAGAAGAAGAAAAACGAGTGTCACAGTTATTATCATAGGCAGCTCCCGGCTGCCAGCCGCATCAGTTGGGGAAATGATGAGGTACACGTGAGGAAGCCGTGGGGTGGGAGCTCCTGGCAAAGGTTAGTTGTGAAACTCATTCTTAAAGTCCTGAAGGAGAAAGAAAACAGTCCAAATGAAGCAGCGTTTTCATCCCAACTAAAAGCACTAAAAGCTTACAGCAAAGCCAGCTCCATAGGTACCTCTCAAGATGTGTGGGTGTCTGTTTGGCAGATGTTTTAAAGAAGTCTCTTCATATCTTTTAAAGGGAAGTCTGTGTGGGAAACTGTCCTTGTATTTCCAGATCTTATATATTGTTGTTTGTAGAAGCATGTTCACTGACTATAAATTGAGACATTTCCTTTTTTCTGTCGTCTTCTTTTACATATATTTAATTCTATGACACTGAGGCCAGTTGGTAAAATTTTTTGCTTTTCCTGTAAATGTCCTTTCTGTCAGGTCCATGTGATTAATCCACAGAGTATTCCCTTTCTGCATCTAGCTTCCCAGGAAATCTCTGGAGAAGGTCTTTTTGTTTTTTGGTTATTTATTTATTTATTTATTGGCCTGGAATTTCAGTAAGAAAATTTCGTCATAAGGGAAATGGAAACTGACTGCTCTTGAGAGCATAAGAAAAACCCAAATGCTCCCACCCAGCAAGAGATTGTCAAATGGCTTCCCAGAGTAGAAGTAACTGAGCAGCTCCTGTGTAGAGAAGCTGGGAAACCCTCCGGAACCAAGAAGCTGCACTCATAATCATTGGATCTCCTGTAGCGGACCATGACATATTGATGGGTGGCAGTGTATCTGAAGAAACTGAACATTGCGACAATAAAAAAGGCAGAATAATTAGACATTTCAAAGCTATTGATTCCTTTCTTTAAAAGTGTAGTCAAATATCGCTGAAAGCCAGAAATATTTACTTTGAGGTTTCCAGTTTAAGGTGTCTTCTTGTAAAATTTTAACCTCATAGTACTCTTTTTGCTAATGAGTTTAAAATAAAGCATAAACCAATAATCAGATGCAAATCAGTGGTAACTATCTGCTAAGGTGAGCAGCTTCCCTCAGGGCTACTTATGATCACCTTCCAATCCCTGTTGCTTCATGAAACCCAGTTATAAGGCTTATGCTTTGAATATGCTGGATTTCACTTACTTGAGATGTGTGACTCATGTTGTTCAGATTTAGCTGTTGGTTCTACATTACAGAGGTTGATATGTTTTTGACCTAAGAAGATCAATTTTTGCTCTTTCAAAAGAGAAAATAAATTCTGTTGTTTTATATTAACCTGCTGAATTTCACAAATTAAGACTCAGGTAGGAAAAGAAACCATTGTATTTTTAAGTTTTGTTACAAATTTGAATGGGGGGTTTCATTTGGCCCAGCATATTACATTGGTCTTGGTTTTAGGAAAATCTGGGTTGGTTTTGATGTGGAGGCTTCAGGTGAAATACATTGTTAGAACTGAAAAACTTATTCTGTGCTTGGAGGAATCTTTTCCTCCTGTATCTTCCCTGGGATGTAGTCTTCTTTTTAAATTGATTTTTTAAATTTGTTCTAATTGTTTGTACATGACAGTAGAATGCATTTTGACACATTGTAAATAAATTGAGCATAATTTGTCATTCCTTTCTGGCTGTACATGGTGCTGAGTCACATGAGTAGTGTAATCATACATGTATATAGGGTAATAATGTCTGTTTCATTCTACCGTCTTCCCATCCCCACTGCCCCACCTCATATCTTTTTCTTTCTTTCTTTTTAAAAAAAATTTTGTAGGGTGTGTGGTGACAGAGTTGTTCCTCTAAACATTTACCAAAGCCACCTGTTAAAATATGGACACCTTTCAGAGATCTCCCACCATTATAACTAAAATTAGTAGTCACTTAAATTTTAATTTAATTTTCAAAAGGAAGGTGTGTGTGTGTGCACAGACACAGTTTCAGAATTGAAAATAAAGTATACGGAAGAAAATCTACCTTTCCATGCTATCCTCCAGATACCTTACCCTGTCTTCCTCAGAATCACTGCAACTATAATTTTCTAGTCTCTCCTTTCAGAAATATCTGATGCCCATATTGCCCTTCCAAATAAATCATAGTGTTCTCTCACACTGGTTCTTTCTCTTAATATTTGACTTTGAAGATTTTCCATATCAAACCATGAGAGTTTCCTCATCCTTTTTTGGAAGGGCAGAACTATATTCCATTTTATAATTGTATTATAATTAGGTAGCCTTTAATGGATGGAAATTTAAGGTATTTCCAATATTTTGCAATTAAAAATCTGTAGCAAGAATAGCCTTATACATGTTATATGCAAAAATATCCATAGGATAAATTCCTAGAAATGTAATTACTGATCAAAGGGAACATACATTTGTAATTATCTTGCATAAAGGTTATTATCAATTTACATTTCCTTCAATATTGGATGAGGGTGCTTGATTTCATACACCCCGATCATCCAGTAAGTGGCCTTTTCAAACTTAATTATATTTATTAATCTGATAGGTTAAAAAGAAGATACTTTACTATAATTTAAAATTTTTTCTTCATTGGTTCTTCTTGGTTAGAAGACAATAGGATTCATTTAGACATAATTATAAAAGCATGGAATATAATTTGTTCTAATTCAGTCCCTAGTCTTCCCCTTTCTCTCCCCTCCTCCCTCCCTCCCTCCCCCATTCCCTTCCCTTTACTTATCTTTCCACTATTTACTTATAGTTTTTTTAAAAATTAGTGTCTTGTGGGTGTACATGATGGTGAGATTCACTGTGTCATATTCATATACGTACATAGGAAAGTCAGGTAAGATTCATTCCACTGTCTTTCCCTATCCCTTCCCTCCTTCCTTCCCTTCATTCCTTTTTGTCTTCAGTATAATTTTAAATTGCATTTTTCCTATTATGAATTGAGGTAAGTTAAATATACTTAAAAATATACTTAACAACTATTTATTTTTCAGTTTCTGTGAACAATTTGCTTATATTTTAAATCGCTTCTAACGAATAAATCAAATTCCACATTTTCCTGCTTGATTTTGAAGGATCATGAATCTGAAATTTGAAATGATGATTTGTTTATTTCTTAAATATTTGGACAGATGTCCTGGGAAAAACATCTTGGGCTTATAACAACATGAACAGGGACTTGACTGAACCCCTCCTCTTTAAAGAGTATGAAAGTTCTGATATAATTTAAAGATTTTAAGACAGAGACCAGAAAGAGTCTTTGGTGTTAAGTTTTAAAAAATGCTCAAATTGTTTGGAATCAAAATTGGGCACTTAAGAAAATTTTCATTCAGTAGAATGCATCTCTGTATTTACACTCCATGATCTATCTGTTCATGTAGATTCTTGCCTTCATCCTTGTTCAATATAGACTGAGCCTGTAGTCAGATGATCTCATAGGTTGACCAGCAGATAAAAATCATAAAATAAAGATTGGAAGGAGCTAGACAATGCATCAACTCTATTTTTTTAATTTAAAAAGTAAAAATGAAACCTAAAAGTTTTCTTAAAAAAGAAATTCCCAATGAATGAGGGGAGTACACCCTAATCCCTATTACTCACAACAAATGGTTAACTCTTTGTCGTACTCACTTCCAATCTTACAACAATTACATAATTAGCTGAAATCCCCTTAATCTTGAGTTTCATTTCTTTCCCTCCACTAAGGGACAACCACTGTCCAGTTCTTAAAATTTTCATACTGTACATGTGAAATTTATGTATACTATATATAATACTTATCACATATATAACATACATTATACATAGCATATAATATATATATGCAATCCTTAAGCAACATTTAGTATTATTTTGGGTACTTTTAAAAAAATGTAAGTAGTTCAATGACAATATCATCCTGTATCTTGTAGTTTTCATTCTACGTTATAGTTTTTTTTTTTGAGATTTATCTGTTTATATATACATATATATGTATCATAAAATATATATTTCTATCTCCAGGCTCTTATTTTTATTTTTTATGTGGTATTTCATTATATTAGAGTCTCAGATCTTATTTGTCTTCTTCTCTATTGATGGGTATTTAGGTTGTTGCCAATTTACTGTAATTGTCAATGTTCATTCCTCAAAATTAGCTTATGGGATCTGTATATAAACTCAGGACATGTGAGTCAGGAAAAATGAGGGAATTCAAACACAGAGAGGCTAAGTGAGTCAGCTAAGGTTTGTTATGCTCTCAAATAGAAACCAGGTTTCCTGATTCTTCCTGTAAGGATCTTGGAGTGACTTTACACAACTTTCCACTCCTTAAAGCTTGGGGTGACATTTAAAAATTGTAACTGAGCCTAATTACACAGTTTGGGTTGGAAATAGCCTGTATTTCCATCCTGGGTGGCTCTGTTTTAAAATTCTTTTTTATACTCAAATTAATTTCAACGCATTTGTCAAGAAATAACTGTCCATAAAACGGATGTTTTAATACACAACAAAAATCCCAACGAATTTTTCCTCATGCGTGTTTAAGTTTAGGGAACATGTTAAAAGGAACGAAAAACTCTTTCACAAAGCAATTTTTCCCAAACTAATTTTCCTTATAGAAATATATTCTTGAAATATTGCTGACATTTTATACAGAACCAGGACTTTAGTAGATCTCCCCTGCAACTTCAATTTCCATTTCCTTTTTCAACGACTAAAATTTTGATGAGAAAGGATAAGATTAAATCTTTCTCAGGCAGGAATTTTTCTCCCACATACTATAAAGGTGATTAGAGGCTGAGAAGTTTAAAGTTGTCGAATAGTTACCAATGAATGTAATTCTTTAGAATGAAGGGTACATTTTATGCATGGTGCTGCTCATAGACTTACAGAACATTCCAGCTGAAAGAATCTTATACCATAAATGCATGACTTGCTCAAGATCACATAGGGTGCTAGCAGTTACATCAGAGCACATGAGGACCATGTAATTACAAAATGATGTGATTTTGGCTTCTATTTCTCAGAAAAAGAGGGGGCATAATGTTCTGTAGATGTGTTTAAAATTCAGAAATGAGAACAAAAGTTTCTGTTAAAATACTAAAATAGGAATATTTTACTTTATGGAGTTTAATTAAAGTATCTGTGTGGTTGGTGCTGCATTTGGAACCTCCATCACTGAGTATCTAATCACAAATGATATTTTGATGAATGCACAATATCATAGTCTTGGTGGAATTACTTCTCTGGAAAGAAATTGATCTTTCTGGCTAGGATCACCTTCAGGGGATTTCAGCGGCTGTAGGGCCCTGGGGAAGCTCCAACTCTACTCCCTTGGGGATCCAAGTGTACTTGCCTTCCCATTGGATAAGGTGTCCCTCCTATGTTCTCTTAGAGTGCCCCATATTTATTCCCATCTTGTCCATTTGTGACAATATTTCATAATTACCTGATTGTATGCTCTGACTTCTTCAGCAGTCCCTGCTGTAGGGTACATACATTTAGAACTGGATCCATGTTTTTCACCATTACATCCCATGTGACTAGCAGAGTATGGAGTTAGAGTAGGCAGTCTTTAGGGTTCATTAAAAGATGTAAGACATGAATAAATATTCTAACTGGAAGATTGGTCTGGGAAGAAATGTGCACCATCAGGATTTACAAAGTGTAGCATACAATTTAAAAAATGCTAAATACCCGTCACTGTGGGTTTTTTTTGCGGGGGTTGTGGGGTACTGGGGATTGAACTCAGGAGCACTGGACCACTGAGCCACATGCCCAGCCCTATTTTGTATTTTATTTAGAGACAGGGTCTCACTGAGTTGCTTAGCACATCGCTTTTGCTGAGTCTGGCTTTGAACGTGTGATCCTCCTTCCTCAGTCTCCCAGTCACTGGGAATATAGGCAAGTGCCACTGCTCTTGACCCTGTCACTATTAAATGAGGAAAATGAATTAAAATTCTGTGAAGAGGTTTGAAAGTACAGACCTTCCCTTTTTACTTATGCTAAGAAGTGAATAGTTATGTTTTCTATTTCTATTTTCATACTCTTGTAGTAAGAATATTATCATTCTTGATTTTTACAGCAAAGTAAATTTCTAGAAGTAAATTGTTGCTTATGATCACAAACGTTCTGGAATATCCACCACTTTGTCTGTTTTTTTCATTTGATGGAGTGGAGATGTACATCATTGCCTGTAATGATTTAGTTATGAGGGTCCCCCATAACTCATGTGTGTGACAATGCAGAAATGTTCAGAGGTGAAGTTATTAGACTCGGAGAACTGCAATTGAATCAGTGGGTTAATCCATTTGATGGACTAAAAATTTGAAAGTATTGGGTGGTAATACAGGAAGGTAGCAAGTGGTTTGGGGTTTATATTTAGGTGTACCACTAAAGAAATAGACATGTCAAACTTCAATATTAATTAATAGCATTAGATTATCAAATATAAGAGTCTAAAAATATCTAAATGTTCCATGAGTAAATATTACACAATATTTTACCTTTTATAACATAATTTTAGAAAGAAAATATAGGTATTATCAACAAGGTAAAAATGAAATGAATATCTTAATCCAGAACAACTGTGGTTTCTACCTGATGGTCTCCAGGTGTCTTTGAAACCCATGAATAACGCTGTAAGCCCAGGGCCTGTGGTAGTCTTTTAGAGTTTTCTCACTAGAGGGCAGCATTTGACCAATGTCCAAACAGGTTTCCAGGCAAACTGGGAATATCCATGCAGATCACTTTAATAACTCAGTTAGCAGTCGTACATGGATTTCTAATTCGATTTGTTGGGCTGGGACCCAATTTAGTTTGATAAGCCTTTAGAAAAGAATTTTAGGGATTCATTCCACTAATAAATATGAATTGTTTTTAGATAGGTTTCATATCAGGTTTGTGAAAGTCATGCTTACCCTAGACCTTCGATTACCTAGGCTTTTAAATGCACATAAATTATTATATTAAATTATTTATTATTATAACCGAATAAAACATGAGAGGTGTTACTGCTTTAGCAGCCCTCTGTTTTTTTAACCTTTCCAGTGGCATCTATTTCCCAGTTAGTCTCGTCAATGTTGTTTCACTTGGAATTCTGATTTTTCAGCATGGCCTGCAGAAGTGTTGCCAACGCCTGCAAGAGCAGCTGGTAGAGTCTCACCCTTGTGGAAGATGCTCTTTCTCTGATCTGGGCCTTGAGAATAACAATACTTTCCCCTCCTGAGAACATGCTCAGATACTGACCCATGGAGTGAGGTTTAGGACCTCAAAAGATAGTCTCATCCTTGATTCGAGGGGACAAGAAGAGGAATTTCTTGGTACTCATCATTATTTTGATGGTGTTTTGGGGGAGTAAAACCTCTTCTTTTATTTCCTAATACAAAGTTGAATGTTTAGTGGAGCTATCTGTTGTGTTAATAAGCTTTATGCTACTGTTACAAATACCTGAGATAATAAACCTGTAAAGAGATAAGTTTTATTTTGGCTCATGGTTTTGGAGGTTCCAGTCCATGATTGCTGGACATATTGCTTTTAGGCCTCCACTTGGTCATCAGCATATTGTGGAGGGAGCGTTTACCAGAGCAAAACCATTCACCTCATGAGTGGGAAGTGAAAATAAAGGGAAAGAGGTTGGGGTCCCAATATCCCCTTCAAAGGCATGCCTCCAGTGACTGAAAGATCTTCCGTCTCTTATGTGTCTACCTCCTGAGAGCACCAAGATGGGGACCAAGCCTTTAATACATGCACCTTTGGGGGATATTTAAAATCCAAATGATAGTATCTGGGATATTCATTTCTTTATGGAAACTGCATATGACAGCTAATTACCAACTACATCCCACCATTTGTTAATAGGAACAGTGATACAGAAACCAATGTCGAAGAAAATGGCATTATCTTAAATAATCATTTAAGTAGTCTTTCTTTTTTGCACTATGACTTATTGATCAAAGAAACTGTTCAAATAGTCTCAGCAGAAATTTGTATCTGCAAACATACATACATAGGTGCATGCTCACTTATGCATATATTGTGCCATTGATTTGTATTTTTGAGTCTTGGTATAAATTTATTCCAGTTGTGACATATTTTATAGGTGTAGGTGATAATCATATTTGGCTCCCTATAGCATTGAAAAAGGAATTTTTCCTATTGTATTTTATATTTAGATGAATTATCAAAAAGTAGCTTTAAAAAGACTCTTGAGGTGTTAAACTGGGTTTCTAATGACCATATGCAGAACTAAATTTCTTGAACATTGTGATTGTTAGATAAGGCAATTTAGGAACAAATATTTTTTTCAGAAAGGTCAGAGAAAATATGAAAGCAGAAATGCTACTGTATGAGGTGCACAAACAGAATTTTTTCATTTTTATCTTCAACCTTCCTGCCCATATTCAATAATAACTACCAGAGCCCGCCCAATTTCTTCTTCATGTTAGGAGATCAATTTGGGAGATTTTGACCACTTCCATTTCATTTTATATGTTTCCAAGGGCTTGACTAATTAGCATACTTTTGCAAAAAAATGTATAATTTAAACAGTTTATCCAGTTGCTCCAGGGCCAATCCCATTTTATTCGGTATTCAGAACATATTTGAGGTTAATATTTACATTTTTTTTAAGAATTAGAATGAAATCCTCTAACTAGTAAAGAGCATTGTCTCTCTTTTATAAAAGATCAACTGGAAATAATCTAACCAATTAGATTTGGTGAATAACAACTCTTAGATATAGGTAACTGACCAAATGCTAACTTTCCATTCAGATTTACATACTTCTAATGAATGGTTTTTGGCAATCTCAGAGAATTCAAGGAACTGGTTAATCAAAATGATCCATTTTCATACCATTTCTTCTCTGAGTGTCTAATTTTGATCCTTCCAACTGCTTTTTCTGCCTCTTCATACAGATACTATATGTCTGTGGATGAAGTGAGAGAAACAGAACTTGGAGGGCAGATAGAGACTTTCCAAACCTTTGTTTGTTCATGGAATAAACGTATATAGAGTCTTGCTCCATGATAGACGCAGTGCCAGCCACTGGAAATAGGGCAATGAGTAGGAGACAGTCCCTGCTAATATTCAAGTACAGTAACAAAGAAAGTGACCAATTATTGTGGCCCAGTGTGACAAAAATTGCCTGTATACTATGGGGAAGCATGGTAAATGGTCATCTAATCTCTAAGGATCAGGGAAGACCTTCTTGATAAAAGAATGCATGAAAGAAGTGATAGGAGTTAGAAGGAAGAGGTAGAAAATGAGGCAGGCCAGAGAAAGAAGTTTCAGATACAGAGAAGCATGTGTGAGCCAATAGAAGAGGAGACAGGATTGCAGGATTGGAAATATTGAGCAATCACAGTAAAAAAAAAAAGAAAGAAAGAAAGAAAGAAAAAAGTAGTCGCATTTGTTTGGAGCAAAGGGATTTTGTGGAATTTTAGACAGTGAAGAATTAGGCAGGAGCTGCATCATCAAGGGCTTTGCTGAAGACTTTAACACTCTTCTCTACGACTATCTTTGTTATCACCATGTGGGAGTAGTGATTTGGACATGCAACATATCACTTTGGGGAAAGACTGTTGGAACCATAATTTTTTCCTAAGAGATCTAAAAGAAAAGTCAGTAATGGGGATGGGGAGGACTTATACTTGGAGTAGTAATTAAAAGTATGAAATTTGCCTAGGTTCAAATCTTAGCTGTCACTAACTGGCTGTGTCACCCTGGGAAAGTTGTTCAGCCTCTCTATAACCCAGTTTCCTTGTCTGTAAAATGGGGCTAAAATTGATGCCCACCTCCGTAGGCTTATTATGAGTATCAAATGAACTTTTGATTGTAAAGTTTTTAGAACCATCACTTATTAGTGTATCAATGAACATACTTATACATAAATATTGAGTGCTTACGATGAACCTAGCTTTTGCATAATGTCACTTAATTTTGGTCTTTAGCTCCATGAGTAACTATTATTAACCTATGTAAGGGATTTAAACAACTCAAGTTTAAAAGTTGGTAAATGGCTGAAGAGAACATGAAGGGAAACTGGGTCACAGCCCATGCTGTCATGGTCCTTTCTGTGGAAAGAAACCAGTAACTGTTATGTCAAACGCAACTGCTCTGGTCCACATGGGAGACACGTGTTGCCACAGAAGGCAGCTCAGGATTTGGCCAGACTCCTTGGAGAGCTGGAGCCCACACCTGTGGGGAAGAAGATGCCAGGATTCTGAATTGGTTCTCACTCCTCATGGTCCTGTGGAGTCCTCACCTCAAGAGACCTGGGCCCTTGCGTGTGGGTTCACAAACTCTAGACAGAAATGTGCTACCGAAGCTGTAGTTGAAGGGTGAAGCCTCCTTTAGAAAACCACATGGAAAACCTAAAATGTTCCTTCCTATTGAGCCAGTCCTGGTGTTAGAGGTTTTTGTTTTCTTTGTGTTCTTCAGGTTTATGCTTGGCTGGCATCGCAGAGCTGGAGTTAAGAATGTGGACTTTGGAGTGAGTCTGTGATATTCAATACTATTATTAACACCCAACACTGGCCAAGTATGTAGTGAATGCATACCAGGTTCTGGGCAAGGCCCTGCACACCACTCCCCCTGGTTAATCCTCACTGCAATTCTAAGAGGTACTGATGTCATCTCTGCTTCCCAGCTGAAGAAGCCAAGACTCAGCTGATTTAAGTTGTTGTCCACAACCAACAGCATGGTAGCCTTGGGTGCTGGCTGCAGAATCAATCAGGTTGTCCAAAGATGAATCATGAAATATCTTACAGTCTGCATAAACTGGGTGGGGGGGCAATAGAACCTCTTGAAGCTTGAGTTTCCTTATCTGTAAAGCAGAAAACAAAGTTATTTCTCAGGTTGCTAGGATGCTAAATGAAAGAGCATATGTGTTGCAGCTGCCACAGTGCTGGTGTGCAGTGGGTAGGGTAAATAGAGGTAAACTGCTTGCTTTCCTCCTCATGAACTTCATCATTGCTCAGTGAGCTCCTACAAGGTTCTGGGCAGAGTAGGGAAAGCAAGATGTACTGTGTATGGAGCTGGGAATATGCTACAGAAAGTCAGAGAGCAATTGCACCATCCTGGTATGGAGTAGGCTGGGGACACTTCATAGAAGGCAATAATAATTGTTAACCCTTATGTGGCACTTCCTATTTGCCAGATGGGGCATGCATGCCTATTTTATATCTGAGATCATTGAGGCACAGTTATACAGAATAACTTGCCTAAGGTTATACACCTTAAAAGAGAGAGAATGACCCAAGATTCAAAACTGGGCAGTCAACTTCTGCATCTCTTTGCTTGTGAGCTGGCCTTGAATGACAATAATGATGACATCAACAACAGTAGTAACAGTAACTTGTTACTTTTGAGTAATTACCATGTGCCAGGTAATTCACTTTACTATATTATCATTTAGAGTCTTACAATAACTCTGTGTAGCAGGATCATGACTCAGGCTTTGAAGATGAGAAAAGAAAAACTTGGAATTGCCATCTAAGATATGATGGAAAGACTCGCCCAAGGACTTGCAATTAATAAGTAGAGGTTGAACTGCCTCTAAAAGTGAGACGACTGCTCTTTTCCCTTGCCACCCTTGTCTCACATAAATGAGTACAAGTGAGGAAAGAGACCATTCTAGGTAGCTGTGGGGAGTAAGCTGCATATGGAATTGTGGCTTCCAGTATGGATAACGGTTTGGCTGGAGGTGTGTGTGTGTAAATGGATGATAGAAGAAAAAACTTGAGAGACACTACTGGCATTTAAAGCAAGTCTCAACTATTAATGCCCTCCAACAATCCAACGCACTTCAGGTGCAGGTAAGAGGGTGTTTTCAGATGAGGTGTGATTTCTTCAAGCCTCTGATTCTATTTCTGTTGACTGTCCTACACTCATTCCAAATCTCTTCAATTTACTTCCTTGTGTCTTATTTTCAGCTTGATTTAAGAGTAGCATTACCAGATTTAGCAAAGAAAAACACAGGATATCAGCTAAATTAGAATTTCAGGTAAGCAGCACATAATTTTCGGTATAAGTATGTCTCATGTAATTACATATATGCAAGCACACCTAGGAAGCCCATGGAAAGGCACATTTCTCAGCTATGGGGCTTGGACAGCCCTGGTGACAGCTTAATAAACTGCTACCTACACATTTCAGAAAGGGCTCCCCCATAAATGGTCCTATCTTCTCCTATGTGTGGTCACCCAGAAGAAGTTCTGTCAACAAGGATTTACCTTCTCTACATTCAAAACACCACATCTGGTGACCAATTAGAAGAGGGGATTCAGAATTAAAACTGGGCTTAAAGATACTGTGCCAATAATTGCCGGTAGATGTGCTGCCTTGTAATGCAGCCATGTGTTCCTCATTTGGCTTTGTTAGCTACCAGGAGGTCTTCTTGCAAATAAGCATCCTAGCATTCGCTGGGCTTACTCTTGAAACCTCTCCTTGGTTGCTATCCATGCCCCCCACCCCCCCATTTGATCATGGCACACCACCTTCAATGTGGGCATGCTGCCAGTAGAGCAGATGGCTGTGAACCTTGGCATGCCAGGAAACCATTAGGTTCATCAGTGTGAGCAACAGGGGGCAAGTTTCTATCTGCAAATGTGAAACTAACAGCCCTGTAGGACAAGGGGCAGAAGCCCTCTTGATCTGGGGGGCTGACCTTTCAGTCCCAGGTACAGTCTCTGCAGAACTGCAAGTTTAGAGCTCTGCAGGAAGGAATGGCCTCAGGAGAGACTGAGCAGGAGAGGAGGAGGCTGCTGAAATCGACAAAAAGCTCCATTTCTACTTGGCTAGAGGGCACTGAGGGCCCCGGCTGCTTGTGGGTGACAGCGAGCGCATTCAGCAGGAGGCTGCTTCCCATTTCTGGTGAGTAATCCCCTGTAGAGAAGCAGAAGTCCGCCAAAGGACAGGCTGTGCTCTAGTTTCTTACACTGGGGGGCGGGGGTGTCACAGTGTTTCCCCTAAACCCGAGATTCTTCTCATTTACGGGTCAAACAGACACAGATAGGTAAAGAGAAAAAAGCTGCCCTTAAACTGGAGCTGAAGATTGAGGAAAGCAGCAGAGAAAGGGCAAACAATTATTAGAAATGTATGTAGGTATACAGTTTGTTTTCTTTTAGTCAATTTTTTTTTCTGCTTAAAAATGCTTAATCATCCAAAAAACCTCAAATACTATAAAAATCTACAAGAAAAAGGATGTGTCTTCTAACCCATGGGCCTGAAAGATACTTACTATTAATAATTTGTTGTATATTCATGCAAATATTTTTCCTTGAATAGTAGGTGCCCACTTTGAAATCAGTTTTCTTTTGATGAAACAATCTAGTTTTTTCCCTCTTCATTGAAATATTCTTGTTGAGGTATAAGTCAATAAAATACATATATTTGATGTTAATACTGCCAAACTTAAATCATTTATTTATTCCTAATGCTAATGAAATTGCTGAGCTCTCTTATGTCCAGTTCTAATGATTACATTATCAATTTCATGCCATTCAGGGTAAATGGTTCCTTATTTACAAATATTAATGTGGTTGATGTATCATTCAATTTTCTTGTGTAAGTAGTCTCCTTGAATCCTCCTTCTTGAACCATTGATGTTCCTCAGATTTTCTCTTAGCCCACTGCTCTAGGACTGATTTTCTTTTCTGACTTCTAACCCATTTATTCAAATGCATGTGGATATTAATACTTGGATATTTTACATGCACCTCAAATTCTGTACCTCCCCAGATGGTGCCCATCCATTAACATTAATGTGTCATCATTTATCAGATCATCAATATCAGAAATCTGTGTCTTTATTCTCTTTTTCTTCATAGTCTCTCTTCAAATGCCAAAAGATTTTATTACCTAAATGTTTCCCGATTCTTTCTTTTCAAAGACATCCATATTGCCTAAATTCACTCCCTGAAAATAGACCCCAGTTACTTCTTGCCAAAATGCAATTACAGTAAAAACATTTTGCTGTAGTCCAAAGAAACAAACACTGCCCAAGTACCCAGTTCTCTGTGACCTGGCTTAACCCAGTAGTAGAATTTAGAGATCCTGGAGAGGTGGATCAACTCTTTCCTCCAGGAAAGGCTTCCAAATGTCATTCTTTTCAGCTGAGGATTCGCTAAGATGTCCTCCCTGAAAAGTGTCTGCAGCACAGCTGGTATATGGTGCCACGTAAATAGTTATGTCTCTTTTAACAGACAATTAAGCAAGGGCTAAGGTTGAGATTCCCTGTGGAAGTGGAACAAGGAAGGCTGCCTGGAGAGAAGGACTAGCTCTGCTTTAGATGAGCAGCCAAGAGAGTATTTGTAGGTAGGTCAAGATTTCAACTCAGAAAAGAGTTTTTTTTTTTTTATTCTGTTTTAATGTCAAAACAAATGTGTGATCAAGGGTCCAAAGTTGTACTCCATATTATAATGCTAATCTGGAAAAATGGTAAAATAGATTTAGCTAGATTCCTGACTTTATTGTGAAACAAAAACCAAAACCTCAAACAGTTGTAGCATGCTCAGTTTTAGCAATCCTGAGTCCTGGTGTATCATAACCTCCAAGGTGAACTGTGATGAAATGTGAACCAAGGTAAATGAATGTAGCTGCTTGGTGCCTGCGATTATTATTTATGAATCAGTTAAGAACTGGGTCCTGTACTACAAAATGTAATAGCTGTAGGTTTAGAATACCCTTTCTGACAACCCAGGACCAATTATCTAAGACAACATCTAAGTTAAAAAAAATTGCTTGTCTTTTGTTGCTCTAAATACCAGCAGGCAGAGATGCTGGTGGCAGCAGGGCAAGTCTCCATTCCTTGGTTTAAGTGCCCCATATTGTTTTTTCCCATCCGAAAAGCAACTATTATAAAAGAACACTGTTTCCAATGATTTTCAAAGAATTGGAAAGTGGGCTGATGGTATGCTATCATGGTAACAGATTTTTTTTCTGTACTGGGGATCGAATCCAAGGTCTTGAGCATGCCAGACAAATGCTCTGCCACTGAGGGGCAGCCCTGACCCTAAAATTAGTCTTTTGAAAAAAGTCAAGATCAGAACCAACTGATGACCTCAGATAGATAACCTTATTATTCTCCAGAGTGTCTACATTTGGTTTTGAGTAGATTTTGGTCTTAAAAACCACATGATCTGGAATGGTAATCCTGGAGAGGGATGGGTGGCGAATGACCATGCTTGAGAAAATAAACCTCACTGACCATGCTGAGATGGACTATCATCCACTGAAATTCCTGAGGTCAGCAAAACCTACCCAGCCTCCTTGTTGTATCTTTCTGCTGCCTTTGGTTTTAGGGGTTTAAGAATAGCTGTGTGACAGTGATTAACAGGCCTGCACTGGAAACCCTCACTGTGTAAGTCACCTGACACACAGGATCAAGAAGATGGAAAGGTGGTGTTCCTTTTGAGGATACTGAATCAGTGCTCAGCACCCCCGTTGTGGCTGTGCATTGATAACCTAGGAAGTTACCTCATCTTCTTGGGGTTTAGTATTAAACTTTGGCTTGAGGACAAATACTTATTATTTATCTTTGTGTTCACCACAATATTGACATAGAGCTGATGTTCTATAAACTTTGGGAGAATGGATGGTGGAAATGAGGACATGCTCTTGTAATCCCCAAGGTGGTGTTAAATGTACAGCATTAAGCACAGCAGCAGAGGGAGGCAGAGGGATTGAGGTTTCCTCTGAGATGCTCACTTGTATTAAGGAAGCTCTCTTACCAAAGAAGGAAAGAAGAGAGACAGTAAAGAACCAACTGTGGTTAAATAAGAGTTACTGCACCAGCCATAGCTGTATGGTCAGCACCAGGGAGGAAATTGCTGATCAATGGGTAGGGTGGACTCTATTACCACTGTGATGAGAAATAAGCAAGTTAGTCTAAAAATTCAAATTCTCATTTATAATAAAAAAGCTAATGCAATCAATTTGCCTTAGATTAGCTCTGTATCAAATTCTACCAAGGTTGTGGTATCAAAATAGGACATGATAGCTTAGGTTAGCCACAGTCGTTATGCAGTGAGGCTGGCGACATTCCCACGCTCATGGCTTTCCCAAGAGAGAGGAAATACTGAATTGTCCAAAACCAATTAAAAAATTTGCAATGTTTAATTCCTTTATATCAGCTTCTTTAATGTGAAAATGTAATGTTCACGGATTTTTCAACTTTCCCTAAGTTGTATGTATTTCTGAATTGTCCTAAGGACAACTTTCCTTTTTTATTATACTTCTAAGTAAACCAAGTAATTTGCTCATACACGAAGAGTTCTTTCATGCATTTGGCAAGAAATGGAGACCGATACAGACCCAACTTCAAAAGGGAAGTTGGAAGGACACCTCAGACTCTGACATGGAACAGGAAGTCTGGGAGATTGTAACCTCTCTGTTGTGAAGTGGTGTGAAGTACTGCTTTCACTCTGCACCTGGGGCAATAAAATGACGTTACTGTGGAACATCATATTTGCCATCCCTACCATACTCAAGTGGACTGAATCCATCACGTATATTCCAGCATTGCTTTGTTTTTGTTCTTTCAGATCAAAACTGCCTTTTATTAAGCCTGGTATTTCAGGTGGTAACATGTGAAATGGATTTTTGAAGGAAAAATATTTATTTGGTTTATCACTTGTTTATGTCCTTGAACTTTCTTACAAAAGCAGAGTCGGAGTACATACAGACCATCGGCTGGATTTCTAGCTCGGAAGAGTATAGCAAACAAATCTTTTGTTTCACTGCATCATAAAAATTCTCCTTATTTGGCATGATTAATCCCTGCAGCCAGTGTTCACTACTTTTTATTAAAAGTGTAACTATAAAACAAGACTTCTATTTTTATTTTTTTAAACATTTGTTTTGTACTCTGAAGAATCCTTGCCAATAGTCAGTGATCCATTTGTAATAAATTTAATACTGTATTTTTAAAAAAGTCTTATCAAGAACTTGGTCATCTAGCATGCAACGATGATAATGCCAGGTCCAGAATTGTTTGGGTGCAGAGTCAATGCCAAGCAAATTTTGTAGAATAAAGAATGTACTTTCATTCTTTGAGGTTTGATCTAAGTGGTAATTAACATTAAACAATGTTTTCCAGGGTTGCTTCTGGGATTAATGCTTTCTTAAAGACATACACATTTTATACAAAGAAAACAGTGCCTGTGAAATTCTTTCCTTAACTCCAGCTACACTTCACCTGCTTGCCTTTGCCATGAGGGAAGAGCAAAACTGGACTAGGCTTTTGCTTTAGCAAGACAAAATCTGGTTAGAGACAATGAAGAAGTCCCCAGTAAAATTTATTAAATCCTGAACTGAGTGACTGGTGGTGGTGATGAATCTCAGGTACAGAAAGGATCTGAAAAAATTGCCAAAATTCCTTCTCTGGATTGTATCAATCAGATCTTGACTGCAGGCAGGGATGAAAATAAATGGCTGAGAAGATCACCTGTACCTCTCTGAGACCATGTCTGTTCATTTCTTAGTAGAAATCTGGTCGTTGGAGGGGCAGCAGTGCTGGGCCATAAGTTGGGTGCTGGGCGTGGGGCGTTGGGTGTGGGCCATCTCCACATCACTCTGTGCTAATTCCTCAGCCCCATGTCCACCTCTCTCAGGCAGCCCAGCACTCTGGCTCTTCTCCTGTCCCTGAGGTCTCAGGGGAGGGAGCGTTTCCTGTTGCCAGTGTGTTGCTGCGTAAAGATTTCCCAGGATTTAAGTGTAATCCCCAAGGTGGTGTTAAACACACAGCATTAAGTGCAGCAGCGGAGGGAGGCAGAAGGATTGAGGTTCCCTCTGAGACGTTCACTTTTATTAAAGGAACTCTCTTACCCAAAGAAGGAAAGAAGAGAGACAGTAAAGAACCAACTGTGGTTAAATAAGAGTTACTGCACAGCTGTTTGCCAAGAAGAGTTAGAGATATATCAGGAAATAACATTGGGCACAAGGGGAGCAGGTCAAATAATTAACCGCTCAGGTTTGTGATGCCACATTTAATATGGTCCTTTGGGGTCACTTTTCTCTAGAACTCTTGGATTGAATTCTCTACATGATATGTGATTTCTGGAACACAAACTAACATACAGATTAAAATGTCCTGATACACCATTAGACTTATAACAAGCAATATCTAGAAACTTACCTGGAGTTGCAGAGTTGTGGGTGCTATGCTTGGTGTGGAGAGATGTTCATATTTCATTAAATAAGTTTCTAGATGGCTAGGGTGGGTGGAATAAGCCTAAATTTGTCCAGATGATCCTGAAGCTGGGGTGAGGAAATTAGTATAGACAAAAAGATTAGCATTCTACAATTCAAAGGAGTAGGACTGACATGAACTCATCAACAAATCCTGAAAAAATAGGACTAGTTGGCCCATTCCATGAAATAGAAATAAAATAAATTTCAGTTGAATGAGGAGGTAAAACAGTGAATTTTCAATTCCAGGAAGTGAAAATAAGAGATAACTTCTTAAACAGGTGAAAGGTAAATTCATAAATATCAGGTTCATGAATGCTAATTAAAGGAAATATTGATGTTGTGGAAATTATTCTTAAACCTCAGGATGATGTTGAGACGATAGTCCTTATCTTTCTGAACTAGAACTTCATTGCCATAGTTTTTTTGTTTTTTTTTTTTAAATCAAGAATGGTTTTCTTTTCACTTTGGCTGATGAACTCCTATTCATACTTCACAACCCATCTCAGTTTGCCTTTGTGAAACTATCTGAGTCTCCCTATTCATCCTTCCTTTTCTCAAATACATTTTATGTACAAACCTCAGTGATGGCACACACACATATATATAATACAGATTATATATATATACATATAGATTATATATGTATATATATATATACAGATTATATATATATATAATTTTTTTTTTTTGCCTCTCTCCTCTCTCCCATGCTTGACTGTGGGGCCCCATCATCTGTCAGCACTGAGCATGTTCTTAAAAAGAAGCCCAGTGTTTATAATATTTTTAAAGCTAAAGGGCTGAAATTCTCTTTCAAATTCCAAATGTTCCAACCATATTTGATCCAACATAGCACTTTCATTTTGAGAGAAATTATTACCTAAAAAATTCACTTGTTCTCCTTCTGATTAGAAAAAATAAATAAAACTTCACGGATTTATTGATTTAGACCTTCTGCAAAACATTCCACATGATCCCTCTTGTAGTCCCTCTCTCCTCAATATCTTTGAAAATATTCTTTCAGAACCTGGGTGGAATTATGTCACCCATTTTCCCAAACATCATGGACTCCCCATTGTCAGTAAAGTCAAACTTTTCAGCATGTTACCCAATATCCATAGGACCTGGCTCCCTTGTACCCTTTCACGTTTGTTTCCCACCTTATCTCTGCTCTCGCTGTTCCTTTGTCAGAGCTCTCAAAATACCCCTTTACTCTCTTGCCTTTGTTTTTTGTTCATTGTCTTCCTGGTCTTCCTTCTCCCACCTTCCCTTACAACTAAGTGCAAGTACCCCTCAATTGGTTCCCCACATCCTTCTGCCCCAGTGGTGATTGTATCTCTACTTAGCACTTATTTCTTAAATAACTTTTATGTCTTCTTCCTCAACAGACTAAGTTCACTAAGCCTTTGAAATCCTGAGCACAGAATCCAGCATCAGGTTGACAAACAATATATTAGTTGTTGTTTTCATCTCCTGCCCCTGAGATATTTTTCAAAGATGTGGGACTCAGAGTTCCAAATATTGAGAGGAAGAGGTTAAAACATAAGACGGAAAACCGACTGAATATCTTTCTATTCCATTTTCCCTCAAGAGTGAAGGTGAAACAGATGGAAATGTCTGTATTTAAAGGATGTTTCCATAAATTACTCTGTGTAAAAGACACCTAGGAGCCCACTCAGTCATGAGAACTCAGGCCATTCAGTCTTTGTTTTCATTGATTTTTCAGTTATCTTGTCACAGCCGGGCACAAAATAATGCTAATTGGATGAGGCTTATCTAAGGACACCTTATTAAGAAACTAAAAAAGAATCTGGGAAGGTATAAAGGTGATGCCAAAGCCTCAGGAAAGGGAGAGATAAAATATTATATGTTTGTCAGAAGAGAGAGTTGAACCAGTTCTTAAGCACCTGGAAGGAAAACACAGGGTAATATTTATCTTCCAAGATGGCACAGCCTCTGGGCTCTACCTCCCACTATCGATATTCAAGTCACTTTCAGTAAGAAAGGATATAAAGCTTCCCTTGTGCTTACCACCCTACCAGGGGCTGGGGAGGCCAGCACCATCTCTATCCCGAGGGCCTGTGTGTCCAGCAGAGGAGGCAGACGTGTGAAGTCACAACACTAGAGTGAATTCAGTAATTTGAGAGAAGCAGAGTAAAAGAGGACAGCCCACCTCTGGGTGAGTGGGGCCAAGAGGGCTTCTTGCACACTCTTGAGTTGTGTCTTGGAGGATGACCATGCAAAGTTACAGTGGAATAAAACCTCAAGATTGTTTGCATCAGCAACAATGTTTCCAGAGCATAAACTTTGTGATTTGGTCTCTCACTGGGGAATTCCTGGGTTGGAAGTGATCATGGATTTAATTGTATCTTAACATCTGTGGAAGCAACTAAGCTGCTTTTCACCCCTGCTTTTGGAGGGTTTGCCCTTTCCTTATCAATGTTCGAACTTTCTTAGATGTTCCCACTCTTATGTATGAATCAGCATTCTTGTGGGCAGAAATGGGTTGCCAAATAGTGGGCTGATTTGCTCACTGAGCATTCTCTCCAATGCTCCCTGGGCAATTCCAGTCATTGGGAGATGTCACAGGGGTAGAGAGGTAGGGACGCTGTAGCTATGTGTAGTCAGTCTGCTTGAGAGCCCTTCTGGACCTGTCCAAGGAAGTTTTGTTAACTGTTTTATTCTGTAGGTGCTTGTCCATATCACTGGCTCTGCACACTTGGGGGATATCCTGGGGGACTTTTGATTGTGCGGGGGACTTTGATCCTGCAGCTCAGCTGTGATTCTATCAAACTATGTTTCTTTGAATAGGGAGAGTTGGCATTAGAGAATTACAATTTTTCACTGAGTTCAAACAGAGCTAGGAAAGAGATGCAAGAGAGAAAGGGGAATGACTCTAAAGGTTACTGTATATTTTCTCATTGCTATGTCTCATTTTTTCTTTTCTTCTTAACTTTCCTTTTACAAATCAGTACCAGTCAGTTAATTATGAAAAGCCAAAAGGGCATTTGGTCTTGTTCTTTTCACGTTTGTTTAAGACATCTTTTTTATGACTATATAACATCATTTCACACGGATAGAGCAACAATGATCTGTCATATCTGGAAGTAATTCTGATGCATGGCCAAGTGTCCTAATAAATTTGCTGATGAAATGTTCCTGATATTTTGAGTTTTTTGTGGACTGGTTGTATGTATGATCATTGACTGCTGCTATGAATTCTATAACCAGCACAGTCTGCAAATCTAGCCTAATCTGTAAAATAAGCGGGGAACCAGATTTTCAGAACCGTAGGGCTAGAAATGACAAGGCCACTGCATATGATCCTGCAGTGGCACTGCAAGACTCTAGGGGGAGCCATTCACACGTGTTATGATGTCAGTGGTGCCCACTAGGGTTAATTAAGTTGCAATTTTCTGAGTCTAAGAGTTCTTGGACCACCTTTTGAGTCACATCTTCCCTGGCTTTTATTTCTCCCATCCTTCATCCATACCTGAGGCCAGTTGGGGGTTTTACGCGTTTGTACTTGGTTGTTGGCATTATATAGTGTTGTACTCGTCAGGATGGGCCAGGTTGTGCGGCACTAACCAACCTCCTCAGAATCTTGGAGGCGTAAATAACAAAGGTTTATTTCTTTCTCACTCTCCAGATCCATTATTAGGACTGTGGGCTGTGCTCAAAGTCATCCTCAGGTCCAGACTGAGAATGACACCCATTATTCCACATAGGGAACCAGGGAACCACAGTTTCTTTTAAAGCTTCAGTTTGCATTTTATTGGTCAAACAAGTTTACATGACTGGGCTAGCTTAAGGGAGGGCAAAGAAACCAAACCTTATCATATGCCCCAAAAGATGAGCCCCAGATCACTTGTGAGCAGCTCCCGTGACTGCCACAGGTGTTACAGAGAAGAAGAGTGGGGTCATGGATTTTGAGCTCAGTGAGACAGGGGTTCAAATCCTGCCTTGGCTTACTAGAGGCTTAATAACTCACCAGCATGTTATATAATTTCTCTATGCCCCAGTTTCATAATATCATTTTTTTTTTTTTTTTGTGGATGATGGTTATAGATTGTCAGGTATGTGCTAGGAGACCCAACAAATTTCTTTTGTCTTATGTTGCCCCCACCCCACTCTCCATGTAGAGTCCCCCACAGTGCCAAGATTGTGTGTCAGTCTATTGACTAAGGGGAGAAACTGTCCTTGTCTCCCAGCCAACAAACAAGAAAGCCCTGGTGACATTTGCCAAAGCTCATGAAAATAACTATTAGGAAGGCAAACTGTGCTTAGAAAAATATTAATTGGACTTTAAGCTCATTAGGAATTAAAAACAGCAACAAAATTTTTCACCTTTAGCATAAGGGAAAAAGCTCCTTGAGAGCCACATAGCTTCCCCCTAAAATGCATAGCTGCTGACCCTCTGTAAATGCCCAGAGGATTCTCTCTGCCTGGCTACAGAGGTTCAGGATAACCTAACAGATGCGAGTGACTTCAGGATACCTTTCATGCTTGGCAGGCGTCCCCATTTTATTTATGATATCAAAGCTGCAATGCTGTGTTCTCTTCTGCCTAAGACATAAAAGAGATTCAGAAGTCATCCAAATCATCTTGTAATTAATGTTACCACGCACGCCCAGGACATTAAAATGTTAACAGTGTTAGAATCGTGTGCTTTGGAATACCGAGTGAGGGCTTTATTAGAGAGAAATGCTCAGCAGATGTCATCCACCCTAATTGAGGACATCAGGGTGCCTGCTGCTTGTTCTTATCAGTGGTGCAGAGTGGTTTTTTTTTTTTTTAATTTATTCATTTTCTTTACTGCTAGAATCTGCTCTCATTATTAGACTATCTTGTCACTCATTTGCATTTCAAGTGCTGGGACTGGTTGGGGGGGGTAGCTGCTATCTGCCTTAGAAGAACACTTCAAGGGTTACTCTATCAAATAGCAGCACAGTAGCACAGTGAATCTGACATCTGGGTTATCTTATTCCCAGATGCTCTGTGGTGTCATTAGCAGGATTAATCTTAGCTTTAATTTCATAATGATTCTTATTCTAATATATGTGAATGAACACAAAGTCTCTTGACTCATTATCACCAATTTACCCAAGATATGTAATCAGGCTCTTACATTCACCAACATTTATTTTTGCTAATACATTTAAAATTGTAGATTAAGCAAATACAGTTAGTTCCAGCTGAGTGAATGCCTACCGAGGTAGCACTGTAGTATTTATGTTTTAATTAAGTACATTAATGGTGTTGTTTTTAAAATATGTACTGACCAAAAATGTGTTTGCAGGGAATAGTGAAGTCATTGTTTGAGCAGCGTCCAGCTGTAAAATTAGTCACAGCAGCATTACATTAGAAGCCATCACCCACTTCTTTTGCAAATTATTGAAATTCCCTCTGCTAATTATGTTTTTAACCTTTATAAGCAAGATGGAGGTACATAGCTTCAATTCCAAACAACTCTGCTCCCCTAAGGAAACAGAACAGCAAGTCCTTAATGGTGAGCATAATTGTAATAAGCCTTGTTGTTTTCATTCCCATTCAAGGTTAACATGTCACATCAAATATTGTCACTTGGAGTTTATGATCCAGAGTAGGCAACAGACCATTTCCCCTCTCATTTGACACTAAGTTTAGTAATATTCCAGTGGGGGAGGAGGGGACAAGAGGAGGTGATGCAATCACACATTCCAAATCCCTCTTCACTAACTTCCACACTGGACTAACTTCTTTCATTTACCAGATGTTGTCACCCAGCAGCATGTAGTGCTTTATTATTGATGGATAAAATGTTCAAACATTTAAAGAAATGAAAGTCAGCTTTGCATTTTTAATTAATTAATTAAAAGTACTGTAAATGCCAGCTTGTTAATTGCTTTGCACCTGCAAGCCAACACAGGTTTTGTGCACTCTTTCTTTGAATATTAAATTTTTTCTCGCATGTCTTTATAATGCTTGGGAAGTCTCTCCAGCAAACATATTAGTAAAGAGTAAATATTGAATCTTAGACAAAACTCATGGCTTCATCTTTCACTGTACCCAGAATAGGATTTAAAGGAGGATTTAGATTTCCAAGGCTTCTAATTAAGTAGTGATAATCAGGCTTTCTGCTGAGGGTCACTTCCTGGGAGTAATTTGAGTTATTAAAATGCATGTTTTTGTTTGTTCTGCTTTGCGAGCTAAAACTGATCCCTTTTA
This sequence comes from Sciurus carolinensis, assembly GCF_902686445.1. Lineage (NCBI taxonomy): Eukaryota > Metazoa > Chordata > Mammalia > Rodentia > Sciuridae > Sciurus > Sciurus carolinensis. The sequence continues at coordinate 132,368,092 of NC_062213.1, read as the reverse complement.
ATATAGCAGCAAATATGCAAATTGGTGTTTCATTATATTGTGCAATTTATGGCAATCTTCTCTAATTTACTGAAAGGTCAGGAGCCTGACCTTGTCATTCAATTTTTTTTTCTCGTAAAGCTAAACTAATTATGTGGATTTTTTTTTTAATTTTATGAAACTCTGAAAGTGTGCAGCATGGTGAAGAATGTGACAAATTTAACTTTCATTTAGCTCTTATATTCATCAGGATAGCCTGCAGTTTTGCATGGATCTCAATATCAAAGAGCTGGTGATTTCAACTGTGATTTAGGAGTCAGTTGGTTTTAAGGACTGCATAGAAAAAAATAGAATGCCAAAAAAAAAAAAAAAAAAACTTCTACCTCAGATATATGTGACAACTGGACTAGCCTAGCTTTACTGAAATAATTAGCATGTGCATACTTTGAACTGTCATTGGCCAGAAAATGTTAAAAAAGAATCATCATAGGCTAAATAGCAAGTGTTTTGCTCAGAAGACTTACCAAACCTTTTTTATATTATTTTTGGTTTTTATGGATACCAAATATGCTTTCTTAATTTTTTTTTCATGCTTTTAGGGTTTTCAATTGTTACGGTTTAGATCTAAAAATGTCTACTGAAGAGCTCCTGTGTTAGGCAATGTAGCAATGTTCACAGGTATAACATTGGATTATGAGATCTGTAAGTTCGTCAGTGGACTAATCCATTTGATGGATGAATAATTTGAATGAACTACTGAGTGGTAACCATAGGCAGGTGGGGGTGTGCCTGAAGGAAATAAGTCACTGGGGGCATGCCCTTGGGGACTATATCTTGTCCCTGGCTCCTCTTTTTTTCTCTTTTTTTCCCAGTTGTCATGAGCTGAGCAGTTTTCCTCTGCTACAACTTATGCCATGATATTCTGTCTCACCTCAGGCCCATAACAGTGAAGTTGGTCAAACATGGCCTTTGAAACTGTGAGACCAAAATAAATTTTTCTCTTCTAAGTTTTTCTTATTAGGTCTTTTGGTCACAGAAATGAAGAGTTAACACATCAACTTTGACCAGGAGAATTCCAACTCAAATATTTAAAACCCACCAGTAACACAAGTAGATACCAATGAGCTATCTACTTTTAAATTTTAGACAGTGGTTCTGATACTTTAGCCTGCTAAATATTATCTGAATTTCTTGTTTGTTGAAAATTAGATTCTGGGGTCCCTTGTCCTCAAAACTCTGATTTGGTTTGCCTGAGATTGTCTTCTAGTAGTCCATGTTTTTATTCATGTTTTATGTTCTCTATACTTTTTTTTTTTTTTTTTTTTTTTTTGCGGTGCTGGGGAATCGAACCCAGGGCCTTGTGCTTGCAAGGCAAGCACTCTACCAACTGAGCTATCTCCCCAGCCCCTGTTCTCTATACTTTTGAAAGAATTAAAAGACATTTGCCTCTCTTATGTCTAATATATTCATTTGCCTACGCACTCATAAAAAATGTGTTGGAGGTTTTAAATATGTATTATATATTGTGAATAATTGCTGCTCTTAAGGAGATACATAAGAAAGAGGTGTATAAATAGGACAGTATTAGTATAGGTATATAAACAGTGTAGGATAGCATTAAAGGTATGTAAACAAAGTTATCAACAAAATGCTGTGGGAACACAAAGAAAGTAAAAATCAGTTCTAACTGGGGAACAATTTCAACCATGTGAGGAAGGTAGAGGAAAAATATTGAGGTCAGAGTGGAACTTTGACAAACTTCAGAGATGAGAACAATGCATAGTGTTTTCAGGGTGAAGTGGGCAGCCTAATGTGACCACAGCATATGTTATATCATGGATTGGTAGTGGGTGCAAGGCTAGAAAATATACTGAAGTTGAACTGTCTCAATGCTGAGAAGTCAAGATCTTATTCTGTGGGTAGTGGTATGCCAATGTAAATTTTAACATGAGATATTGACCTGAGTAAGTCTGCATCTGACCACAGTTGAGAGGAACAAAATTGCAAGGAAATAAGATGAGTTAGGAGGCTCCTGACAGCTCACAGAAAGACACTAAACTCCTTAGCTAAGATAATGGGAATGGAGATGCTGTCCTGGCTTCAACAGACAAATAGGACTCAGCCATGAGTTGTATTAGAGGGGAGGAGAGAGGAAGAGTGAGGGAAAAGGAATTTGAGGCTAAAGTTTCTGGATGAGTTACTGGGTGGATAATGATGATGTCATTAACCAAGAGAGAACATTTAGGAAAAGAACCATAATTAGTAGAAATAAAGATTTTTGTCTTAGGGAATTATTTCTGAGTACATTTGAGACCACCAGTGTCAGCAGCTCCAGGAAGCTTGTGAAAAATGCAGACTTCCTTGAAACATGGTACTTCATAAATAGGCACGGTTTTTATGCACCTATTAAAAAGTTAATTTACATGTAACTTTTAAAAGTAATCTTAATTTAAATAAAAAATGAAGAATCTTAGAATTCCACCCCAGACTTGCTGAATGAGAATTCTAATTTTTATACCAGCCCCAGATGATTCATATGCACGTGAAAATCAGAAGCCTGGGTATAGCACATACAAAGGCTGCTGTTGAAAATCTTTTGAAGGGCTCCATGAAGATAGTGTTTTGTGGTCATATAAGCTTGAGAAAAACTCCAAACAACAACTCCTAAGGGAGATTCAAAGTATTATTCAAACTATATTTTTAAAGGCTCTGAGAAGTTCTATGGTAATAAAACTTGTCTGGTTTGGCTTTAACCAACAGTCCCAAAATGTATTTTGTCACAGTGTAGTTGATTAGTTGTGTTCTCCTAAAAGATGCATTCAAATTTTAAAGCCTCTTACCTGTGAATGTGACCTTATTTGGAAATAAAGTGTTTGTAGATATAATCAAATTGAGATGAAGTCATGCTGGACTACGGTAGCACTATATCCAATGGAAAGTCTATTTATAAGAGAAGGAAGAGGGAGATTAATACTGAGAGAAGGTTATGTTATGACAGAGACAGAGATTAGAGTGATGCAGCTACAAACCCAGGAATACCAAGTTTTATTGGCAACCATCAGAAGCTAGGAAGAAGCATATAAAGTGAGATGCCTCTGGTTTATGCAGGTGGAGGTATCAAACAGACTGGAAATGGAGTATAAATTTCAGAAGAGAGGATCAGAATATAGGAGAAGCATTTGAGAATACAGCATGCAGTGCGTAGTTTAAGACTTGAGAATGCATGGAATTGACCAGAGAGAGGATTGAAAGAAAAGGAAACTTGTGGAATCCTTAGAATTTTTCATCATATAAGATCATCTGCAAACAGATAATTTTACTTCCTGTGTTCCAATTTGGATGTCTTTTCTTCTCCCCCCTCCCCCCCCCTTTTTCATTTCTCTTTTCTTTTCTTGCCTAATTGCTCTGGCTAGGACTTCTAGTACTATATTGAATAGTAGTGGTGAAAGTAGCTGTACTTGCATTGTTCCTGCAAAAAACTCTCAGAAACACAGGGTAAAAACTTCACAACATTGGATTGGCAATGACTTCTTGAATAAGACACCGAAGGCACAGGTAACAGAAGGATAGAAAAAAAATAACAGGCATCATGAAAGTTTAAAATTTTTACACATCAAAAGGCATTATCAATAGAGTAAAAAACATGGGGAAATATTTTCACATCGTATGTCTGATAAAACTTTTATTTTTCTCTTAATATACAGAGAACTCTAAAACTCAAAAACAAAAAATTTAACAACTCAATTAAGAAGATGGGCAAAGGACTTGAATAGACATTTCTCCAAAGAAATATACAAATGGCCAATAAGCACATGAAAAGATGTCTAACATCACTAATCATTAGGGAAGTACAAATCAATACCACAGTGAGTTACCACCTCATACCCATTAGGATAGCAATTATATATTTTAAAAAAAAAACTCCAAAAATAAGGGTTGTTGAGGATGTAGAAAAATTAGTACATGTGTAGACTATTAGTGGGGATGTAAATGATACAGCTGCTGTGGGAAAACAATATGGCAGTTCCTAAAAAAACTAAAAATAGAATTATCATATGATCCAGCAATTCCAATTCTGGATATGAAACTAAAAGAATTAAGAGCAGTGCCTTGAAGAGATATTTGTGTATTTATTCATATCACCTTTATTCACAGTAGCTAAAATAGAAGCAATCCAAATATCTATCAATGTGGCATGTACATATAATGAAATATTATTCAGTGATAAAAAGGAAGAAAATTCTAACACATGCAGCAACCTGGATGAACCTTTAGGATATAAGGAGGTGTGAAAATCTAGATTTAACCATCAAGGCATTTTCAAGAAACAGAAATTCACAAATAAGGTCAGTTGAACTTGTCTGCACCTACATTGTTCTTAAAGGCAAGAAGGGAAAGTTCTTTTTCTACCTATATCTCTATAGGATTGTATCTTATAGCCTCTATCAGTGAGACTTGACAAATCTGTAGAATATTATAAGTTAAAGAAGTCAGACAAAAAAGGATAGGTATTCTATAGTTGTACTTACATGATATAGAGTGGTTAAAATTATAGACACAGAGTGTAGAGGGGTGATTTTCAAGTGCTAAAAAGCAATGGGGAAAACTTGGGGAAAGTGGGGAATTACTGATTTAAGTGGGTATAGAATTGTTTTAGTACAAGATGAAAAGAATTACGGAAATGAATGGTGGTGATATTTGTCCAACTTTATGAAGTATTTAATACCACTGAAATAAATGATTAAGATGGTAAATTAATGATAGGTATATTTTGCCACAATAAAAAAAATTGAAAATAAAAAAGAAAAGGTGACAGAAGAATGACAGACAGGAACATATATATGCAATTAATGTTTGTGGAGGATAGAATACTACCAATGAAATCATGAAAGATTTATAGATAATGTGGAAACTTTTCTGAAATAAAGTCTTGACCAGGAAGATAGCAAGACCACATATTCCAGAAAAAGTCCATCACAATCAAGCCATGCTCACGACATATTCTGCAGACTTGTTGAGTCTCATCAATAAAGATAGAATCCTGTGGGCATGCAGGTAGAAAAAGAAAGGCAGAAAGGGAAAGTTCCTACCTCCAAGAACAACATCAGGAGTGCAGACAAGTTCAACTGACCTAATTTTTGAGTTTCCTTTTATTGAAGATGACTTGATGGCTGAAATGTAGTTTTTCACAATTCCTTTATGGCCAGTGGAATATGAGAGGAAGCAAAGGCAGAGAAAAGGGAAGGAACTGGGACAATCCCTAGTCTAAGGAAAAAAAGAATTAAGAAAAACTGCTTTTTTTTTTAAACAATGGATTTTTTTGGTGTGCTGGGGATTGAACTGAGGGTCTCCTGCATGCTAGGCAAGTAATCAAAACAGGTATATCCCCAGTCCTAACAAAGGCATCTTCCAGGGGTGGGGAAAGAATTGATTATAGATTTTGAATATATTTTTATGATATTTTAATCCTCCTGGGGGGTCAGTCAAAAATGCTACTTCTCACAAAAAAATGCTACTTCTCTAAGACTTGGAAAAATTATTGGTGAAGTACTTGACATTCCTTCCTAATACTCTTATATATGTCAATCATTATAGAAGTGGGAAGATGCTAATCCATAAGTTGAATCATTTTTTGCAACTTCTAATCAACATTAAATACTTAAGCATATTCAGAATCAATATTTGATTGTGATAATGTTGACTGTTAATCTTTAGGAAATACATGATTCATACTATACATCATAGCATTTAATTAGAAAATAAATTCATCCTCCTAAGTCTTTAAGTTTTAGTTTTTAATTTTAACATTTCTGCTGTTTTTACTCTTATTTGTAACTGTCTTACATTTAATACTGTAAAATACATTTCTTCCATAAAGGAGTGCAAAGCCCTGAACCCCCTTTTATGTGTCTCTTACTAAAGTGTTTTCCATTTGCCCAGAAGTTATGCCTCCGTGGTATTTTATTAATCAGTAAGAGGGAGCTAGCATTTTGATCAATGCTGGAGGTTAATCAATTCTTTCATTCCTTTTCAGTTCTCTTTTAGGTATGGAATTATTCTTTTGCAATGTCTTTATCCTCTCAGGGTTTCCCTAAAAGTTTTCATAACCAGAATTTCCCTGGCATGAGCATATTGGGGATGTAAGTTGGAAAAGAACATATGGCCAATGACTCAAACTTGTTTGAGTTTTCACTAGAGCTACATGGAGAATAAGAGAGGAGTCTGCATCCTGTGGAATACGGTACAATTGGCATCTGCCCCTGAGTTATTTTAACCCTTTAAATGGCAACCTCAAGTCTCCCATAAACAGACAACCTTCAGGTCACTGACATATCCCCAGACTTTGCATGCTGTTCAATTTCCAATATGTACAAAGAACATTTGTTTGGATGAATGGATGAAAAATTGAACCCATTCTTGCCAACAGTGTGTGAACTCAGAACCCCTGACTGTGGCACAGACACATATTATACTCCCTTTTCATTTCAGATTTTTGAAGATATGTACCATATTTGGGGATGTTTGCAGAATCCTTTGAAATGTAATTGGTCAAATGAATATCAAAGGATTAAAAAAATGCAAGTTTGTTATATGTTATGTAACTCTACAAAGTCATAGTTTGGAAGGCCTCTGGTTTTTCTATGAGTTTTCATTGCATAGAAAGTTCAGAACAGAGCAATTACAAACCAATTCAACTATAGACTTCACCAAGGCCCTCACCACATCTGGCTCTTTATGTCAGCTATCAAATTTAGCAAATAAACATAAAATGGATATTGATGAGGACTTTACAAGTAACAGTCATCAAATTAAAAAATGACCCAGTTATGTTTATTCTTAGTCAAGGACACAATAAGGTATATCTACTTTAAATATTTGTTTCTCTGGGAGAGACCATTATGAGAGGAGTGTAGGAATAAAAAATATTAACCAGGTGATGAAAATATATTTAAAAGATGACTTTGGAAGAGTATACTGCCTTTAGGTATATTCAGAAGGTTTTATCTCGTCCTCTGTACATCCTTCTTTCTACCACTTTTCATTATTCCTGGTAGGAAAGACCCAGACTAAGGGATGCAGAACCAAGATTGCACTAGAACACTAGTGAAAGATAGAAGATCAGAAAAGGGAAAAGGAGGAGGAATCAAAGGAAGAAGGGAGCATCCATTCAAGGCTGATTTTGTATGAACTGGAAGGTGACCATATCCAATCAATAAAGAAATGTTCTAGGCATCTTTCAGATTCTAGGGGCTCTTGAATCAACTCTCACTAGGATATTTTCTTCCTGGCAGAGGACTGCCTGCACTGCCTGCCTTCACACATAATTTTTTTGGTGTGTTTTATGGCGGGGTGGGGTGTGGGGACTCAAACTTATATAGGAGTTTTATCTAGAATCTCATTATTAGGAAATTTACCCTTGCCTAAAATATGCTCAAAACTGAAGTTTGAGAACTGAAGTTCGTGGCTGTTTTCTCTGGGGTCACAGAAGGCCTTTTCCCCCACCAGGTATACAGGTGATACCATTTTATTCTTCTGCTTTCCATCCTCTTAAAGCTGAATTAAGGTCTTTTTTTATGTTTAGTGCAAAACTACAGAGATTCTGGTTGGATGTAGCTAAGTATAATGTAGATAATAAGTCTACTATTAAATTGTAACTGTTAATGCAAAATTTGATGATGGTGTCTCTGTTGGTACAACTAATATTTAATCAGGTTTTTATCATGGTGATACTGCATTTACTTCTTTTTCTGCTCTGAAGATGTCAGCAGTCTCTTCTATTCATTTAGAATTTTATGAGTTGGACACTTTGGCTTTAGAATTTCAAGGTTTTGAGGCCACGAATGCTTAGAGAAAATTATTTGCATTTCTGCAGGCCACAGATGATTCCTAGTTTTTTTGGTCCTTGAGCTGTTTTGTAGAGGTCAAGGGTAAGAGCTTTGAGACTGTCTGAGCCTTCAGCACAGGTCCATTATCTGCGTAACCTTGGACAAATCATTAACCTCACTGTCCCTCAGCTTCTTCATCTATAATTGGGGATAATAATACCTGACCACTAAGAGCCTCAGATAAGAGGTGTGTGAAAGTGACTTGAAAACCCATAAACTGTTGAACAAATTACAGTTGCATCACGATGCTTATTGTCATCTTTATGGTCACCATCTAAATTAGCCCAGTGTGAAAGCTCAGATGAGTTAGTGTGATCATTTGTTAGATTTGCCTTCATTTAACAGTTTCCTATCATGATATTTATTTAAGTGGTGAACATCCCTAGGACTTTTAAATCTGGATCTTGTTCATAAGAAACTTCTAAGGAACATAGTTGTATAAAAGAAGATACTCCTGAAAGGAAACAAAAAGTGGTTCTTCATCTTCCTGTGATGAGGCTTTGTCTTATTGATGATCTAATTTCATTCCTCTGGGAAAAGTAGGATGGGGCATATTAAGTCTCTTTGATGGAAGAGAAAACTTAGACCCAAGGAAGATAAATTAAAGAATAGAAGTACCCTAACAAGTTTGAGGTAGAACATGATGCCTTATTATTGTGGAGACCCAAATAAAATGCAGTGATCTTTGAACAGGAGAAAGGGGTTGATTTTAAAGAATCACCATGGAAGGGCAATCAGCTGGTGGGAGAACAGAAACTTAGAGCCACCTCAGAGAGGTGAGGAGGGGGAGATGTGCTATGTACTCAGAGCAGTCCCTTTTTGATATCTGGACTCCCCATCTGAGTGCTACATGATGATAAGACTTGATTTCTTTGGGTTACCAGATTATCTAAATTGGTTCGTATGTGCTGGTCTTAATATAGGACTGGATAAAGCAAGTGGATTATTTTGTTTAAATTCTAGACATTATCTTGAAAGGATTGGTAGATCAATTATGGGCCTGAATGCATAGACTCTCTAAATGAATGAAGATCACATTCAATACATGTGATAAATGGAGGGGTCAGTTGTTGTTCTGGGCAGCCTGAGGCCACATACATAGATGCTGTCCACATGGCTACTGTTGCTCTTCCTGAAGCCCATGGAAGGACATTTCTTCCTCCTACCTCTTCTATGGATAGACTCTGGTTTCTTGGACCACTCAACTTGTTGAAGCCATGGCTACCAGTGTGCATGTCATACCTTTTCTGAAAATTAGGCAAAGTTCTGGGTCAATGTAGCTGATAGGAACATGAAGTGATAAGCATAAGGTACCCTTGAGTAACTACAGAGACACATCTTTAACCAAATAGTTGTAATACTACTAAAGCTAGATGTAATCTCACTCACCTCTTTAGCAAGAATCCTTTGTTCATTCACAAACTGTATGCCTGTACATGTCAGTTCTGGATAGAATAACTCCAACGTCCTTTCTTAAGTTCCTCTACTTAGGATAATGAAAAACCTTTTATTCTTTGCTTTGATTAAGGATTCTCTCCTTTCTTCTCTTTCAATGGAGAATGGGAAGCAGTGTTTATGCATCTATTAATTTTGCTCATATCTTGAGAATCTGTATTCTCTCTATAAAGGACCATACGCTTAGAGAGAGAGAGGGAGAGAGAAGAGAAGAATAGAGAAGAGAAGAGAAGAGAAGAGAAGAGAAGAGAAGAGAAAAGAAAAGAACAGAAAAGAGAGGAGAGGAGAGGTGAGAGAAAAGAGAGGGGGGAGGTGAGAGAAATTGCTTCAAATTCCTTCTCCAATCAAACTAACTCAGGGGAGGAGTTGTCCTTGTCTTGTTTTGGGAGACCAAACTGATGGATATGGAGAATAAGTTTTTTGGTTAATGTGGAGCCTGGAATTAGGAAAATGTGTCCCAGGGCAGAGTGAAAAATGGCTCTACCTACTGGATGGCACCTCCTTATTGAATTCAGAAAAAACACAAACAGTGTTTGTGTTTTCTAATATAGCTTAGTTTTTTGTAATTATAGCCACTAAACATAGCTACCCTTAAGTATGTGTCAATTATTATGCTATACACTTATGAATATGTGACAACATATGAGGAACTTTGTCCAAGATCATATAGTATTTGATGAAGCCACTAGAATGTAAGCATTAAGAAATAAAATCTTTATGCCAAAACCAAGAATAGTGCCTGGTTATATAGTAGGTGCTTAACAGATATTCACCAAAAAAAGCTGTGATTGCAATGCAGGTCTCTCATATATATTGACTATTGACATTAATGCAATCTTTACATTGTTTCTGACTGAGGGGCTTTACATATATTAACTAATTATGCTACAAACCAATGACATAGATACTATGGTCAACATTATGTAGATGAAAAAACCTGAAGCATAGAGAAGCTTAACTTCTCTATGGCCAGGAAGTGATGAAACTGGGCCTTAAACCAAAGTAATCTTGCTAGAAAGACTATTAGAAAGATTATTAATTACTAATCATTTGTGTGTAAATTTCCCTTAAATTTTCAGATTTAGGTGTAAGTAAAAATTTTTGTAACCAGGTTGTACACATAAAATAAAATCATTGTAACTTTATGGGGGAGTTTAAGGAACTTTTAAGGGCAAAGTTAGTCTTAGGAGTTAACATCAGAAGTTAACCTGAGATGAAACTGCATCCTGTCCTCTAATTCTTACAACACGATGAGCTGAAAACATATCATTTAGGGCTTTTGTTTTAAATGTTGTTTTTAATTGAGACATCATAATTGTACATATTTATAGGGTACAGTGTGAAGTTTCAAAACATGTAATACTAGGTCAAGGATTGTCAAGCCTCGACCCGAGGCTGCATGGAGACCCCAGTGGGGCCCAGGGTGTGGCTCTTGCAGACATCTGGCTGCCACTGGGCTCATCCCTCCTCTTTGGAGCCTGGAGGATGTGGGAGTGGCTGACTCACTGCTCCTCCATCTTCATTAGCCCCCACCCCAACCCTTGGTAGATGAGGTTAGGAGGGTGGCATTTACTGACAGATGCCTCCTTTATTTTGAAACTCTTAAATATCCTTTTAGATGAAAGGAAAAAAGTCAACAAAGTATGCATGTAATATAATTCAATTTAAACAAACTTTAGAAGTTGGCAGAACTAAGCAATATTTAAGGGATATATTTATATATTTATATATGGTAACACTACAAAGAAACAAGGACCTGTTATCAGGAACATCAGGATTGTGTTTATATGTGGTTATATAGGTCATTATACACATGTACAATCTATATGTGGCTATTTTACTTTGTATGTGGTTGAAAAACAAATGTCCATTTAAATTCATGTTGACAATAATAGTGAATTACTTTGATACTGAAAGCATTTCCTTTAGTATCTGGACCAAGATAAGGATGTTCACTCTCAACACTCCTATTCAATAGAGTACTAAAAATTCTAGCCAAAGCATTTACGCAAGAGAAGGAAATAAAAGGGATGAAAATAGGAAAGGAAGAAATCAAGTTATCACTGTTTGCAGATATGATCATATATATATATATATGATCAAAAAGTTCCACAAGAAGACTGCTAGAACTAATAAACAAATTCAGCAAAGTAGTGGGTTTCAAAATCAACATACAGAAATCAATAGTTTTACTATACACCAATAATGAACCTGCTGAGAAATAAGTCAGGAAAAGAATCCTAATCACAATAGCCTCAAAAAAACCAATAATAATGCCGGATGTGGTGGTGCATGTCTGTAATCCCAGCAGCTCGGGACATTGAGGGAGGAGGATCACAAGTTCAAAGCCAGCTTCAGCAACTTAGTGAAGCCCTGAGCAACTTAACAAGACCCTGTCTCAAAATTTATTTATTTATATATATATTTATTTATTTTTTATTCACATCATTTGTGTAATCATACATGTACATAGGGTAATAATGTGTGTCTCAGTTTACTATCTTTCCTTCCCTCTACCCCTCCCACCCCATTTCCCTATACACAATCCAAAGTTCCTCCATTCTTCTCTTACTGTCCCCCCATTATGTATCATCATCCACTTATCAGAGAAAACATTTGGCCTTTGATTTTTGAGGATTGGCTTATTTTACTTAGCATGATATTCTCCAACTCCATCCATTTACCAGCAAATGCCATAATTTTATTCTTCTTTATTGCTGAGTAGTATTCCATTGTGTATATCAGTCACAGTTTCTTTATTCATTCACCATCCATACACCCTGAATATGCCCAATCTTGTCAGATGCCTCCTTTGAAGGAGGAGGAGGAGGAGGGAAGACAGCTTGTTTTACTCCACACAGATGAATGATGTGGGGTGGGTGAGGGGTACACTTCATTTGTTTCCAGTTTTTCTTTTATTCTTTAATTTTTTTTTAACTTCAAACTAACAAACTGCTGTTTTCCTACCTCAGTAGAACCCACTAATGTTCTTTATTTCACCACTGTTTTCCTCCGTCATGCTAAGCCACCCCCAAAATCTCATTAATCACCTATGCTTAAGTGCTTCCTCATTGACATTCTGCCCTAGCCGTGCCTCACACAGCTGCCCCTCATTCCCCAGCAGTAAGTCCCCATTCAAGTCACTCCAGTTCCAGGGATACCCTCACTTCTGTCCTGCCTGCCACCTGTCTTCCATCTTAAGGGTCTTCAGTCATGTTGGCTTCCTTACTATTTCAATTCCCCTTTTATGTCTCGTGGTAGAAACGGCTTTGTCAGTGCTGGCCCTTTATTCAAGATGTTTAAAAGTTTAGGTCTGTAGATTGACTGTGACAAAATATGATCAAAATACTGAAACTAAGTGAGCCACTTTTGAGACTTTAAAACCTAGAAGCAGAGAGTTGATGGAGAAACCCTCAACTTCACTGCAGTTTATTCCTTCCAGTGAGACTATCAGTCCTTCCACTTTGGAGAAAATCTCACCAAAGAAGCCAACAACCGGGAGCTGGGCTTCCGGGTAGCCGCAACTATGCAGAGCCCTATTCACACTTCTCTTCTTTCCTTCCTTCATGCCAACCCTATTATGCATCAAGTACTAAGGCTAAGTGCTGGGAATACAGAATGAAGAAGTGAAATGGGGTCTCCGTACTTTTGGAGCCTACAATCTAGTCTAGACTTATGAAATTATGATTGAGGTTGAGATCTACAAAGACAATGCAGTTTATGACAGATTATATTAAGAGGGAACACAATGGGGTGAGAGGGTACCATGAACTTTGTCTGAGGTCAGGAAAGACCCACTGTGAGAGCAACCTTGCGGCTGAGACCTAGGGAAAGGGCACGAGTGACTTTCAGGTGGAGCCTGGAGGTGGGGAGGCAGATGGCAACAGGGAAGAGCCTACGGGAAGCCCCTCACCTGGTTCAAAGGCCTCAAAGCCAGTGTGGCTTGACTACAGTAAACAGAGAGGGTAGGGTAGCAGAATTAGGCTGGAGGACTGGCAGAAGTCAGAGTTTCCAGGATTCTTAGGCAAGGTGAAAGACTTTGGATGTGGTCCTAAGAGCCATGGGAACTTGGAAGTTTTCAAGCAGAGGAGTAACGTCAGATTTCTTCCTTTCCCCTTCCTCCCTCCCTTCCTTCCCCCATCTTTCTCTCTCTCATTCCTTCCTTTTTTCACCACTCTGAGCATCTTTCCATTTTCTGATATGTTCAGGTCTATAAAACTGTCAGATATGTGCATTTTCAAAGTGTTCATCTACTATTGTCCTCTTAAAATTAGCAGGAAGGGGATTTTATTCCTTTAAAGGGTAAATATTGAGGCAAGTCAGACTTTAGTTAAATAAGACAAATTGGAATTACTAATACCAAATTCACAATAGCCTAATTTAACATTCAGTAGCCATCATCCTGACTTTGAACAAGAGCTCTCACGTGCAAAGAAGCCAAAACTTCCTGCTGGGGGCAGGGAAAGGGACTGTTTGTTTGACAAGCCTTCAGCAGTGATCTGCATGTAGAGACCATCACAGAAGGTTGTGATGGCCTGGTCCTGTAGGGACTGCATGAAGCACTCATGTGAGGAAGACAGATTGCAGTTAGAACCAGGTGCTCATCTTCCCTAGCAGAGACTCTTCCGATTATGGTAAAGAAGGGGGCTCTCCCTCAATCTAGCCACAGTCTCACTGTAACACCGTGCTTAACCCAGAGTCCCTAACTGGGTTTGGAAATCGATTAATGAGTGATGAGCTTATTTTCAAGGTGCTAGAGTTTTCAAGACTTCTACCAGTCTTTTAAAAATGAAATGCAAGGTTCAAAGAGAATTGTTTTAATAGTGTTTGTCATGGAAAGCCTGTTAAATGATGTAAGTTCACTTTGGAGAAGCTGCTGTTACTTTCAAGGTACAAAAACTACTAATTCAGACATTACTTTCAGACCAGAACATACCCTGCTGGGAGCTCATTGTCTTAGGTCTCTAAACTGACAGAATTACAGACTTAATTATTTGCTTGATCTGATTTTCCAGGAATTTCTGGGCCACTCTGTCTTGGGAACACTGAATGAACTGATCATTGTTCTTAGGTGACTTAAGAACGGGTCTGATGAGTCCCTCAGCATTCCCAGGGCTTCCAGCTCAGGGATGGATGGTCTTGACTGAAGACCGAGGGGCTATAGTGAAGGTTCAGAAGCTATATTCATGCTATTGAACAGGACACTATTATGTTCTTCCTGCCCTGTGTTCTCATGGTCTCTGAATGTGTCTAAAGTATAAGAACAAATGAAATTAAATAATTTTCTTCTAATAAAATATTTTATCAATTCCCATATCCTGAATAAATAATCAGTCAATCCAACATTTACTTGCCTTTTGCTATGTATAGGTGCTGTGAGGAACTGGGGTGAGTTCACAAAAGTATAAGATTTTGGCCTCAGGGAAGATAATGGTAAAGTCAAGTGATAATCCAAGACCAGTCAGACAGCATCTCTAAGGAATGGGTTTTTTCAGGGAAGATACAGCTTTCCTGGTCAGGGAAGGCTGCCCAGGGAAGGGAAATTAGAAACAGACCTTGAAGTATAAATAATAGCACAGGAGGATAGAGGGCTGGACAAGTGGATGAAATCAACTATTATGCATAATTGCATGCCCTAAAAGATAATGTGGCTACCTCTCTACAGTAGTAGAAGGTTTAGATGGTCCAATGCATTTTCAGATCTGGAATGACATGAAGTGTTTATGTTATGTATGTTAGTCATTTGTTTCCTTGCTGTGACCAAAATATCTGACAAGAAAACTTGAAGGAGAAAAAGTTTATTTTGGTTCATGGTTTCAGAGGTTTTAGTCCATCGTTGCTTGGCCATTGCTCTGGGCTAGAGGTGAGGTGGAATATCATGACAGAAGTGTGGGCAGAGGAAAGGTACTCACTTTGTGGTAGCCAGGAAGAAGGGGTAGGGAGAGAAGAGAGAAGTTAGGGACAAAATATATAATCCTCAAGGCATGTCCCCACTGACTTACATCCTCCACCTGCCTATAGTAACCATTCAGTCCATTCCAACTAGGATGAGATGATTAAGTTACAGTTTTCATAATCTAAGCATTTGGCCTCTCAACATTCTTACATTAACATAGGAATTTTGGGGGACACTTCATCTCCAAACAATAACAGTATATATCCTTATTTTCTGAAAATTCATTGAAATATAGAGGTAAATTCAAGAGAGACTATGATTCAGCTCTGAAGACTTGAGAAACCAGCAAAAAAGGGTATTTTTCTTAAACTGACTGCACATGGAAAGCATAAGTCTTAAATCTAAGACAGTCATTTTTTATTTGTTTTGATTAGTTATACATGACAGTAGAATACATTCTGATACATCATACATAAATGGAATGTAACTTCTCATTCTTCTGATTGTACATAATGTAGAGTTACACAGGTCATGTGATCATATATGCACATAGGGCCAAAATATCTGATTTATTCTACTCTCATCCCTACACCCATATCCTATACCCTACCTTCTCTCTCCTCTGTCTAGTCCAAAGTACCTCTATTCTTCCTGCCCCTTATTGAGAATTAGCATCCTCATATCAGAGAAAACATTTTGGCCTTTGGTTTGGGGGATTGGCTTATTTCACTTAGCATAATATTCTCCAGTTCCATCCATTTACTGGCAAATGTCATAATTTCATTCTTTTTTAAGGCTGAGTAATATTTCATTGTGTGTATGTACCACAATTTGTTTATCCATTCATCTCTTGAAGGGCATCTAGGCTGGTTCCATAGTTTAGCTATTGTAAATTGAGCTGCTATAAACACTGATGTGGCTATGTCACTGTAGTGTGCTGATTTGAAGTCCTTTAGGTATAAACTGAGGCGTGGGATAACTGGGTCAAATGGTTGGTCCATTCCAAGTTTTCTGAGGAATCTCCATACTGTTTTCTATAGTGGTTGCACCAGTTTTTAGTCCCACCAGCAATGTATGTGTGTGCCTTTTCCCCTACACCCTTGCCAACACTTACTGTTGCTTGTGTTCTTGATAATTGCCATTCTGACTGGAGTGAGATGAAATCTTAGAGTTGTTTTGATTTGCATCTACCATGTCGATTTAGAAACTGACTTCCTTAACAAGACTTCTAAAGCGCAAGAAGTAAAGATCAAGTATCAATAAATGGGATGAATTCAAACTAAAAAGACTTCACAGCGAAGAAAACAATAATGTGAAGAGAGAGCCTACAGAATGGGAGAAAATCTTTTCCACACACACCTCTGAGCATTAATCTACAGGACATATAAAGAACTCAAAAAACTTAATACCAAAAAAAATTAATAAATGGGCTAAGGAACTGAATAGACACTTCACAGAAGAAGAAATACCATCAATGAATATATGAAAAAATGTTCATCATCCCTAGCAATGATAGTCATTCTTATGTCCTATTAACCAGTGTACTTGATTCCCCTCCTTTGTCTTTTGCCACGTGTATTCTTTTGTCAAAAACTTTAATGAATCTCGCCATCTTCTTCATCTGCTTCTGCTTATGGGTAGTAAGATTAACCAGATTAAACAACTTGGACAGACTTTCAGTTCCTAATCTCATCTGTGCCCAAAACAATCTTCTTATTTGCTTACACTTAGCTTCCTCTTGCATTCTTTATCCATGGTATCCTAGGCAGGACATAAATGGCACACTCCAATGTGAGGTGAGGAGAGTTTTAATGAAAGGACTTCTTTTGCCCCAGGTGTGCGTTGAATTAAGGGAAACTAGTGCTCGCTATAAAGGGCAAGTCGCTCCTCCCTCCAAGCCTGCAGAAGATGGGTAATCCACTAGGACCAGTAGCTTCAAGGGGAGGTCTCTAATGGAAACTATGGCCCTCAGAAGAGGAAGTATGCTACTAGCCATTCACAGCAAGGCAGAAAGATGCCCAAGGGAATACAAATCCCAAACTCTTCTCTCTTTCGGTGATTTAAATCAACCTAAAGTCAAAGATTTAGGAAATTGGTTGGTTCAATCTGTAATTCTTGGCCCCTTGGGTCATAGAATGAAGTGGAAAAGTATGGAGAATGGATCTGGAAGGACAAAAGGAAAGCACTCTGCACATCTTGCATACGTGTACCCTGGCAGTGGTTCTGAATAGTTACCATTCTTCTCAAACTCCTTACCTCCACTTTAACTTTCTCTTAGGAAATGATTCCATTCCATTTTTTTTTTCTCAATGAAAGTAAGATGCATTTCTTTTATCCTTCCAGATTTTAATTGCTCTCATATTGCTACCTTGCATAACACTTCAGGCAAAGAGAAGTTCCTCTGCCCACACAGAATCTTCCAGCTATGCCCACAACTCAGCACACATCTCTCTGAACTTACCTTTATAGATGATCTTCATTCTTTCCTGTATCCCCAGTTTCTCCTTTTTAGCTTTCTGTCTTTAAGTTTATAAGCATATTCAACTTTCCCCAAACTAAAAACAAGCTTTCTATCTGATGATCTTTTCCCCTCCAGTTGCTGCCATATCTGCTTCCTTCTTTTTTCTTTTATTCTGGAATAGGCTGTCCCCATTGACTCTGCTTCTTCACTCCACTTGTGGTCTGGGTTCTGAACCCCTCTTCCTAGTTCACTGAATATGATCTTGTTAAAGTCCCTAGTGATCTCCCGGTGCCAAGTCCAGTTTTTTTTGTTTCCTATCATCAACCTTCTCCATCTGAGTAGCATTAAACCTGAAGGTTGAGTAAGAATTAGCCAGGCGAAGGAATTGTTGGATGAGCAAGAGAATGAATGCCTCAAGTAAATTTTACTTCGGGTTTGCATTTCCAGAACCTAGTGCACAGTGAACACAAAACAAATAGTTGTTGAAGGATAAAATGAACAAATTGAAAATATCCAGTGTTTTGATGTGGGATAAGCATATTTTACATGTAAACACTGAAAGAAGTAGTAATACTCTAGCAAAACAACACCAAAATCAATGGATGATCGTCAAGGCAGTTCTGGTACAATGTTAAGACATTAACAGTGGAGAAGAAAGTAAAGTAGCACACTATAAAGAAGAAGGCAGACAATTCAGTTTGGGAAAAATAATCAGTGATCACAAAAACAATTCATCTTGTGGAAAATATAGGAAAAGAAAACAAACACAATTAACATGGAAAAGTGGACACCTACTGCTGTCCTTGAGGATAATGGTAATATTACAGTGTAATTTATTTTATAATATATGACATACTACAGATCAGTGTGAGATGAACTATGGCATAAAATCAATATAGTTGGCATCATCTATTATACTAATTTGAACAGAAAAGGATAATTATGAAGCAATCATGTCTTTCTATATAAAAAACAGATGAACTATAAACTTCTTTCTGCAAAAGAAGTTCCCTTCCCCAAAGTATTCATATCATATTTCCTTTAAATAGAGAATCCAAAATGAAAATTTGGATAAATTTAAAATATAATTCTCCTTGCCCTTTGTGGGTCCTAAGTAGAAAAAAACTGAAAGTTATTATTCTTCAGTATCATTTGATTTGGAGGATACTGCTGAAGGATAGTATAAAATTATTCATTATCAAGATTAGGAGTGAGAGTCTGAGTGACAATTGAAAATACTCATCTACAGATTCATAGTTTGCCTCCAAGAGTGTCTAACCTCAGCTGACTCAGAGATAGTGTGTAAGCCATTATACTATAATATATAAATTAAGATCTTTTTATGCCGAGTTTTATGTTGAATTCTTATTCCTCATTACCAGACTCCAGTTAGATGTTTTTCTACTATTATTCACTGCAGTTCAACTTTACTTTTGTTAACCTTCTCATGTATTTCTTGAGATATAATTTAGTCTCTCCAAATTAATGAAAAGGTTAGAAATTTGTGCTATGACTTCCTCAGTTTCTTCTAGGAGCCTCATAGAACAGAAGGTAGTGAAGTTCTTCCTGGGAAGGTGGTGTTTCTATTGTAACTTCTGCTGAAACTTCTCGACCTCTGTGTGGTCTTTCCAAGCCCAGGCCCTCTCAGTCCCACATTCTACAGAATGCTGTACTGGTTAATTCTTCCCTAAGATGATGTCTCTCTAGGTCCAGAAATTTGAACATGAATGCTTGTATGGGGAAAGAATAAGGGTGACCTGTTCCTAAGTATAATTCCCCTATGGAAGCAAGACTGATGTCATGGTCCTCGAAAATGCTCTTAAGTAGGAATTCATGAATTTCGACTGGAAACTTGAAATGGCAGCATGTTCAAATTGTCATGACTCAGAAACCATCCAGGAGAGAATAGCAATTCACTCTCTAAAAGAAGGGTATCTGTGGAAGGTCACCTCTACACTGACAAAATTGTTGAGAGAGGTTGGCTTGGTGTGTTGGAGATATCCCTAAAAAGCATGTACTTAAGACTAAAAGGAAAACATAATTAAAGGTTATTGATTCTGAAATGACTGACTCAATCTTGAATCAAAGAATATAAAATCTGAAATCAAAGGTGTGATGAGCGAGGCCCATTGTTTTAGTCAGCTTTTTCACGGCTGCTGCTAAAGGACCTGACCAGAACAACTGTAGTACAGGAAAGGTTTATTTAGGGGCTCACGGTTTCAGAGGTCTCATTCCATAGGCAGCAGGCTCCATTACCTGGGGCTCAACGTGGCCTGACCATCATGGCAGGAGTGTGGTGAAGGGAAGCAGCTTGCATCATGATCAGAAAGCAGAGAGAGAGAGACTCCACGGCCAGATTCAAATACATACCCAAAGTCACACCCCCAATGAACCACTTCCTCCAGCCACACCCTACCACTTCAGTTACCACTCAGTTAATCCCTATCAGGGGATTAATTCACTGATTGGGTTAGGACTCTTGTAACCCAATCATTTCTCCTCTGAACCTTCTTTTTTTTTTTAATTGTAAACAAATGGGATACATGTTGTTTCTCTGTTTGTACATGGCGTAAAGGCATACCATTTGTGTAATCACAAATTTACATAGGGTAATGTTTGATTCATTCTGTTATTTTTCCCCTTCCCCCCACCCCTCCCACTCCTCTTTTCCCTCTATACAGTCCTTCCTTCCTCCATTCTTGCCCCCCTCCCTAACCCTAACTCTAACCCTAACACTAACCCCTCCCACCCCCCATTATGTGTCATCATCCACTTATTAGCGATATCATTCGTCCTTTGGTTTTTTGAGATTGGCTTATCTCACTTAGCATGATATTCTCCAGTTTCATCCATTTGCCTGCAAATGCCATAATTTTATCATTCTTTATGACTGAGTAATATTCCATTGTACATATATACCACAGTTTCTTTATCCATTCATCAATTGAAGGACATCTAGGTTGGTTCCACAATCTGGCTATTGTGAACTGAGCAGCTATGAACATTGATGTGGCTGTATCTCTGTAGTATGCTGATTTTAAGTCCTTTGGGTATAGGCCAAGGAGTGGGATAGCTGGGTCAAATGGTGGTTCCATTCCAAGTTTTCTAAGGAGTCTCCACACTGCTTTCCAGAGTGGCTGCACTAATTTGCAGCCCCACCAGCAATGTATGAGTGTACCTTTCTCCCCACATCCTTGCCAACATTGGTTGTTGCTTGTATTCTTGATAATCGCCATTCTAATTGGGGTGAGATGGAATCTTAGGGTGGTTTTGATTTGTATTTCTCTTATTACTAGAGATGTTGAACATTTTTCCATATGTTTGTTGATTGCTTGTAGATCTTCTTCTGTGAAGTGTCTATTCATTTCCTTCCTCTGAACCTTCTTGCATTGTTTCATACATGAGCTTTTTGGGGGACATTTTACATCTAAACCATAACAACCATATATTGCCCATACCTTCTTTTTAATATGAAATATTTACATAGTACAGAACAATATAAAGGGTAATATTGCATCCATCCTACTATGAGTGTTTAAGTTTATTTGGATCTTATTAATAAAGTTCATCTTCTTTTCCCATTCTATGAAAGACAAGCATAAGATATAGATAATGGAATATAGATAATGTACTATACATTTCAAAAAGCTAGAAGAAAGAATTGTGAATGCTTTCACCATATAGAAATGACAAATGTGTGCAGAGAGAGATGTGTAACCTGATTAAAACATTATACAGTGTACACATTATCAAAATATCATACTGCTCCATTAATATATGCAATTTTTATGTATCAGTTAAAAATTTAACGAAAAAAAAAAAAAAAGAAATAGTAGTGGATGATGGTTTCTTAAGAGTTATCTGTAAAATTAACAGACCTAGGGTCTTTTAGGGGAGAAGTAGTAGAGTTTCCCAAGTCAATCTCTTTAATTGCTACTGGCTTAGTTTTGAACTTTTTATGTCAGTTTTGGGAAGTTAAATCTTTTCAGAAAATTTTACATTTCATCTAAGTTTTAAACATAGTGGTACACGTTGTTGATAGTGTTTTCTTATTTATTTTAGAATCTCCATTCTGTAGTTACATTTCTATCATGATTAATGTATGACTTCTTTATTCTTAATTTTTGGATTGGTCTCACCAACAATGTGTAATTTTGTCCACTCAGAAGAAAAACTTTGGATTTGTTGAACATTTTTTATTTCTCAGTTTCCTATTTTATTCTTTGTTTTGCTCTGACCCCTATTAGTCAAGCTTATGGTTAAAAGTTGGACTCTGGGACCAGAATGTCTCCATCCCTGTCCCAGCTCTGCACCCATCTGATTTGCACGACAATGAACAAGTTACTTAGCCCCTGTGCTCCAGGTTTTCCATGTGTAAACTGAGAATATAATAGTACTTGATTCATAGGGTGTAAAGATAGGTCAGTTTTCATAATGTTCTGCACACTTAAAAAAAAATCACATAGATTCTACTTGTTGGTTTTGGGTTTCTCTGTAGGTCTTATTGGAACAATTTATTAATTGTTCAATTGGTCCTGACTGGTTGGTCTCGACTGCCAATACCTGGTCTGGACCCTGAACCTACCCTATGCTCTCAGATGAGACCTGAACGCTGTTCCTCACACTCTGCCCCTCCAGTGGCTTTTATAGTTTTCCTATCTCTGTAGTATTCCTTGAATTTGCTTTGAGACTTATTAATATTTCCACAATGGATTTATTTTAGCTAATATTTGCTGAATATATTTTCTTTTACTCTCATTTTTATTATTTTTTTTCTTTTTGGTGCTGGGGATTTAACGCAATGCCTCATGCATGCTAGGCAGGCATTCTACCACTGGACTAAACCCGCAGTCACAATTTTCAACTTTTTTGCATCATTATATTTCAGTTTGTCTCTTGTAAATACCATATAGTAATTGAAATTTATTTTCTTTTGCTTTTAATGTTCCATTTGAAAATTTCCAACTTTAATATATAGGTTATCATATAGATAATTGTAATCCATTTACTTTTTTGGTGATTACTGATATATTAGACTATTTTTTACTATTTTATTTCATGTTTTAAAAATTATTATGCTTTCCTCCTCATCCTTTTCCTATCTTCTTTTTCATTGAACCTCTTACCTTTATTTTTCTCCTCTTTTCCATTCTGTAGTTTGGATATACATTCCAGTTCTGTTTTTCAGTGGTTATTCTTTAAATGGTTAGTATGTAAGCTTAATGTAGCAAAATGCCCCTCCCAAAGCCCATATGAATAAACTATGACCTTACAATGATTTTAATGTGAAATTTCCTTTTGTTTTTTTTTCCATATTATTGTTTAAAATTTTAGTTTCACCATGAATTTAATCCCCCAAATTTTAGTCATCATCATTTTTATTTATGGTCAATTCTTATTGAAGTGTACCAAAAATGTATCAGCGTCTTTACTTAATGCTGTTTCTTCTGCATGGTGATGTATATTTCAAAGAGGGGCTGTAAATAGTAAACTACTCTTAAAACTATTTCAGCTAGTCTGATAGCATTGTGTATTAGGAATAATTTTCCCTTAGCATTCTGAAGATATTTATGTCTTCTGGCATCTACTGTTACTCAAGCCTTCTGAAGAACCAATTGTCATTTCCTTGTAAGTGTTCTGTCTTTTCTTCTTTGATACATTTTAAGATTTTTCTCCTTAGCTTTGATATTACACAGTTGTGCTGCAATTGTGTCTAGGTGTGAATTTGTTTTAATTTATCTAGCTTAGAGCTAGGTGAGCTATGGCAGTCTGAAGGACCGATATAGGGCCTTACAGTTTGGAGGAAAGGGAACACACTCACATGCATTACAGGTTTAAGATATAATTAGCCAAAGATAAAAAAATATTTAAACCAATCCAACCTGTGCCTCCGTAGATAAGGCCATCTTGGCCCATTTCCAGTCAGGCTGGTGCTCAATTGATTCCATGCTCACTTGACAACCTTCCTATCCTTTGACTTGTTCTCTTCTAGGGTGACAAGGTACCATAGATGCTGATGAAATCACAGGATTGTCTTGATGGGAGGTCCTTGTAGCACAGACTTGAGACCCACTAACCCTTTAGTGGAGAAGTCTCACTTGTCCTGGGAAGAAAGACCACGACAGCCTGGGGTCCTTGAGGGCTTGGGGCAGCAGTTATTTTTCAATGGTGTAGAATGACACCAACATTTAAGGGCCACTTTACTGGTGTGGACTCCCTCCCCATGAGCTTACTCCATGCTCTTCTGATGAGCCAGATTTTCTAATGTCCAGTTGTTGGATTGGCATTCTGCACTCGTGCAGGGGACAGTAGCTTATCAGTATGCCTGCGTCTCTAGGAAGACAGGAGGAATTAAGACTTTTTTTCTTCTTCACTCATATGTATTTAATAATGTGGTTTTCCAGGGCCCAGACCAGGATCGCTCTGAGTGTGCATGAGGCTGTCTGTGCTAAAACTTCTCTCAGGCCTCTCTAGATATTGACCCTTGCTTCCTGAGCATCTCTGGGGGCTTCTTTTTTAAAAAAAAATTTATCTGTTCCAAACAATGATCTCACTGATAAGCAGATGATGACACATATAGGGGGTGGGAAGGGGGCAAGAATGGAGGAGGAGGGACTCTATAGAGGGATAAGAGGGATGGGGGGGGGGAGAAAAAAAATAACAGAATGAATCAAAAACTATTACCCTAGGTAAATGTATGATTAAACAAATGGTATGCCTCTACTTCATGTACAAACAGAGAAACAAGATGTATCCCATTTGTTTACAATAAAAATGAATTAAAAAATAAAACAATAAAAAATTTTATTTTTATTTTTATTTTTTTTGGAGGCTTCTTGCTTACCTCTCTGGGCTATGATTTCTTGATTGACACATGGTTTCAGGGTGACATCTGTTGACTCTTAGAAAGGGAACACTTACAGCTATCTGTGTTTGACAATGCAGCATGACAACCCTTGCTTTCAGCAAGGATGGAGATGAGGATCATTCTGCAGTCTTGAGTCAAGGTGGGATTATTTAAAGAAACCTAGTTATTCTATTGTGATACTTTTCTAGGAAGGTTTGCTGCAATTCTTTTAGAACGGAAGGATCTTTGTGAAACCATACAGAAGCTGTGCGGTGCCCTTCTGCTGTTTGGTGTAGATTTCTTGTAACTAGCATAGCCACTACTCTTCCTCCTCGAATACATTCTCATTCTTTTCTGCCTTTTTCTCTCTTTTCATCTCTCCTTCTGTTCAGTGAGTGCAACTCTCCACATTACATTGAAAGCCTTTGATGATTTAATTCACAAGAAACAAACCATATCACTGATGCTGCTTTTAAGTCTACATGTGAACTTGACCAACTGAAGTTCACAGTGAAGCCCCAAGTACAGCTTGCTGAAATCAATTCAGTGAAAACTCTCTGCAATGAATTATTCAAAATAGTTTACATATAGGAACTTGCATTGTTCAGGGTATGCTTTTGACTCCTTATTTTAATCCTGCTTAATCTGAGATGGTAATTTTGCTTTCAGAGGGTATAAAATTTGTTAATAGGCTATCTTTTCTCCAGTGTATGTTTTTGACTCCTTTGTCTAGTTTGAGATAACTGTATTTATGTGGGTTTGTCTCTGTGTCTTCTATTCTGCACCATTGGTCTACCTGTCTATTTTGGTGCCAATATCATGCTGTTTTTGTTACATGGCTCTGTAGTATAGTTTAAGGTTTGGTATTGAGCCTCTTGCTCACTCTTCTTGCTAAGGATTGCTTTGGTTATTCTGGGTCTCTTATTTCTCCAAATTAATTTCATCTCTGCTTTTTTAAGTTCTATGAAGAATGTCACTGGGATTTTAATAGGCATTACATTAAATCTGTATAATGCTTTTGGAAGCATGTCCATTTTGATAATATTAATTCTGACTATCCAAGACCATGGGAGATCTTTCTATCTTCTAAGGTCTTCAAATTCTTTCTTTAGTGTTCTGTAGTTCTCATTGTAGAGGTCTTTCACCTCTTTTGTTAGATTGATTCCCAAGTATTTAATTTTTTTGAGGCTGTTGTAAATGGGGTAGTTTTCTAATTTCTCTTTCAGTGGATTCATCACTGATGTATAGAGATGCATTTGATTTATGAGTATTGATTTTATATCCTGCTACATTGCTGAATTCTTTTATTAGTTCTAGTGGTGGAATTTTTTGATCTCCTAAATATAGAGTCATATCATAGCAAATAGTGATAGTTTGAGTTCTTCTTTTCCTATTTGTATCCCTTTAATTTCTTTCATCTGTCTAATTGAACTGGCTAAAGTTTCAAGGACTATGTTGAATATAAGTGGTGAAAGAGAGTATCCTGTCTTATTATGGTTTTTAGAGAGAATGCTTTAAATTTTTCCCCATTTGGAATGATGTTGCTTAGCATAGAAACTGGAAATCTATTTGTAGCAAAATGAAATTAAACTTCTATCTCTCATCCCGCATAAAACTCAACTCAAAGTGGATCAAAGACTTAGGCACTAGAACAGAAACCCTGTGCCTAATAGAAGAAAAAGTAGGCCCAAATCTTCATCATGTTGGCTTAGAACCTGATTTCCTAACAAGACTCCTAAAGTGCAAGAAGTATGATCAAGAATCAATAAATGGGATGGATTTAAACTAAAAAACTTCTTCTCAGCAAAGGGAGCAATCAATAATGTGAAGAAAGAGCCTACAAAATTGGTAAAAATCTTTACCAATGCACCTCAGATAGAACACTGAAATATATATTAAGACCCCAAAAAACTTAACATCAAAAAACCAAATAACCTAATCAATAAATGGGCTAAGGAGCTGAATAGACACTTCACACAAGAAATACAATCAATCAACAAATATATGAAAAAATGTCCAACATCTCTAACAATTAGAGAAATGCAAATCAAAACTATTCTAAGATTTCATCTCTCTCTAGTCAGAATGGCAATTATCAAGAATATGAGCAACAATAAATGTTGGCAAGAGTGTGGGGGAAAAGGCACACTCATACATTGCTGGTGAGACTGCAAATTAGTATAAACACTCTGGAAAGCAGTAGGGAGATTCCTCAGAAAACTTGGAATGGACCCACCATTTGACCCAGTTATCCCACTCCTTGGTACCCAAAGGACTTCAAATCAGCATCCTACAGTGATACAGCCACATCAATGTTTATAGCAGCTCAATTCACAATAGCTAAACTATGGAATCAACCTAGATGCCCTTCAAGAGATGAATGGATAAAGAAATTGTGGTATATACACACAATGGAATATTACTTAGCCTTAAAGAAGAATAAAATTATGACATTTGCCAATAAATGGATGGAATTGGAGAATATCATGCTAAGTGAAATAAGTCAATCCCCAAAATACCAAGTACCAAATGTTTTCTCTGATAAGCAGATGCTGATCCATAAAGGGGGAGGTGGGTACAGAAGAATGGAGGAACTTTGGATTGGGCAGAGGAGAGTGAGGGGAGGGGAGTGGGTCTGAGGGTGGAAGGACTGTAGAATGAGACAGACATTATTACCCTATATACATGTATGATAACGCTACTGGTGTGACTCTGCAACATGTACAGCCAGAGGAATAAGAAGTTGTGCTCCATTTGTGTATGGTGTGTCAAAATGCATTCTACTGTCATGTATAACTAATTAGAACACATTTAAAAAAATTTTAAAAACATGTAACATAGCAAAATAGATTCATTTTTAGCCAGAACAACACATGTGAATGACAAGCTTTATTGAGCACAACATTGGCCAGCTCACAACACAGGGCTGGGTCTGAGTCTGCATTCCTGTCTTTAGGAAACTCACTGCCTACTTGCAGTCCTGAGGACAGCACCCACGAAATAACCAAAGAGTAGGACAGTAATTAATTGTGCTAAATTGTATGGAACAGACTCCAAGAGCTACCAAAGCGTACATATAAATGAACAATTTATGAGTCCTTATTCCCCTAAAAAGTTATTGTGCAGGTTCTCTATGTGAGGCACTCAGTCAGTTGCTGTGTGGGACCAGGATACACTCACGGTCTGACTCTGCCTTCAGGGGGCTTACAGTTGTTTTAGAGTGAACAAAACAGGTGCATTGAAAAGTGAATATTCCTTGCAGTGCTTCCTCAAGACTTCAAGCACTTTCCAGTCCAGGGAACATTCCTTTTCTTTCTTTTGTTCCAGTTAAAATTTCCCTTTATTTCAAAATTTAAATAGCAGAGTAAAGTGGTTTGGTTGAAACAACCTTCAGGGAAAAGAAAAGTGGAAACTTTATCCATTAAAAAAACAAATTCCTTCCTGGTAAACCAGCTGCTCCATCTCCCTTGGACAAAGTAGAGACCACATAGAAGGAGCAAAGGTATAGTCAAAATCAGGGTTCGTGATGGTCAGCAGATTTATAGAAAAGGTCACCTTTCAAAGTATCTTCAATTAGATAGATAAAAAGGGTAGCATTCAAATTTAGAAATATTCACCAGCAGACAAACTCCTGACACACTAGGATTCACAAAAATCTTTGTTCCCCTCTTTGGGAAGAAGGTGACTGGGGACAAGTGGGTGACTCCAGTCTCTCTGCCTCAGGATAGAGAACATTTTGGTTTCTTCTGTTTTTCAGAAGCAGATGGGGATGTGTAGTGGTGCCTTTCTCAGTTCCTCTTCTTCACAGTCCCTAATGTAACTGTTTGTCCCTGCTCCTGCTACTGTGTTTCTATCTCAGGCAATGCCACTTAGTTGTTCCATTTAGACTCCTAGGAGGCATCCTGGACTCCCTAACCACTCTGACCCCCTAACAGTCTTACTAATCCTATAGCTCCAACCTCCTGTCCCTTCCCTTCTTCCCCAGTGAGACTGCCTTGTGTACTCCACACCTAGTTCACTAAAATTGCTTCCTAACATACCTCTGCCTAGGGTCTGGCCTCCCTTTCAATCCACCCTTGCTTCAATTAACATTATTAAAGAAAAATATGATCAGGTCATTCCCCTGCTTACCATCTTTCAAAAGATTTTATTAGTGTGAAGATGAGATATGGCCTTTCCACAGAGCACTTTCTTCCTTTATTTGACTCATGCTCAGCTCTCTTCTTAGTTGCCTGCTACTTTCTCCTCCTGTAACCTGGGGTTATGCTACTTCACTTAAAAAGGTCTTTCCTCTTTTACCTGGCTCATTTTCCTCATCTCCTTAAGACTGCTGTGGTGACACCTCCAGGAAGCTCTCTCTCCCTAAGAGTATTAACTACCACCCTCCTTTGTCTGCAGACTATTAGGTTCCAATGTCAGAGGTTCCTCCATAACATTCTGCATTAAAAGTGATCATGTTAACAATTATGAACCAATAAAAAATAGTTGGATGTTAAAAAAAAGCAATCATGTTAGTAAACAATGTTTGGTTTCCAGTGAACTTTAAACCTCTTGAGGGCAGGAAATATGTCTCTTCCTTTTGCATCCTCAAAGTTTAGCTCAGCCTACACAAACTGATAATCAATATACATATTGAGGCTGTTTGCTTAATGAATGGAATGCAATGAGTAGATGTACTACTCAGTGCGAAGTGAGTGATACAGGGTTTCTGGTGATGTGAGGATCTTGATGCTCTGAAGAAGCAAGAAGGATGGTCCAGGTAGTAGAAAAATCTTGAACCAAACGGCAAAGATGAGAGTGAATTTTGGAGACTTTAGGAAATCTGTTGGTATTTTGGAGAAAGGCTGTGATCAGGTAGATTGGGGACAGATTTTGGTGTTCTAAACCACCACTTTAGGCTTAATTGCTGTCAAGTGGAATGTGTTCCCCAACATAATACTAACTACATGCAAGATTTTTCTTTTTTTTTTTTTTAACACTTTGTTTTTTAGTTAGAGGTGAACACAATACCTTTATTTTATTTTTATGTGGTGCCACTGAGCTACAACCCCAGCCCTGTGCAAAGTTTTATATATGATTATATAACATTTATTTCAGTGATGTTAATTTTGACTCTTCAACTAGATTGCAAGCTTCTCTGAGGGCAAAGACAGTTTTAAACTCCTTGATCATTAACTTTCTTTTTTATTATTCAACCAATATTTATTGAAAATCTATGTGTACCTTGGATGAAAAATTATTTAACTAACTTTAATAATTTTTAAACTTTTAATAATTTTTCATCTAAGGTAATCATTCAAAAATGGAAATAAACATCTCATATGATTATAAGTATCACTGAAAGAAATAGGAAGACTTCCTAACAAAACCATTTGGAGAAATTTCAGTGTTTCTCTCCTGGAAATATCAATTCATTGATTCTAGTTCTGGAGCTACACAGAAAGTCTAATGAAAAGAGGTAACTTGGTCACTTCCAAGATTATCTTCACTTAAGCTCCTCTTTTTTGGGGTTTCTTTTTTTCATAGTAGAAGACTGGCATATTTAGAGAATTGTTGGATGTCTTGATGTTTTTTATTTATAAAACAGTTTTTAAATTTCAATAAACAAATTCAGTTAGTATTTTTGAATGTTATGCTGCTCCCTAGTAAAGCATGTGAGAAGAGTGATGTGATGTAGCCAATGTCAGCCCCAATACACTCACAGAGTTGTGGAAAATCTGCTGGAAGGGACCTTTGAGACTTACCTTGTCCTATCCCCTCATTGTACAGATGGTGAAGCCAGGATCCAGAAAGATAAAGTGGCTTTAAAAGTGTACACAGTTAGTTTATTCCCCTGACCTTTGTGTGTTTCTAGTTGGTATTTCAAGACAGACATGGGAGAGTTTGGGAGCTCACAGAAAGATGAAAGTGAAGTAATTATTTATCCTAATTAAAGAAGAATCTAAAACACTTGCTTAAAGCTTTTTCCAAGTAACTGTTTATATAATTAATGCT
Organism: Sciurus carolinensis; assembly: GCF_902686445.1. Taxonomy (NCBI): domain Eukaryota; kingdom Metazoa; phylum Chordata; class Mammalia; order Rodentia; family Sciuridae; genus Sciurus; species Sciurus carolinensis. Next base: position 132,337,574 of record NC_062213.1, on the reverse strand, counting down.
GTTGCATTTTCTCTCTTTCTTCCAGGCCTCAGGGCTTGGCTGCTCTGACCCACAGCTGCCTCTGCTGTGGACAGTCTTCTGTGTCTGTGGGTTATTGGGTAATGATTTGTATTTGCAAGGGAATGCCTGACTGGCGTGGGCTGAGTTAGTTCAGCTAGAGAAGCTTGATAATGAAGCCAAGGTTGAGGGGTTTGGTCCCTGTGAGCTCCTTAGCTTTGCTGTGATCCTTAGCTGCAGTGATACCCCTAATCCCCATTAGTCATTTCATATGTGTGGGCTTTTGAAAGCAGTGGGGTGCCTGGAGAGATGGAAGAAGGATGGTTACCTGCAAATGTTCACCCACAATGGAAAGCTGCATGTACAATGAATAACAATATAATAATGTTGATAATGGTAATTATCACAGCAACCAAGGCTGTCACCTCCAGGGTTTGGATTTCAACCTGTGAATTTGGGGAGGGGAGTGGTGTAAGAATTCAGTCCATCACACTAACATGCAATAAAGCCTGCCTAGGATGAACCTGACTCCAATGTTCACAGTGTAGTTGCAGCACCCATATTTCCCAGCCCAATTGCTTGGTTATGTATTGGTTATCTCTGAGTTTCAATTCATGTGTGAATTTGCCCACTCTTATTTTATTATTAGTGTATTGACTGGCATTATGGTCTACTGCTTAAGACTATGGACTCCAAGACTAGAATTCCTGATTTCAAATCCTGGCTGTACCATGTATGTATTAACTCTGTTATTTAGAGCAAATTATCAGACCTGTTTGTGCCTCCCTTTTCACTTCTGTAAAATGGGAAAAATAATAAGCATGCTTATCAGAATTATTGAGGGGATTAAATTAGTTAATAGCAATAGAGAGTTTAGAAAAGTATTTTGTGTTAGGTATTATTGCTGGGTGACCTAATAAGGAGCTAATAGCAGCATCATAGCCTTTGAAAAATGTGCTCATTTACATTGCTTTATTATTCCAGGAAGCATCATTCCCAAACTGCAAGTCTGAATATTCATAAAAAGGGGGTGAGAAGGCTGGGTAGGAACCAAGAGCCACTGGGGAATGTGTATTAAAAACAAGCATGGATTCCTAAAAATAATAATAAAAACCAAGATGGTGCTCTTGGGAAAGTTAAACTTTTGTACCTCAGTCTCTGTCTTTGTTGAGGATGCCAGGAAGTCATCAGTCATTGAAGGCCATTGTACAAGGTCCTTTGCCAGGGAACACTGAGCATGACTATTGAGTTCCCTCCTGTGGCCCACCTGCTTGTTATCTGGCTTCAGCTTCCCATTAATAGAATCCCTGGGGATAAAGCAGTTCCCTTACATTAGGTAGTAATGTTTTTGTTAATGATAAATTGATGAAGAGCTGTTTTTTTATATTAGGTGAATGGTCCTTTGATAATGAGATTGAAATCAGACCAGGGTTTTTACTCTGTTTTGCTGGAAGAGTGAGAACTACCAAAATTATTTTTGTCTTATCTGTTACTAGAAATTGATACAAAGCATTTTAGTTTTCCATTTGATAGAACAACTCAAGTTACATAAATATGTTATGTGATTTTTTTCTTTTATATTATCTTTTGGTAGGCCATGAACTTCAGAGTAGGTTTCAGGGCTTCAGCATAAACCATGGTCCATTTATGGGACTGATTGGGTTGAGGGTGAGTGTCCTTTCAGTGGGATTTTGGGTCTTTTCTTCTATATTGCGGAGTAAAGTTACGTTTGATTTAGGGAGATCTCGTGCTTTGGTTTATTTTCATGGTCTGTGGTCAGTGTGGTCTGACCCTGGAGAAAGTCCTGAGTTCTGGAGGACAGTGGAGGCAGTTGTGGAGGCTCTGTGGAATCTTACTAATATCCTGAACAATTTGGTTTTCACTTCATCTCTAGGATGGGAAAGAACATGGTCAGCTTCTGTGACTGGGGACAAGCCTTATTTCCTAAGGAGTTTATCCTGTGGTCTTACATACCTTGTTTGATATGATTACCCAAACCAAGGCAGCTGGGGACCATCAGACCCTAGTTACATAGTCTCCTTTGCGGTGGTCCATGAGACATCTGAGCAAGAGTACTCTGTCACAGAGTAAAAGGCCCCTGTAATTTCCCTCAAGGATTTTCTTGGGGACTTCTTTAGATTCTTTCCCAAACTATACAAATTAGAAACTAATCAAAGTCATGTTGACATGTTGATTTAGACCCAGGGCCTGTATCAACAAGTATAATCCCCCTTTGGGATAAATTATTGAAGGCAAGTACTTTGAATGTAATTAGTACAGCATACATATTTGAAAAAAAAAGGTGTTTATATTTTGTTTTTGTTGAGGGATTGTAGGCTCATAACAAGTTGCTTACTTGCAGGATTTTCTCTTACTTAGTATTTTTCCTCTAATATGTTTAAGGGAGAATAAATTCTAGGTAGGGATACATTTTTGGGAAAAGGAAAATAATAATTATTGAGTGATTATTGTATGTTGGGCATTGCGCTGAGTACTTTATAGAGTTTTTTTTTTTTTTGAAGGACAACTGTGTAAGATAAAAATTTAAATCAGTATTTAAAATTCATTTCACCAATAAAGAAACCAAATGTCATGAGTAATACATTTGCTGAACTGGGATTCTAATGGGTCTGACTCTTTCAAGTTTGCTCTGAAGTGTGGTATTGATGATTTGGAAGCTGCATTAGAGGTAGGGTTTTAGACTGTTATGGCCACTGGGCAGGGCACTACCATACTGAGGACAGCAATGGAGCCTATTTACCTAGTCAAGTTTTCAAATTGCACCCTTCATGTAAGTTGCCTTAGGCACTGGGCAGCTAGGGATCTTATTTTAGCAGAATTAAACTCTTTAATGGATTTTCCTCCCCATGCCCTGAGAATATTTCTGGTCTTCCTTTTCAGGAAGTTCTATTCACCACAACAAAAGACCACAAGCAAATGTATTTCTAGCTTACGAAGAAAAAAAAAATAGAGAAAGAAAGCAATTAGGCTTCATTATTTTTTGCACATCAGGCACTCTTCTAAAAAATGTTCTTTTTCAATCTGTCTTGATGTGAATTTAGAATTTTGCATGAAATGTCTCCCCTAGAAAAAAAAGCCAATGAAAGCAACAGTGGTAGGTGCTGATGATGCATTGGCAAGCGGACATGCAATCTTGCTTGTCAAACTTCTCTCATCCTAAAGGGCTGGCTGTGGATTTGAAAGTGGGGGCCTTCCCCATTCCTCCTTTTTAATACATAGAGTTTGAATATTAACATTTCAGGTGAAATATAAGTTTCAGACTTGCAAATTTTTGTCATGAAATCAAAGGGAATAGAGAATTGTAAGAGCAGAGGGGGAGTGTGTGGGAGATAAGAGGACCTCTTAGTGTCAGTAGGATGGAAATCAACAGGATAATGAGGATTGCTAGAGTAAATAATTTCCATTTTATCCCCAATAAGAACATTCCCTCCCTCACCTTTCAAATTCCCTGCTCACCTCCTGTGCATCCAAAACAAATGATTATCTACTCTTCATTCCTGAAACGAGCCCTGAAGTAGGTGTGTTATGGAATTCTGAAGTGTTCTCTCCGGGGCCCTCTCTCCTAAGCTGGTAGACCATAGGCATTAACATGTATGCTGGCTTTATACATGTTTTGCAAAGCCCTATTTGTTTTTATCATTTGAATTTGTGAGTATAGTAACACCTCCCCAAGTATATCAGATATTCTTATCTTGGGGATTCATAGACAACTCTGGAATTTCTGCAGAAAAACAAGAGATTCTGTATAATGCATCCAGTTAAAGCTAGCAGAAACAAAATGAAATGGATGGGCTGTAGATCTCCTCCATTTTAAAATGACATTTCTTTTTTTCTTTCTCCTTCCCGAGTACAGGTCCTGACACTTTCTTTGGCCCACGTGACAGGGATGATCTTGCACCTTTTTAAACAATGACAGTCCAAGTATCTGGAGTGACTTTAGTTCTTCTGTATTTGAGAGACTGAAGCATAGGCACCAAGGAAGCCAAATGATGAAGAGACAGAAAAACACACCCTTTTTTCTGTGTTTGGTCTTTAGTGGCTGTGGGGAGTCTTCAGGACTGGCTATCCAGTGGTTTGGTACTCATTACTTACTTGAAAATGAGCTACTTAGCCATGTAATAGGCACATCTTTCCTCTCTCTTTCTATTTTAGGTATGGAGAAAGCACCCGGGTTAAGATGAAATCAGCACAGAGAATCAGTACATTCTGGGACAGACATTGGAGTGGGGCCCCATCCTTCATACTTCAGTGAAGCATGATGCTTTGTAAGGAATGGCTCTGTGTACATCCTTCCATTCACTGTCCACTTGCTCTCCTGTGCTGGATGTAGAAAGTGAGATTGATGTATATTATCATCAATATTCAGCACTTGCAAACAAGAACAAGAAAGGTTGACAGATACTCAGTGCTTTTCAATGAAAAGCAGCTCACATTTATACTTTTTAGTGGTGGAATTGGGCAGTGTAAGAACTTCCTGTTTTTGATAGAAGAATATATTGAAAAGGGAACATGGTTATGTCAGTGTTGCCCCAGGGGGGAAAAAAAAGGATTACATAACATGAAAGAAAATATTATTGTCTAAAATGCTTTCTAAAAAGAAAGCTATATGTAAATCTCAAACTTTATTTAACTCTGTTTATTCACTTAGTCTTATTCTTTAAAGCATTTAAATTAGCTGATATTATTATTTACACATTGGGACCTTTACATGCTTTTGTTATCTTTAGACTTGTTAAGAACATCTCTGATTCTTCTTCTCTTTCATCGAACTGTAACTTCTTGAGTTCAGGATTGTGTTATTTGCAGTTATCAGTAAATTTTTTACTAGTGAAGTAACTAATAAAATACAATCTTTAACAGAAGACCAAGGCAGTCCAATATAATGTTAATTTCTATAACTGGGGATAAGGTTAGTCTGAATTAGTTAACCTAAACTCTAAATTATGGAAATATGTAAGGAAAACCAGAATGTTCTGTTTGTATATCCTGGCCAATTGGGAAGGCTAACGAAGTGCTTTCAGGTATACAAGTTGTGGGTCTTGCTTTAATCAATAGACTGAGTTATGTGATAAACCAAGTTGGAAAGTAAATTTTCTTCATGGGCATACCAAAATACTTAAGAACGATTTTATCTCAAAAGCTGATATGACCCTCAACTCTAATGTATTTTTTATCCTTTGCAAACTCGTCTTATAACAAGTTAGTACAAGTCTGACTTCTGGTATCCAGTCACTGACGGGTGGCCAAGGTGGCACCCTTTTCTAGTAATATGCTAAGCTTCACTTCCCACAAGGGAGCAGCATTTTAAAATAGATTTTTTATTTTGAAAGAATATATTCTCTTTTTGTAAGGTCTTAGGTAAAATGTATTGCACTTTTAAATACATCTGGAGATTTGATGAATATTTGGTGAACTGAATTGAACTCTGAAGCTCTTAGTTGAAAAAAGTCTGCATATGTATAAGCTCTTACTGGCAGGTTGTATGTTCTATTTTTAATATATAAGTTTATAGAGACACATTTTCCTTTAGTAGCTCTATTTTCTCACCGTTGCTCCATTTCTCCTACCCTCAGAAAGAAAACACGCAGGAGATGAACTTTTACGATTAAAACTTCATAAATCTTTCTGAGTTAAACCTGAAATCCCTCATCTGAGGACCAGAACTCCTAGGAAGATGGATGTCCCCACCCCTGGGAGGAGTAGTAACTTTGTACTTGGAACCTGTCTCCTTTCTTTCAAGTCATTCAGGGGAGGATGTCAACTCTTTACCACAAACGTATTTCTACATTTGAATATATAAATGATAGAGTTCCTTACCTTTTATAAGTTTCTTTCTGACAGGTAGACTCAGAAAACATCTCTCCCTAAAACTGAGATGTTGATATAAATATCTGAAGGAAAATTCTAATCACAGTATACATTGAACAGGCTCACTGATCTTGTATACCTGGAAAAAGATTTTCAAACAGACTTTGTCAGCTCAGTCTTGGCATTCCTTGTCAAACAAAAGCATGCCTAAAGACACATTTCAAAAGCAGACGATGCAGCACTTGCTAACCTGCAGAAAATCGAAAAGGAACGCAGAGGCCAAGAACAAACAGAATAGGGAACCAATGAGGAATGGTGCACAGTTCTGAGAAACCATTTCAGAGAACCAAATATGTTTTTAAAAGACCACATCAATAATTAAGCATCAGCAGGTCAAACTCCATTTTTCATTTGCTGCAATTGTCTTCAGATATGTAATGAAGAAATGAGATTATTGATTCAGTCTCAGTAAAAAGGAGCTAATACTCTTAATCTGGAGAATAAAATGGGAAAAAAGAGGGTGGAAGAGGGAAAGAAATTTATTTTTGTAGGGGATGCTTGCATAAGTCAGATTACCATCAGTTATGTCAGAATTTAAACATTTCAATCAACTGTAGCTGAAGTAAAAGGGTATCTCATTTTTTGAAAGGCAAATACATAGACCTATTTTCCCACTCAAATTTACATTACTCATGTGAATTAACTTTGGTTGACTTCAGTGATTTGATAGTGTGCTATTCAGTAAGAGACAACACTTAGCTTACTGCTATCCAGATTAAAACATAGGGTTTTCTAAGGCTTTCAAATTTTTTTCTTGTTCATTTGCAAAATGGACAGAAAAATTATTACTTATAGTACAATTGGGCCTAAACATTGCCAACGGATTTTTTTTGACCTTTATAAATATTTTTCCTACTTACATGAAGCATAAACTTGGGCATCCATGGACACTTTCTGTACCATCATATACAGCCTATGCTAAGGCATGTACAGGAGGCATGTTTAAGAGCAAAAGGACAATACAGAGGACTCTGGAGAGATGACTGCTGATGCAGATACAGGTATGTGAGGCTGGTTATTGTTGAAGGGAAGTGGGGAGTTTTACTTTGGCTAACTTGGAGGCATTGGCATCTTCTACCTCCTCCTATGTTCAAACGGACTTGTATGCACACACTGAAGGAGACTGAGTCTTAACAGGCTTGCATTTGTTAGTATATAATGTACTTACATAAAATCTTACCTTTCCATCGTAGTGTGTTAACAGAAATGCCACAGTGGAAATGACTAGAAAGAATAATTGAATAATATTTATGAGCATTTTATATCATTTCAGATTAAATATTTTATTAATTTGTTTCTAAAAGGAAAAAGAATAAATTGTCCAACCATTGTTTTTTTCCATAAGTATATGAATAAAATGAGACATCTTTTTGATCTAGCAATTACAGTGATTTGAAAATTTCATTCCTTCCCAGTATCTGCAGAGGTACCATTTTGCAGATATGAGGTTCTAGACAAGTTACTTGACCTCTATGTGTCTCAGTTTTATGTGCAAAATAGGAAAATAGGTATACCTGCCTAACAGCATTACTGTGAGGATTACATGTATATATGTGTAAGATGCTTGGTACATGGTTGGTGCATAAATACATGTTGTCATTATGGTGGTACTTGCTACATATGTACAGATATAAAGCTATTTTTATTTAAAAACTTCATTCAGATATAATTTGCATATCATCAGTTTTATCCATGTAAAATGTACAATTCAATGATGCCTTGCAAATTGACAGGTTACACAACCATCACCACAATCCAGTATTGTTCATTCATTCATCAGTTGGTGCTCACTTGGATTGATTATTCATACGTTTTAGGTATGGATAATGCTGCTGTGAACATTGTCAGAGAAGTCTCTGTGTAGACACACATTTTCACCCTTTCTTCTGTGTAGACACACATTTTCACCCTTTCTGTGTAGATTATGTTTTTATTTTCCTTGGATAGACACTTAGGAGTACAATTGTTGGGTCAGATAATAAATTTAGGTTTAACTTTTGGAAATTGCTGAACCGTGATTCAAAGTAGCTGCATTTTTTGACATTCCCACCAACAACATTTTGAGGAATTCAGTTTTCCCATATCCATGCCAATGCTTTTTATTGTTTGTCTTTTTTTTTTTTTAACAGGTTTTCTAGTGAGAGTGAAGTGGTATTTCATTGAGGTTCTTATTTTCATTTCTCTTGTGACTAATAATGTTGAACATATTTTCATGTGCTTACTGGTTATTTCCATATCTTCTTTGATTAAATGTCTATTTAAATCTTTTGCCAATTTTTACATTGTCCTTTTATTATTGGGATGTAGGAGTTTAAAAAATATATCTTGTATACAGTTTCTATCAGAAACAATTTTGCAAATATTGTCTCCTACTCTGTCTTATGTTTTTATTTTATTGATAGTGTCTTTTTAAAGTCCAAAAGTTTTTAATATTTATATAGTTTATCAATTTCTTCTTTTCTGGATCATGCTTTTGTTACCATATTTAAGAAATCTTTACCAAATCTGATGTTATGAAGATTTTCTAATGTGTTCCTTGAAAAGTTGTATAGCATTGCTGAGCTCATATATTTAGATTTACAATCATTTATTCTTTCTTTGAGCAAATACTTTGAGTGTTGTGACTACACAGATAAAAAGTTTTGGTACATGCCTTAAGAAGTTTATGATCTAGTGAAAAGTAGATGCATAGACGAATTCTTAGAGCACACAGTTGCTATGGGAAGAAGCAGGCAAACTGCAGAAGGAACAGAGGAGGAGAGAGAGCCAAGTTTGTGGTAGTCAAGACTCATTTTCCGATAGTGCCCTAACTGAGGACTGTCAGGAGGAATAATATGGTGGGGATGAGTGGAAGAGGAAGATGAGATTGGCACCAAGGGGTCTTGCATTTGAGGGACCTGGGGAACAACTGGCTGGAAAAACCTAGTGGCAATTATTTATATAGCTCTCTAGTTTAGGAAGTGGTTGGGCTGGAGATATAAAATTAAGACCTCTTCACAAAATCCTTGTAGCAGTGGGCTTGGATATGTGAGAACTTACAATAAAATCATTTTCTTAGGACTGTTGGAACATGCTTGAATTCCTCATTAAATGTACAGAGGCTCACACTGGAAGCCAATTAGGCTTCAGTTTGATAATTCATCATGTATTAATGCATGAGAGTTTAATTGCTTCTCATCTTGAACTGCTCTTCCTCTCAGTGGCAATTTTACTCTTTCAGAGGTAGGTAAGTGATCACCTCAGATTTTCGGTAGCTAACCACAGTAACACATATGTAAAGTGCAAAGCAGGGGATGCTGACTGTCAGGGAGGCTCCTCCACAGGGCGATTCAGGGAACCGGTTCCTTCCAGCTTTTGGCTCCACCATCCTCTAAAGCATCAAGAGATCTGCATCCTGGTGGCCTCTTTTCAGCAAGGAGAAGAACGGTGGAGAAGCTACACTGCTTTTCAGTTGCCTTCACTCAGAAGCACACTTGGTTCACATTCCATTGGTTGCTTCACTTAGTTGCAAGAAAATTGCTTCTCAGGGACAAGTCTACATAATATAACAGGGAGCACACATTTATGAAGGATGGTTAGTCTTCTCTAGTACAGTAGTTACAACGATAGAGAATATTCCAATCTAACACCGGAGTACATTAAAAACTGCTTCACAGCTGGGTCTGCTGGCACACACCTCTCCTAGCTAATCTGGAGGCTGAGGCAGGAGGATTGCAAGTTTAAGGCCAACCTTAGCAACCTGGATCATGTTTCAAAATTAAAAATAAAATAAAAATGAAGACAGCTTGGGATGTAACTCCCTGATAGAGCACTTGTCTAGCATGTGTCAGGTCCTGGGTTCAATTCCGAGCACTATAAAAAAAGCAATTCAAAATAAAAACAAAAAACCCTGCTTAACAGTGTGTCTGATTATTGATTAAATAGCCTTTTTGAGCCCTCGCCATATGCTCAGCACCATTTTAGGCACTATAGGAATAGTATTAAGGCATGAATTGATTGACCAGTCAAAAGGTGTTTGCATTATGTAGAATGTTAAGTCTAAATTATGACCCTTTTCCTTGAGGAAGCAAAAGAAACCCCTGTGAGATGATCTGCTATTAGTACTGGATAGTATATGAACTTTAGTAATGAGTAGTACTGTACATACTGTATGGAGAATAATGTCCTGGAGGTGAGGCAATTTAGTGCAGGTGTACCTGAGAAGGTGGGGCAAGAACTGGCCTTACAGAATGGGATTTGAATGGATGGAGTAGAGGGCAGGGAGCATGCCAAGAAAAGGAGCGATTCAGATGCAACAGCACAGAGGCAGAGGGAATGCAGGTGTTCCTAGAACAGCAGAACAGTCTGAGGATGGTGAAGGACATGTGTGGGGCAATCAACCATTTCAATGATATTGATTTATTTGTTACTGCAGCATAAATAGTTTGGTGGATTTGCACCAGTTTTGGATTTATGAGGAGGGGAGGCTTTCTGTGGGACTGGGGTGGGCGGGTCATCGACCAAGAAAACAAATAACATTTTTTAACCTGAGCTCTAAATTGTAATTCGCAAGGGCAGATGCTTTAAATTGCAAGCTTTACTTCTGGATTTTATTGTTTCTCACATTGGTAGCTCAGTGTAACTTACTCACTCTTTGTAGTGGGCTCCAGGGTGAGCAGTAGCAGGGATTTATTTATTCAGTGATGGTTAATGATTCTCCTGAGTCAAGCAGGATAAGACAACTCGTGGAAAATAAGGCTATCTTGGTTGAATGGGGTCATCTTATAAAGGGCTTTGACAGTCAGATGGCTGAGCTCAGACTTGATGTGGCAGGTACCAGGGAGCCATTGAAAGTTTCCAAGTAAGAGGGTAACTTTTTGAGAGTGTTAGTTAATGAAGATTCATCTTGCACCAATATGCAGGATGGTTGGTGGTGAGGGAGGCTGGTAGAAGGGAGTTTTGACTCACAATTTAAAAAATCCAGGAGTGCAGGCTTGAAGGCTAGTGAAATATGCAGGAAAATGATCAATGAAAGGCAGGAGTCAATATTCATCCCTTATGATCCTGGGCAAACGGTGGTGCCAGGAGGGGGTTTACTGGATGCCAGTGTGTCGGTGGAGGAGTGAGATGATGCCAGCGATGGCAGAGGAGCTTTGAGTTGACAGCATGCTGACAGAGAACACTCACTGCAGTTAGTCAGGGGAGTGCATTCGCGTCTCAGTCCATCCACTCACTCCCCGAGCTAGCAGGCTTTGCTCAGAATCTCCTCAGGTGCCCAGCAGCTCGCTAATCTGAGGATAAAGGATTGCAAGCCAAGACTGAAGGCCTTTGAGTAGTCTCTAATTTTTATTGACAGCCCCGAAAAGTTCTAGATGCACTTAGCACCTCCAAAGAAGCGCTAAATGATTTAACATTTTGGGGATAAATTGGTTCTATTAGTCTCTAGTGCCAAATTCACCAAAAATAGCTCATTAGCTGTGCATTGTGATTTCACTAGGGTGCCCTGCTCTTGGCTGAATTCCAAAGAACACATTTGTATAAAAATGTTCCCATTATGGAGTGTGATACCTATTAATGGAACACCATATGCAGCATAGCATCTCCCCTTGCCTCTGCACTGTCTTTCAACCTGAAGTTTGTATTTTCCATCCATTTTTGCCAAGTGACCTGCTTTGCAGGGGTTAAACTTTACCTAATGGGCTAAGGCCTGAGATGCTGCAGCAATCAATCTTTCATCTGAATTTAAGCATCTTGGTTTTCCCTTTCTCTGTGCCCACTGCCAATCCTGACCCTTTCATTCTGTCCTAGCCTGGGGGAAAAAAGGGAGGGGGCAAGGTTGAGTGTGGGCTCCAAGCCCAGACCTACAGCTGTGTCTGATTGACCGACATTTCTGTTGTTAGCCACACAAAAAAGGCTACTTTTAATGGCTGAGGCAAGGATGACCAGCTGGTGTGACAGGCCTTGGGTTTTTGCCTAGTTGTTTTTTAAAATTCATCAGTTCCGGTCCTTTTTCGTCATGTGCATGATTGCAAGGGTGATGTTTCCAGACACATCTTTTGTTGACATTCCTGGCTATCAAATAAAGTCTGCAGTTTTTTTTTTTTTTTTTTCTTCAAACAATATCCTCCGTCTTGTAGGTGGCTGGTGGCTTTAAACTTTCATTAAAAATAACATAGAATAAAAAAAAGTGGGGGATGTTTGTAATTTATCAGAAGGACCTGCAGGGAGGTTCAATAATAGTAGAAAATCAAAACATCATACAAAGTAATGGAAATCCCACTAAATAGATCTGAACATTTGCCTGAAAAAGAACATTCTCAGAAATCCTGGATCTTAAATGCATGACACCTTTAAATTTAAATTGAGCATGAAATTGTTAGATCTGGGATCTAGATTTTCATTTTTGGTTTGGTCCTAGAATTGAGAGTGGACGGGTTGAAATGATGAGGAAAGGTATAAGTCAATAAAACATCATCTATATAGGTGCATTCTTTTTTACTCAGCTCATTTGAAAGAAGTATTTTTTTAAAAAAATTAGGTATTAGTTCAGCATTGAATAAATACCTACAATAGATTAGCGCAATGGGTAATGATGCAAAAATAAACAATTCTTAAGCTCAAAGTGTTCATACATGGCATGCACACCAAGTTTGAAAAATAAAAAGGTGAAAATTTAAGTTAATAAGCAAGCAAATACTCAAAGAAAAACAAAATAGGAGGTATGAACAAAATACTTTGCTCATTCAGTGGGCACAGAGTTGCTTCTTGGTGGAGAAACTGAGGGATGAAGCTTTCCGCCTTTCCTCATGCTTCATGTTGGTCATTTTCTGGAGGGATTTGAGCTGCACTTGGAAGGCTACAGAGGTAAGTTTTAGATTGATCATTTTAATTTTCAGAAATGCCACAGCCCTAGCCCTTAGCCACAAACTAATTTTAATTCTGTCTGTGAAAAGCCTCAATTTGAAATAAATCCATTTCTTTTTAAGACCATGAAATTATGTGAAAGTTAATTTCTATTTCCCTTGGGTACATACCTCCAACTAATAAATTATCTTGAGACTAACATGGGAGATCTTTTAAAAACATAACACAGAATGATGTTAAACTTTATTGATAGATCAAAGAGGCCTGGATAAAAATCTCTATGTACAGCTTCCTAATCATATGTCCATATTTTTAAATTAATGATTCTCAATTGAGACTCTCTGGGGCAGGTCGCAGGATTCTGTACTGGATACAAGTTCTGAAGTTGATGCCGACAAGTGGCCAGGGTTGAGACCACTGCTTTACATCTAGAAACTGGAACGCAGAAAATTACCCACTTAAAAAAAGAGAAGCACGATCTATAGATACCACATTAATTGCTGTTTTTATTCCAACTATTATTAATTGGAAAAGAAAAAAATTTCTCCTTAATATATTCTGTAACCATGAGAGTGATGTAGCATGAATCTTGGGAACATCTGAATCACATTTACAAATAAGGTTATGCTACTTTCCATCTTTAGAAATTAAAATGACCTCTTTTCCAGAAACACTAATAAAGATGAGTTGGAATCCAACAGATAGTAAGTTCCTGAGACTGCTCTGGGAGGTTGTGTGGATGAAGTTTGGCTGAGTACAGCGTGATGGGTTGTAATTTCATTTCTGGGTTTGGAGGCATGCCCTTTCACATATATACACTGTGCTTGTTCTTCCCCACCTCCCTTGTGAGGTTGCCCTTTCTTTCCCTTCAGTGGGCTCCAGGCAGCTGACCCCTTGTCTGCAATACCCACTTCCTCCCCACCTGGTAGAGGCTGCATCCTCTCTGACTATCGTTCCAGCTGGCCAGATGGCTCCAGCTCTCCCCAATCTCCAGCAACATTGTTTTCTCACTGGTTCTTCACTGTTGCTAGTCCAGGACACTTCTATGGCTCTTGGTGGATCCTCTGATCCAGCTCTCTAAACAGTCCTTCCTCTCCAACCTTCTTCCTCATCCCATTGCTTCTGAGTCCCATCTGGTTGAATATTCTGTACCTGCTAGGACCTCTCTGTTACACCAATCACAATCCTAATTTCTCTCCGGATGTTCACCCAGAGAAGTTCAGATTTGTTTCTTTAGAGACCAATAAGAGCAGCTTAAAATGACCAAGTACCAAGGTAGGACATTGGGAAGAAGAGACTGATCAAAGGGGTTCTTAGGGGAAATAGTTTAAAAGATAAAAGCAGAAAGGGAGGGAGGAGAGGTTTCTGCTGACTCCAGAGAGTGTCTAGGAACATTAAAAAACTGTTAGAATTACCTTGCATTCACAAGAGAACATTTCAAAAATGGATATCATGAGCCAAATGATGAAGACTTGCAATCACATCTCACAATATAGCCATGGGTCTGAAAGGAATGAGGCTGACAGCAGGTCAGAGTGAGAATAAATATAGTAACTGCTAACTACAGGCAGGGCACTGTCCTTGCTCTGGTCGTCGATGTTTCTGGCATCCACTGCAGCATTTCTGTGTTGCTGGGAAGGTGGAGAAGTGCCAATGACAGCTCTGCATGTTGGGGAAAAGTTTCTGTGTGCTGTCAGACTTTTTTAGTCTTGGCAGGTTACTGGAAGGCAAAATTTGACTTCGTGTTATGTCTTGTTTCTCTGTTGTGTGTGGATGCTTTCAAAGATACATACTTTACATACTGATAGAGAGATACAGTTTGATAGAGACACTTGGATTTTTCTCTTCGTTTAAAATATTGTCAACAAAAAAATCAACAAGTGTATTCTCAGAGCTTAGCACATACGAGGTACTAGGTAAATCTTGTGTGTCTAATTTCCTTATTTACCAGGAGTGTATATGACCCAGTCACAAAGAGAAGAGGCATTGTCCTGTTCCCAAGCATGTGAATGTGGAGAGATTCAACTTAGCCTGAACTCATCTGAACCTCTCCTGGCTGGAAGAGATGAATGAATTCTCTAAACCCGGAGGAAAAGTGAGAAGAGGTTAGATCACATATGATTAAGAAAGTAAGGCAGAGTTTTTTGAGAAATAAAACTCTATTAGAGTTCATAGTTTAACAGCCAATAATTACATTTAGCTTCAATTGTTTACACACGTCTGTACTTTTCATAGATTGATTTTTTTTTTTTTTTTAATTCTCATGCCCTTTGAGGTAGATTGTGTAATTCTCTTCTTTTTACAGATGGGTAAATTGGTTCACATGGAGTTTAAATTGACTGCTGAGAGTGTACAGGGCCAGGATTAGATCTGAAGCAGAGTTGAAGAGAAGTCACATCTGGTGGAATCAAGAAAGACCACGGAGGACTCTGCATTTGAGAAGGGTCTTGGCAGTTAAGTTGTCAGCAATTTGAGATTCATCTGGCAGATAGGGAAGGGCCAAGATTCTAGTTGAAAGAAAATGTCAATCTCTAAAAGTAGAAGTTTTTAGCCCTAATCATATTTCATTAGCAGTTACTTCTTTTCCATTTTTCCCTGTTGCCACCATATAGCACAGACAAATAACTCAATCCCAAAGTGACCGTGATTCTCTGGAAAACTGAAGGGTGAACTGAGAGTGTCACTGAACACAACCCTAGATTGGTGACAATGTAAAGCTTGGCGATGCAAGTTGGAAACCATAAAATGTGAAAGCCAAACTCCTAGGTCTTCAGCGAGGTCTCTTATGTTCCACAGCTAGGAGGGGCTTTTGGTCAGTTCAGGTTAAGTTGAAGTTCTCTTTTCACTTCAATGATTCATCTTTAAAAAAAAAAAAGTGAAGTTACTGAATAAAAGTGAAATTGGGCTTTCAAGTGCCTCCAGACATTTTGGAGTCCTGCCTTCCTTGGGCACCTTGCTGTGTGGGTGTTTCTTCTTCTCTGCGTGATTTCACCTCCAAGCAGGGTTTCTGCAGCAGGGTATTCTCAGGCGGCTGTAAAGCCTTTAAGGAGAACCACAGGGAGCCCTTCTGGACATGGGGCTAAGGAGGAGACTTGATCAATTAATTAACCAATAGTATTTGTTGAGCACTTACTCTGTGAGTCTAGATAGACCTGTGCTGAGTACATTTATAAGCAAGTAGATGTTTTTAGAATTCTAAAGATGATTATGTCTTATGGTTAAGTTTGTCTTCTTCTTATGCTGAATTATCTCAGAAACAAAGGTAGTGGGTTGCACTTTTCAACCCAGACAGAAACGGGTCTCCCTCTGTGTCACGCAGGTGAAGAGTTCTGCCCTGACTCCTTGTGAACATGGAGGCTGCCATTGCCACTGTGCTATGGGGAAAGACTGGCTTGAAGGGTGACAGGTTTATTCAGAGCACTCTACTGGGAAGAGATAATGAATGGAAATAAGAGAGGAGTCATGATAGAAAAGCAGAACGTGACAGTCTTCAGTTTGGACACTCAGGTTAATGCTGAGGAAAGCTGTTTCAAACGCCATCATGATTCTAGTAAAGCCAGAAGGAGGGTGGTGGTTTTTTTTTTTTTTTTGTCTTTTCTGTCTACACTCAGCTCCCCATTCCTGAGTTACTTTCTTTTAATAAAAAGATTTTTTCCTACAAACACATGAGTCTACAAACCAATGCAAAATATTTCCATCTGAACACGAGCCAAACACAGGGCACCCTGCCTTGCATGGCAAACGGTTCCAATGAGCCTGGAGAATCCAGAAACCCTGCTCACACAGTTATGGGCCTGGCTTCTTCCATCTTGGTGCAGCCTCATGTCTCTTTGAAGACTGAAACTCCTTAATGACCTTTGTATTCAGAACCAGTAACTCTCTTAAACCCTGTCTCAGAGAGACAGCTGACTTCTCTCCAGTCTTAAAGAGAGCTGAAGGGTGCCAAGCCTTGATCAAGCTGGCAGCTCCTGGTGTCTCTGGACTCCTCCACTTCCATAATTACTGACAAAAGCTGAGAGTGCAGGCACTGGTCTGGTATGAGTGGAGGAAGGAGTCTTTGTGACAGAGAAGGAAGAGGGGACAGGTGGTCAGATGGAACGAGAAGGCCCCCAGCCAGCTCTTTGAGAGAAGGGAATGCATTTGATGTACTCTAATGGCACCCCTGACTGAGGGGCCATATGGAGCCCTGGATCCTGCATGTATCCATCTTCCTAGTTTGGACCACCTTTTCCTGCAGAAATCATAGTATCAATTGGGTCAAGCAGTTGCCACTGATAGTTCCTGCTGCTCTACTCAGAAGAGGAAAGTTAAAAATATGAGGGATACCCTGGCATCTGATCCTAGTTCCTCTTTCATAGTTAGAGATTTATCAAATTTTAGTTTAAGAAATGTATTGTTCTATATACCTGCATCTTAGAGATAGTCACGCTTAACCCTTTAAAGCCATGGGCAGATATGGATAGGAAAAAGAGCCAGATCTGGTTGCAGATGCACCTGAGAATTTTCACCAACCCCTGTCACTCTGTATGACTGTGACTCCTCCTGATTTACACTGCTGATTCAACTGGGCTTCAAAGTCATCTGAATTTGTAACCCCCACCTAGGTACTGGCACTTTTGAGTGGCTTTTTTGATGGAAACACTTCTAAAAGGTATTGTGCTTCTCTGATTCCGTGAAGCAATATGCAATGGACATAATTTTCTTTTCTGCCCTTATCATATTCTTAGTCAAAACCATAAATTCAGAGTTAGGTAGTATGGCCAAAGAGCTGATTGAAACTGACCCCGTAAGGCCTAGGAACTTGCTCTGAATATGTTCCTGAAGTCACCCTGCCCCTTTCCTTGGTTGTCTGATGCTTACAAAGACCAAGAGATGCTAGAGCAGGACCTCCTGGATAGAGTGGGGTGGCTGCTCATCATAATTAATGAGTAAATCAGGGACTGAAGCTTGTGTACCCTGTGATATTATCTCTGTTACTCTCATAACCCTGGTCTTGGCTGCCAATTTTAGGAATGTTGGGGGAACTTCTGCCTGGAGGCTATGCATAGCCTTTCAAAACTCAGCATCTCTTCCTCCAGTATGTGGCTTTCTGGGCCTTTATGAGTGACTTGTGGTCTCTGACCCCTATTATGGAACTTTCCAATAGTTCAAGTGACTGGCACATTTTGATGGTGTGAGCACCTTCCCCAATTCCTTCTGGCAGAAGCTTTTGCCTTTCTGTGGACACCCTTGAAACTCTTTGCCCCTTTGCTAACACTTTCTCCACAATGCCATATGGATTTTTTGTGTGTACATGTCAAATTCTCAACTAGGTTGTGAATTTCTTAAAGACCACGATGTTTTTATTTATATTTGCAGTATATTTTATTTTATTTTATATATATTTTATTTATATTTGCATTAATTGTTTTCTAGCATAGTGCTGGGCACATGGAGGATTGAGAGAATTTGTATTGAAAGAGGCATATATTCGTGAAAGTGGGGATGTAGGTGTTATTATTTGTGTACCTCATGTGGTAGTGTATAAAAATAGGACCTTCTACATAGTAAGGCATAATCAGGGGGTTCTCCAGAGAAATAGACTCAATAGAATATACACTGGCTATATAGGATAAGCAGGGCAGGCTCGCAGGCTGGAAACTCAGGAGATCAGGTTGGTGTCTTGATTCTGAATTCCACAGGACCATAGGCTGGGAACTCAGGCAGGGCTTCTTACAGAGAAGTTTCACTTAGGGTCTTAAGTGAGACTTCCTACTTCTCTAGGAGGCCTCAATTCTTTTTCAGGCCTTCAACCATTTGAACAAAGCCTACCCACACTGTGGTGAACAATCCACAAAAGACTACTGATGTAAATACTAATTACATCTAAAACATACCTCTGCAGCAACATCTAGACTGCTTTTTACCACATGACTGATTGCTATAGTCTATCTAGGTTGACATGTAGCATTAGCAAACATAGGTTGAAAATCTATTCAATATGTGTTTAATGAAGAAATTTATGTTCCATATTAACATGTGTGTAATATTTTTTATACTTAATTGTTTTATAAGTTGCCCTCTTTTTAAGCATTCTTTTTTTTAACCTTTATTTTATTTATTTATTTTTATGTGGTGCTGAGGATTGTACACAGTGCCTCACATATTCTAGGCAAGTGCTCTACCACTGAGCCACAGCCCCAGTCCTTTAAGTTGCTCTTCTTTTTTAAAAAAAATTTTGTAGTTGTAGATGAACAGCATGCCTTTATTTGCTTCTTTGAAGTTGCTCTTCTTAACTCTTTAAAAGTCATGGCATGATTAGAATCTACTCTAAAATAGGCACATGAGAAACCTTTAATAATAGTAGAAGTAGATTATATTAACTGCAAAAATCTCTATTAATATTATAATGGGAGTCGTAGCCACTACTTCTCTCCCTCTACAGGGTTCTTCTCACCTACCTATTGATCCTTAAAATTTTAAAGAAATTTTGGGATTTATCTAAGCTGGTATTCTATATCTGTTGTCTTTGCCATTTTTGCTATTTTATTCCTAAACAGTAATTTGGAGAAGTCAGTTGAGAAAACTCTCCAGAATACAGAGGAAAAGAATAGTGGAAAAATGTTCAATTTCTGCCTTTTATGTAGACTTTATGTTTAACTATTACATTTTGGGTCTTGCATATTTTAGAAGTACATTCTTTCTCTATTTCCCCTTTCAGCCCTGCTTTTGACCCATAGTATTCTATCCTATGAAGTATAGTATTCTATCCTTGGTTTCATGAAAGACAAGCACATATTTTCTTTATTTTCCTGTAGAAAAATTTTGGAGGTATGATCTGAATCTTTTGAAACATAACTCTTTAGGTCTAGGATTTCTCATAGCCACCAGAGTTTTTCCTTTCATCATTTTCTGGGTATAGGGGGACCTATCCAGGTGAGACATTTGCTACATGATTGGGGGATCATGATGTGGTCCCTTCCCTTGAGTGCAGGTAACCTCTGACTATTAGAACTAAATGGACAGAGAGACAGGGAGTCTGATGTGCTCACCCCTGATACTCTGTATGGAGCACTGGGGTCTCGGACTGAGCTGGAGAGTGAGAAGGAGACCAAAGTGTGACCTGGTGGATTCTAACAGGAACTACCCTTTTGCATGCATTGCCTCCAAATTCTTTCCGAATCCTCCCTTGCTTAAAATATCCTTCTGCAGGAGACTCTATATCCCCAAGTACTGTCACTTATTTGCTCAGGTCCCTTATTGTAAAAGAGATGCCAAGGCAGGAGCTGCTGGATCAGCAATATTCTGGAAACTACAGACAGTTCCACTGGTTAGTGCACCTTTCTTAGTGAATTCTGGGGTTGGGTTGGGAGCAGACTGAATCAAAGTTCTTTATCATTTTCAAGGTCCTCAATATAGTTTGAATTCTGAGAATGGCGTGTGTGTATCTCAAAGTGGGTTTTCAACCTATTCCCACTTACATTTGCAGTTAGTGGAAACTTCCCCTAGATTATGGCTTAAGATTACCTGTCATGTTTGGGTTCCAGAACTGTTGTCAATTTTTGTCCTTTTTGTGAGTCTTCTGATGACTTTTATCAAAAGTTGGGGGTGAGTGACTGTCACAGGTGCTGCTCTGTGCCACCATTGTGGTACTGAAGTTCTCTGTCTTCTGCTTAGGGAAGAGAGCTAGTGAGAACAGAGCAAAACTCTGATTTTATCTCTTTTATTTTCCTCTCTAAAGGCTTTTGTTAAAATTGTGTCATTTACCAGAAATAACAGTCATTTCCCTCTGACCTCCTCTCATTTGCTGTTTTGAATGTGAATTTGTGTCCTCATTTTCAGTTGTGAGCAGTAATCTCGTGGTAATGCTGAATTTGTGTTAACATGTGGCCACTGCACTGCTCAGCAGCTGATGTGGAATCAGAAGGTTAAGGGTGGAATCCTCTCACAATTGCCATTAGTCCCCTTTTCTTCAGTAGATTGAAGCAGGGACCATTTCACATTTTTCTTCTAGTTCCATTCTAGCATACATTGGCATAAAGCTATAGGCCAATAATGTAGAATAGAAACTCCTTCTAGTCATGTCTTCACTGGTAGTCTTTTACCCCTCCCCTGGAGATTTCTTCCATATTACTTTGTATTCCTAGGGTCTCTGTGGTCCTGATTACTCTTCTCAAAGCTGTCTCAGAAACTGACTTCTATAGCATCCCTCTTCCACTGGTAGGAGGGGTAGGGGAAGAGGAGAGAAAGAAGATAATAGAGAAGAGACAAAGGGAAAATAAATAAATAAATTAGGAAGATGTACTTGCCTTTTTTTTTTTTTTTTTCCTTTTTTTTTCCCCCTGGGATTGAACCCAGGGGAGCTTTACCACTGTGCTACATACCCAACCCTTTTGCTTTTTGAGTTTGAGACAGGGTCTCACTAAGTTGCCAAGGCTGGCCTCAAACTTGCAATCCTCCTGCCTCAGCCTCCTGAGTCACTGGGATTACAGGTGGGCACCACCTTGCCCAGCTTATACATTGCGTTTATAAGAATCTTTCCTTAGTGACAATGTAAGATGATGTCTTTTAAAAAATCTCCCTGTTTGTAACTATATATAAGTGATGGCCGTAACTACAGTGCAACTAGAGCACCAATAAGGTTTGAGGAATAAGACTGAAAACCATCTCGACAGAAAGTCAACTGCATCATTTTAAAGTGAGCACAGCTCCAAGCAACCACAGATATTTAACAATTAATAGTGGGTGGATAAAACACCCTCACTGCTCTGCCCCCAGTATGACCTGAATCCTTATAAACAGAGATGGAAATCATTCGGGGGACTTAGAAATTCTGGTCTTTGACCTACAGGTCTATAATGTATCAGCCAAACTTTTACATGGTGATGCATTTGTTTGTATAATACAGAGAGAGGTCGGGGGGAGCCATCCCTTCCAGCTACTTAACATGTCAAAGGTCAAATTCTGCACTATGATGAGCAGTTATCAGAACTCCTAGCCACCCCGTCAATAGATTGTAGCTGCCTTCTATTTTTTTAAAGCAACCAACAGTTTTTTACTGGCCACATACTGTTATTCAATTTCAACCTTCTTCCTTTGCATCTATAGGTTTGGTCAATTATTGCAATAGCTTTTTGGTCTAAAAAAAGTCATTTAAATTTTTTCAAGATTTCCTCAGACAGGTAGTGATTAGAATATATTGTCAACTCTCTTAGTTTTTTTTTTTTTTTTTTTTGTCACATAGCTCACCTGCCAACTTGTTCTTGTTAATTCAGCTCTTCTAGCTCATGCTTGTTTCTACACTTAGTTGTGGGAAGATGAGGTGACTGAGACGGGATAGGAGATAGCAGCGGTAGCTGAAGCAAGATGAAAATGAACGATATTTTCAAATCCTAAGCAGGGCGGCAGAGGCTAATAATTACATTAAAAAGGCCCTCTGTAGGTAGGTGCAAATAGGCTAGTCTAAACAAGTGCCGCTGTTTTAATATGGGCTGTTGGAGAGATGTCATTACCTGACGAGACTGCCACCTTTCACCTCTAGCCATTGTGATCCGTTAGGTCTCACTAACAGGGAGAGCGAGGAACTTGTTTGCAGGGGATTTGTTGTCTCACGCTCAGAGGCAGCTGAGAGACTTGCCAAATGACAGGAAGACGCTTACATTCACAAGGTGTGATTGCCTAAGTGTTTGTCTGTGTCTAATTAGTTTGCCTTTGCTGGTTGGTAGCTCCACAGCCAGGAGGCAGATTGACTCTGCAGGCTGTAAGCAAAGAGGGTTGATTGGTGTTGTTATCATTTGTTTATTTAACCCTCCCTCAAACCAGGCAATCTTCTCTAAAGGAGAGCCTTTCCTGCTGCCTCTTAAAAAGGTATTTTTAAAAAATGAAAAGAAAGAAGAGAAAAGAAAGAAAGAAAACAGCTCCCAGGGAGCCTGTTACTCTGTCTCCATTGTCATGTGTCGGTGACATGTTATTTGGCCCTGCGCAGGTGCTCTTTGTTCAAGAGAACATGCAGAAGGTTTTGCTTGGCAATGATGGACCGGATGCGCAAATCTTTCAGATGGAGGAGATTAATTTGAGATTGATGCTGGTTTCTCCCCCTTCAGTTTCATAAACAAATGCAAAACGAAATGCAGTGACCTGGGTCCCTGCCAGAGCTGCCGCCTGGAGCCACACACCCCTGCAGGAAGATGTGGTAACTTAATGGAAGGATTGTTTTTGTGTCTGGTTGGTGTGTGTTGGTGAGTCTGCCATAGCAGCTACTGTTGGCAGCCATTCTCTGACCCTGGGTCTTTGGGGCTTGGGGTGCTCTTTTAGACAAGGATCCAGGGAAGCCATGCCCCCTTCCTCTCCCCTCCTTCACTTGTCCTTGGAGCTGCTTCAGATGCAGGCCAGTACTCAGGGGCCATTACCTCAGGTAGATTTTTACAAGTAATCATGTTTCCCAGAGACTCCACATAGCATCAGTACATACCCTCAGATCGTCGTTTAGCTAGCAAAAAAATGATACAAGAATTATTCTTATTTTATGTGTCTGCTTTTTCCAATATGTATCAGTTCCTCATTAGGGTATTCTGCCTTATTAACTTAATGTAGTCAGCAGCACTAAGCAGGTCCTGAATATACATGTCCTGAATGAATGAGCAGGCTTCTATGAACCAACTATAATGATCATTCATACTTGATTTAAAACTCAGTTTCTTCAAATGTTGCTCGTTACCCCTTTAAGGACGTGCCCTGGATCCTGTCCACAAGGCCAGACTACAATAGCTAAGTTTTATTTAGTGTCTGCTATGTAGGCACTTCAGTTACCATCTAATTTAATCCTCACAATAACCTTTTGGGCCAGGCACTATCATTTCTGTCTCATAGATAAGTAAACTAGGTCTCCATAACTCTAAGTAACCTGCCCTAAGTCATGCACCTGCTCAAGACTTGAACACTGTCCTGCCTGCCTTGGAAGTCTGTGCCTGTTCATGCACTCAGAGCCCAACAACTCAGTCACAAAGAAAGTCAAGACCAAAGCTCAAAGGGACTACATCATGTGTCCTGACAAAGGGAATGGCCGAGGTTGTTACAGCTGTAAAAGGTCAAGCTCAGGATTGAAGCTCATGATTTAGAGCATGTGAAGAGTTTTGCAAAACGTATTTATACCTCTGTGGGCTCTGAGCTTCTCTGTGGAATCTGAGATATCAAATCATAGCAGACTTCTTTTTTTTTTTTTTTTTTTTTTGTCCTGGGGATTGAATCTAGGAGAGCTTTGCCACTGTTATGGTTTGGATAAGAGGTGTCTCTAAAAGCTAACATGTGAGACAATGCAAAAAGGTTCAGAGGAGAGTATTAACCCAGTCAGTAATTAATCCCCTGATAGGGATTAACAGAGGTAACTAAAGCGAAAGAGTGTGACTGGAGGCGGGAATTGTAGGCGTGGCTTCAGGGTATATATTTGCATCTGGCAAGTAGAGACCTCTCTCTCTGCTTTCTGATCACCATGTGAGCTGTTTCCCTCTGCCACACTCTTTTACCATGATGTTTTGTCTCACCTAGAGGCACAAGGAATGGAGCCCTGCTGTCCATGGACTGAGACCTCTGAATTCATGAATCCCCAGATAAACTTTTCCTCTTCTACAGTTGTTCTTGTCAAGTCTTTTAGTCACAGCAGCGAAATAGCTGACTAAAACAACCACTGAGCTACATCCCCAGCCCTTTTTAATTTTTATTTTGAGACAGGGTCTCACTAAGTTGCTTAGGGTCTTGCTAAATTGCTGAGGTTGGCCTCAGTCTTGCAAAGCCTCCCAAGTTGCTGGGACTTCAGGTGTGTGTCACTAATCCTGGCTCAAAGGAGACTTCTAAAACAAATCACATTATTATCATAACTGCCATATTTATTTACTTCCTACTGATAAGTTATAGTTTTTAATAGATATATTTGGAAAAAGGAGAGTCAGTACACAAAAAACCCCAGGCCACAAATGGAGACAATAACCCCCCACAGGAAAGACAATGGATTATGGTAGGCAGTGAGTAGTGTCCACCTGAGGAACTAAATGTGACCATTAAGAGGTAGGGAAGCATAGGTTGAGGCAAAGGAGTGGGACAGCAAATGGCAGGAAGAAGAAAAATCAGGGCATCCATGGGTTCCAAATCCCCCTTATTATTACCACCAAGAGGGCCTAGAGATTGTTGCTACCTTCTGTAGCCATGTCCTTGCCACTCAGGAATTCACACTTTTATAGCAAGGCAGTTTCCTTAGGCCTCACTTCTTGCAAGTACTGTGTTTTGGTTTGGATGTAAGATGTCCCCCAAAAGTTCATGTGTGAGACAATGCAAAAAGGTTTAGAGGAGAAATGATTGTGTTATGAAACCCTTAACCCAATCAGTGTATAAATCCCCTGATGGGATTAACTGAGTGGGAACTGAAGGTAGGTAGGGTGTGGCTGCCTTTGGGGTGTATATTTTGTATCTGGCAAGTGGAGTCTCTCTCTGCTTCCTGATCATGTGAGCCACTTCCCTCCACCACTCTCCTCTGCCATAATTTTCAGTCTCACATCAAGCCCTAAGGAATGGAGCCGCTGTCTGCGGACTGAGACCTCTAAAACTGTGAGTCCCCAAATAAACTTTTCCTCCTCTACAATTGTTCTGATCAGATCTTTTAGTCACAGCAGCAAAAAGCCTGATTGAAACACACTGTACAAATTTAGAGAAATACGTATAATTGAAAGACAAAATAAATAACAAATACACATAAGAAGCCTTGCTAAATTTCCATCCCCACTAGGTATATGTGAATATATGTTACACTTTCCCCCAGAAAATATGGAAACTGGAAAGAAGTAGGAGGTTTGCTTTTAGCACCTGCCTGTGTAGTCCTCCATGTGTCTCCATCCTTGACCTCAGTGGGTTATTCCCGAGTCTGGGATCACCTGGCAGATGCTGAGGGGTGAAGAAAGCCATTATATTTCTGTTATTCACTGCCACTCGCTATTTGGGGTGAACAGATCATATCCTTTGCTCACTTGCTAGTCTTGGAATTTTAGATATGGTTCAGTGTCTCATGACCTCCTTTGGTGCAAGGGCAAGCTTGGGGAAGAACTGTCTGAAACGGTAGTGCCATGTATTTTTGTGTATTGTTACTTTACTTTTTAAATAATTCATTTTGAAGCACTTACAATATTGGGCCATGAGAGATGGGAAATGGAAAAGCAAAAACCAAAGGAAAAGAAACTTGTCTTTCACCACAGATAGTTTGAGAAGCACTAGTGTCAAGTACTCCCAGAACTTTTCAGGGATAGGGGAAAGAGAGCTGGTTCTATCTTGTATATCTATGCCTATACTTCTAGATCTGTGTGTGTATCTTTTTTTCCTATACTAGTCGAGTTTGTTTCCACCCCTTCTTGGAGGCCTTATTTTGTAAACACACAAGCGCACACACACACACACACACACCACAGGCTCACCATCAGCAATCATGATCACTAGTCTTAAGATTTGATTTTCCTCATTAGTCTTAAGGTTTGATTTTCACTCTTTCTTCAGCTAAAGAATCCATGGCTATGTTAATGTTGGTTTTGTGTATTGCTTTTTCTTCTTTAAAATTTTTTTATTTTATTGGTTCTTAGTTACACATAATAGTAGAATTCATTTTGATAAAATTATACAAGCATAGGATATATCTTATTCTAATTAGGACCCTATTCTTATGGGTGGACATGATAGTGGGGTTCACTTAGGTAATATCATATGTGTGCATAGGAAAACTATGTTAGATTTATTCTGCTGTCTTTCCTATTCATACCCACCTTCCTTCTTTTCATTTTCCTTTATTTAATCTACTGAATTTCTCTTCTAACCCCTTGCACCTTTATTGTGGTTTAGCTTTGTGTATTGCCTTTTTTTAGGAATGAATCTAAGTTTTAGGAATAAATCTAAGTATTTTTTTAATTGTATTAAAATTGTGATATTTTAATGAGGAAAGTAGTCTGCTAAACATCCATGTGAACTGGCAGGAAGCTACAATAAGCCAAACTACCTTGGCACCTCTAAATGGCTAAATGAACCATACATAAAACTCTGCAATAAACTGAAGGAAAAAAAGAAATCTAATCCAGCATCCTGCCACCATAGCCTGTTACTGTATTTGCAAAGTTGAATGGAATTTATGCATTTATTTAACATTTATTAAGAAGCAAATCTGAGAAGTGCATTCAAGCCCACTCTTTTCACAAATACCTTCAGACTACATAATGATTCTGTGGAAGTTTCTGTCATCTTGGGAAAACACATCAAGTTCCCTCTTCTCATCTTATGCCAAGACTACAGAATCCATACCTGATTGCAGAGTCATAGAGAAGTGAAGAGGTCCTAGGGAGGACCCAAGAATAATGCCTGTGGTTTGCTCATGGCCCATAAAGGAAGGGTTATGAATGGCTTAGGCAGGATCCAAGAGTTTCGTTGTGAGAGATTACTTTGGACCAAGAATTAACCTTGGAAGGTAGTTGGTAGTGAAGACTTTGGGTAGAAGACAGGATTAAAGGTTTGGGAAGAGACATTCTATATTTTTTCTGTGTACCTTTAGTAAGGGCTTTGTGTTAGCTTTCCATTTCTGTGACAAAATACTTGAGAAAATCAACTTAAAGAAGGAAAGGCTTATTTTGGCTCACAGTTTCAGTCCATGATCTCTTGGCCCTGTTGTTTTGGACAAGCGGCAGTATAGTATATCATGGCAGAAGAGCATGGCAGAGGTGGTCTGTTCACCTTGGTGACTGGGAAGCAAAGAGAGAAAAAGAAAGTGGTCGAGGGTCCCAAAATCCCCTTTCTTTTTTTTTTTTTTTTTTTTTTTTTGTGGTGCTGGGGACTGAACCCAGGGCCTTGCACATGCGAGGCAAGCACTCTACCAGTTGTTCTAAATCCCCAGCCCCCAATATTCCCTTAAAGCACATGCCCCAATGACCTATCTTCCACTAGGCTCCACCTCCTAAGGTTCTGCTACCTCCCAGTAGTACTGGTGAGTAGGCTGGTGAGCAAGCCTATACCACATGGAACTTTGGGGGCATTTAAGATCCAAACCATAACAGGCTTATTGCATTCCAGATGCTGACCTAAGTGCTTTGCATACATTATCCTGTGTAATCCTCACTTTTCATCAACCCTATGAAGTAGACACTATCAACAGACACAGTAAAGAAAAAAATGGAGACTTGCAGAGGTCACATAGCCCAAGAGTAGTGATAGAGCAGGATTGCAAATCCAGGCTATCTGACCCCAAGGACCATTGCTTCTCATTCTTCACACACCTAAGGATTGCCTAGTGCAATTAGTAAAACACAGCTTCCTGGATCGCAGCCCCATCAGTACATTGGGGTAGGATCTAAAGTCCAGCATTTCTAACAAATTTCTTGATGCTGCTGATTCTGCCAGTCCTTGGAAAACACTTGGAGCTGCTGTCAGTCCTGTAGTCTTAACCACTACGTATGAGGCTTTCTCTAACCTTCATCTCTCTACCTCTACTCTGTCACTTTTACAGCAGAGATGGAGACAACAACCTTGATGCAATGGGCTGAATGTTTGTATTCCCCCACACTTATGTGAAAATCTTAACTCCAATGCAATGGTGTAGGGAGATGGGAGCCTTTGGGAGGTAATTATTTTATGGGGTGAAACCCTCATGAGTGGGATTAGTGCCTTTATGCAAGAGACTCCAAAAAGTTCTCTTGCCTTCATCCTGCTATATGAGGATACAATGAGACATCATTAGTCAACCTGGAAGAACTCAAAAGAACTCAACCATGGTGGCACCCTGATCTTAGATTTCCAGGTTCCAGAATGGTTGTTTATAAACTACTCTGTCTACAGTGCTTTGTTACAGTAGTCCAAACAGGCTAAAATATCCGCTTAGGTTTTGAGTTTGCAAAGTCAAAACTCATCCTGGCTACTTCTCTTGTGAATTCTGTAGGTTAAAATTTTGTAATTGTGTGTGTTGAGGAGGGGGAGGTCTCAGCAAAGTAGAATTCACTGTTCCATGTTTCAAGTTACTGCTCTAAGTAAGCATATTTTGTGCCCTGCCCATTACCTTCTAGAACACAAAACATGGCAACTGAAAATGAGCTGGTTCCTGTAGGAGCTGGCATCTTAGGAACTGCTTTCCTGCCTTTCCACTGGGCATGGGTGCCACATGCCACTAACAGCTCTGGTAATTAACCTTGTAAGTACTTTGTGAAAGACTTATCCATGTGGCTTAAATATTGCTGTTAGTTTCTTACCACTGGAGAGTTTGTGGATCCCCAGAGGGTACATTCCAAGGTTCAATTTCCATTCACCTTTTCTCAAGAAATAAGTAGATTGAATTGGCTCCTTCTGACTTGTCCCCAAGTCTTTCCTACCTGGAATTCTGCAGAGGCTTTAAAAAGCCTCGCCTTTCGTAAACAAATGGATTCTGCAACCCTGGATGGAGATGTTGCTAGCACCGACTCAGCACTGCCTGCCTCTTACCCTTCTGGGTTTTAAATCCCTCTCCTGCTAAGCCAGGATGATCATGCTGACCTCCTCTTCTGGAGGTGCCACAGGGATGGTAAATAATTGCAGAACACCTGGAAAACACCAAGTGCTGCCCAAGAGTACAATAATGACCCTACATCATGCCCCTGCAGCTGCCCCTGCATAGGCCTTCACGAGCTAAAGGAAAGCACAGTAAATCATACCCATCACGGACAGAGCAAGGAGTTCATGTTCCTCCGGCATTCTTTCTGGTGTGTTGGGGTGAAGTCTTTCCACAGACTGGAAGGATGGTATTTCCTTCTAAAAATAATCAAAGAGTACACAAACAGCACATCATAGAAGGATAACTGCCATTAGTATAAAGAACCTAACTCAAATTCAAGAATACTTCTTGTCTGGTCAATATATTTCATTAAATAAGTGTATTTAGGAGAAAAAGTACATCTGGTTCCTGTTCTGTAAAGGAAGGGAGAGAGACAAGAGCAGGAACTCAAAGACAGTCCTCAATGATGTGCTGCCCCCATCAATAGTTTGTTACTTGATTTCTTATATATATATATATTTTGCATTTTATTTTATTTTGGTTAGTTATCAAACCTTTTAACTTTTTCCATATTTTTGTTGAGGCATTATAGTTGTACACAATGGTGGTTTTTGTTGTTACATATTCCTACATGCATACAACATAATAGTATAATTTGACCAATATCATTCCCTAGTATTTCCCTTTTCCCTCCTCCTATTCCCTTTCCTCTACTCTACTGATCTCCCTTCGGTTTTTATGAGATCACCTCTCCCCACCTTTCTTTTCTTTTTTCCTCTGTAGTTTCCACATATGAGAGAAAACATATGACCTTTGACCTTCTGAGTTTGGCTTATTTCACTTAACATAATGGCCTCAAATTTCATCCAGTTTCCAGCAAATAACATAATTTCCTTTTTCTTTATGGCTGAACAAAACTCCATTGTGTATATGTACCACATTTTCTTTATCCATTTATCTGTTGATAGACACCTAGGCTGCTTCCATAGTTTGGCTATTGTGTCTTGTGCTGCTGTGAACATGGGTATACATGTATCCCTAGAGTATGCTGACTTTAATGTTTTAGGATAAATACAGAGAAGTGGAATAGCTCAGTTATATGGTGGTTTCATTCCTGGTCTTTTGGGGAATCGCCACATTGATTTTCCTCATGGTTGTACTAATTTACAATCTCACCACCAGTGTAAAAGTGCTCCTTTTTCTCCACATCCTCTCCAGCACTTATTATTTGTGTTTTTGATGGCCTCCATTAAAAAAAAAAAAAAACTCAGTTTTGATTTGCATTTCCCTTATTGTTAATGATGTTGAACATTTTTTCATATATTTGTTGGTTATTTGTATTTCTCTTTTTGAGAAGTATATGTTTAGTTCATTTTTCTATTTATTAATTGGGTATTTTCTGGTGTTCCTTGAGGTTACATATTTTGTATATTAATCCTCTGTTGGAAGCATAGGTAGCAAAAATTTTTCTCCCATTCTGTAAATTCTCTCTTTACATTCTTACTTGTTTCCTTTTCTGGGTAGAAGCTTTTTGATTTGATGCCATCCTATTTATTAATTCTTGGCATTATTTTCTGAGCTGTAGGGGTTCTATAGAGAAAGTCCATTGCCTGCACCTATATGCTAGAGTATTGACCTTATGTTTTGTTCTAGGAGTTGCAGTTTCCTGTCTAAATCCTGGGTCTTAATCATTTTGAATTCATTTTGTGGTTAATTTATTTGATGTTAATTTTACTTAAAAATATTATTGAGCATCTGTTATGTGCCTGACAGTGAGCTAGGTCTGATACAGCACAGTCCTGCACTTGAAGAACTCTTGCTTAAATGGGGCCCACTGACATGGAGATAAAAAAGCAGAAACCAGGAGCCACTATGCTGGGGGCTATTCCCAAGATCTGCTGTGAGGAGATTTCCTTCCGATTGGGGGAACTTGGAGCTGAGTATGTGCATTTTGAGGTGCAAATTTTCCATCCTGGATCCCAAACTAGAAAATAGATTAAACAATGTTGGACTTGTGGTGAATTCCTAATGTGACCCTTGTACACAAAGAGGTGAAATTTCCTAATTTCACACTGTCGTGATTTTTAAGAAACTGGCTGAACTATCGGGTACATGCCTAAGCACTGGAGATCGATTCCAACGTGGTGCTGAGTATTTAAAATATGTTTATTGTTGGCAAGGCTGTTTTTAATGTGTGGGGTCCCACTGAGGCCTCTGAAGGCCTGAAAAGTGGAAAAGAAGATTAGGAAAGTAAGAATAAGATTGAGTGGGAATTGGGAATAAAACTGGAGGAGCAGAGGTGGGGGTATATAATTTGAGGATGAAGGTAGCTATGCACCCTTCCTTTACTACATGAAGTCTCCTGTGATGGAAATAGCTTTATACTAAGGAAAGTAGTCATATTTTTAGAGTGGCAGTAGAAGACCCTCCCCTCCGCACACACAGTACAGGATACTGGTCAGGTTCATTCTGATCCTTCTGATGTATATCAGGGTATGATACTGAGATCCCTTCCTATTCCCATTTATCTGAATTACTAGATGCCTTATATAAATACAGATTCCTAGATCCCTTCACTCTGAATCCATAGGTTAAGTTTTTGGAGGACAGAGAACTTTGAATCTGTATTTTAATGAGTGAAAGCTGATTCTAATACTTATTAATAAGTTTGAGAACTACTGGTATAGCTTCTTTTGGAATATCCAGTTGGTTCCATGCCATGATTCGTACTTAATCCTCCTGTATGCACCAGATGAAACAATGTGTAAAGAAGCATTTTTTTAGACAGAAAATACAATACAAAATTAGGTAATAACCATTAGCTACTTTATAAAAATTTGTAATTAAATCATGAGATGTTAGTTATCCAAGGCAAAAATTCTTGTAAATACCAAAACATCATTAGATCTATGGTAATAAAATCATTATGATTTTGGTTATCTTTAAAGGTGATTTTGGTGGACTTCTTAGGGACTTCTTTCCATCACAGCCATTGTTCTTTTTTAGTAGTAAATAGTCCTTTGATTTTTGCAGAGAATATCCATCTCTTTTCTAATTTCCTGTAGGTATGGCTGCATTGTGAGACGGGTTCAGCCTGTAGGGTCAGGCTCTTGGATTCGTAAGCAGCTGCCACTTACAAACTGTGGGATTTAGACATGAGATTTTCTTCTCTGTCCTTTAGTTTTCTCATCTGTGAAATGAAGATTCTCATGCCTACTTCCTAAGGTTGTTGGGGACATTTATTTCAGCTAAGAGTCTGACGCAGTTGCTCAACAAAAGGTTGTTATTACCAGTTCTTTAAGTTATATCTTTTCTTTAAGTTTGATAACTTGGTGGCTGGGTACTCTTTCATAATCTTGTCACAGCTCCACTATGCAAAGCTTCCTAATCTCAGCTTCACTAATTTGCCATGTGAAATGACTGCGATGAGAAAAATTGTATTTATATCGCAAGATCACTTAGAGCGTTGGGGCTGCTGTGGTTGCCTGTTTCTGCACTGTTTTACATGCATATTAATTGGTGAGGCCTCCTTAGGTGACCAAGTCAAATATCTGGGGCTGTGGTTGCTGATGCTGCAATATTAACATAAGCAAGAGACATAGGAGCCGCGCGGTTTCAGAAGCCAAAGGAAGTTATTGCTTGGCCCTTTTCCCCACTCCTTTAATTTTGTGATTGATTTTTGGTTCAGTGAGAAATGTAAATAGTAACCATGGAACTAACACACACACACACACACACACACACACACACACACACACACACACGTGTCCTTGACCAAGAGCAGACAATGTATATTATTCATTCTTTATGGTGGGAGTTTATAAATTTTCATCTGTTTATGATGAGACTCTCTGGACTCCATGCATAGAGGGTGAGAACTGTTTCAAAATCTGGGGAATTTACAAGAAAACAGGAGGAGACTTCTACTGATTATTGGGAAAATACCAGTTAAAAGCATACTTCTGGGCAAAAGGAGTAATAAAAGTTGTCAAATCCAAAATTGGTTGACTGAAATTTATTCTTAGTTTTACAATAGATCTTAATCAAAAGGTTACAGTTGTGAGGGCTTTCATGACAAAATATGTATATATTTAAGTTTCGTTGGTTGCAGAATTACATCAGATCTAACTGATGTAAATGTAAATTTATTCAGTGGAAAAAAGGCCCCACTACCATAATGCATTCATTTGCATGTGCAATGCCAGTTCAATCTTTTTCAGTTTTTTTTTTTTTTTAACTTTAACTCTCTCCTTCCAAATGCTGTCATTCAGGATAAAAATTGATAGTAACGAAAACAGTTTGAGATATTAAGCTACATAAAATGATATAATTCAAGGCTTCGACATGATATCCTTACAAAGTGACATTCCCCATGTTATATGCCTGAAAGGACCACACTTTGATTAAGACGACACTTAAATTCTTTTCTTTGCTTAATGGAAGGATGGATTTTTGCTTGTATCACATTTCCAGTTTTATTCGAATTACAGTAGTTGCTTTGAGGTTTGCCTCTTGTCTCTTTTACTCCTCTCCATTCCATTCCATTTTTAGGAAAGCTAAAATGATTCTGAAAAGGATTTGGGTCATTCCATATTTGGAAGTACAATGAATCAGAAACCTGTGCCCCAAATGCCTCCAGGGCTATGATTTCCAGGGCAGTATAGGACTGAGACTCTCTGGACTCCATGTGTAGAGGGTGCTCTGTGCATCTACATGTGCTGCTTCACTTTCCAGGTTGAGGGCATTTCTATGGAATCTTGTGACTGCTTTCCCTTTGTCAGATAGAGCACAGGGGTGGCATGGCAGGGACTTGAGTTAACATGGGAAATTCTGTCAGATTTTGGTACTGATAAATCCTAAACTCCATAGGGAAGATCTACCCATGTCTGTGGTGTTTCTTGACCTATCCTTGCTACAATGTCTGCTCTGGGGAGATCTACAGAATAGGGTGTGGTATAGGTCACAGTGCTTTCAGGTCACAGTGGCCCTGAGTCAGATAAAGCAACACATTCAGACATTTCTTCTACCATTCTTTTTTCAAGGCCTCAGTTTCAAGTGCCTGATGTCTTCCCAGCTTTTGGTTAGGACTCTCCAGATCATTCCCTGCTTAACTGATGCAGTTTTCTGAATTTAACATGAATGTTCCACCCTTTATACACCTTCAGATTCAGACTGTGAGTCAGATAGTTGACTCAATTTACTCTCTTCATTGACTGGACTCCCTGGGAAATCACTGTATTAGTAACCAAAACTTTAAGGACATTTATAGAAGAAGGAAATAAACTAATTAATAAAAGTCCTGGGTTTGATGCAACACTTTAAAATAAAAACTCTTCCCCCACCCCACCAAAGAATTTCTCAATTCTAGGACAGCTTCTAGAAGTTAAATCTCCCTGATTCAAGCACACTTTGAATGTTTTATAATAATGATTGGTCCTGGTGTTTGTTGTTTCTCTTTCAATATGTCTCAAGAGTTTTTCTCAGTGAAAGATGGTAAAACAGCCTCAAAGCCTGGGTTAATTCCTCCATTTTCATGCCCTCATTTCACCCAGGCTTACTCTTTCATAACATTTCCTACTCTATCTAGAGATGTCCTTTTCTTCTCCAGTAGACTGCACATTTCCCAAAGTAAAGGTACAGAGCATTTTTCTGGGAGTGTTTCCAGCCTTAGTCAGTATCTGAAATTAGAAAGGCATGCCGGTATTGATGGATGAATGAATGAATGAGGGGCTATACTAATGATTAGTGCTTTTAACTACTATGCATTGAGAGTGGGTTGTGGTTCCTCACAGCTTTTCCATCTGGGGCATGCTCAGGAAGTTACAGATGTAAGATAAGGAGTTCAATGGTTTTCATTGGAATCTAGGAAAGTCCTTGCCACAACTCTCATCATCATCATTTTTATTTATTTCTTTATTTACTTATTTATTTACCAGGGGTTGAATCCAGGAGCACTTAACTACTCAGCCACATCCTCAGCACTTTTTATTTTTTATTTTGAGACAGGGTCTTACTAAGTTTCTTAGGGCCTAACTAAATTACCAAGCTTGACTTTGAATCTGTAATTCTCCTGCCTCAGCCTCCAGAGCCACTGAGATTACAGATGTGCATCACCATCCCAGCATAGTTAGCCTTTAAATGCAAGGCATCTGCTGGTGTGGTGCTGTGGCACGTGACTATAATTCCAGTAAGTCAAGAGGCTAAGACAGAGGATGGCAAGTTTGAGGCTAGTCTCAGCAACTTAGTTGTCTCAAATAAAAAAATTTAAAGGGCTGGGAATGTAGCTTAGATAAAGTGCAGTTAGGTTTAATCCCTAGTGCCAAAAAAAAAAAAAAAAAAAAAAATGCAGGGGCATCCGTGGTAAGTACCCAGGACTCTTCAATTAACCAAGGTTCCCATTGCATTCTCTTACCCACCCCAGCTGCTTACAGAGTCAACTCTAATTCCACATAGCCAGGGATCTACAACAGTAGGTAGGGGGAAGGCTGGACCTGCAGAGGAAGCTGCCTTGAGAACAATACCCATGGGCACAGGGAGCAAGGGAGAGAATTCTGGATGGGAGTAGCAGGGAGGTGCTAGATGACAGGGTGAAAGGGGTGGCTTTGGCCTGGCCTGGCTCTGGGAGGGTACCCTTATCCTCTGGATGTAAATCACCTTTCTCTATGACATTGCCCATGAGTGAAATGTGGCCTCATACTCTCGGGTTAGCAACTATGTTGGTGGGGAGGAGTTCAGAAGGGGTTGATACAGAAGCTGGGAACAGGGAATTTCCTTTCTTTGTAGACAGAGGAAGAAAAATGGAAGGCATTCTCTTCCTTTCACAGACAAAACCAGTCTGCCCGCCTTTTTCAGATTACTGTGGCCTTCAGGGTGACTCCCTGACTGAGAGGTTTGAAACTTCTACAATGAATACCGTATTTCCTCGTTCCTAAAACAGCGTAAATTATAAAGCAATTTAACAAAAGCATCTTTAAAAAATGCTTCTGTGGAAAATGTTCACATTAGTACTTGCTTGCTGACTTAAGAATCTTGCTGCCTGGCTTCCCCTGTCCCTGGGGGGACTGGCAGATTTGGCAAAGTAAGCTGTGTCCTGGGAAATTTGGTAATGAACCAGGAAGATGAATGCACTGGGGAGTCTCTGCAGAGGCAGCCTAGTTCTACTTTATGCAGCAGCAAAATTGACAAGGTGCTCAGGCATCAGAAAAGGAGCACATTACAGCACTTGTCCTTCAGTGTATCCTCTCTCCTTATTTACATATTTCCCATAAAAGGTACATCTTCAAGTTCAGCTCCTAAAAGCGTACATGCTAATTTTTCTACAGATCTATTATGTATGAATGAGAAGAGTCTATTCTCTTCTCAGTGTGTGGAGGATTTGTGCGTGTAACCCCCCATTAGTGTTAATGGCAGATCTATGCATAATTTCCCTAACTCCCAGAATCCAGGGCGCCTAACTAAGCCACATGCAATTACTTACACACACAGTGACAGGGAGCATATACCAGGGCTAAGGAAACCAGATTCTGGGGCTAGACTTCAAGTTTTCACATGATAGTGGTCTCTGGTAACAAAAAGGGTATGAAGGATGTGAGTAGAAGAGATTTGCTTATATTAAAACCCCTATAAAACATGTTGTGACTTCTGTTTATTAGGATGTCTCCTCACTGGACAAAACTCTGAACTGGTAAAGGTCAGGGATTGGAAAGCTCTGTGGGATATCTAACTCAGTGAAAGGGCTTCATCTGTCAATTTTGTTATTGTTTTTTGAGTAATTGGATGAATAAATTAATGAACAAAATAAGTCTTGTTAATATGTTTGGTGAGCCTCTAGGTTTTGGTCTTACATTGGCCTCTGGTGTCCTCAACCTTTGGGATGGGAGTTCTTAGCTGCTACTATGTCACACGTGTACTTTAGATGCCAAGAACCTTACCTCCACTGTCATAACTAACCCTCCCTACAACCTTATTATCTCAATTGAGAGATGACTGAACTAAAGTTTGCAGAGCTTAAATTGCTTGTCTAACATCTCACAACCAGTAAGAAATAGAACTAGAATTTGAACTTGGATTTTTAACTATAAAGTTTAAATTCTTTCTTTTACAACAGCTCTCCACTTTTGTGATAGAGTCCATTCCCTCCTTCTTGACACACCCTCTAAAACAGATCCTACCCCCAAGTACACTTATTCACATCCGCTGCTATAGAGGTCTAAATATAAAGGTTCACATTTATGGTTGGGTCAAGATGTTCCCCTACTTCTCCAGTCTTATTTTAACAGAAGAAACACATTCTAGAGAGATGATTCATACTAGCACAACAAAGGCCAGAGAACAGGTTGCACAGGACCTTGCATCAAATTCCACAAATCTGGTCCCCCAATGAAACACTGGCTGCTCCTTTGCAAGCTGCCCTTTGTAACATTATATCCCCTCTCTTTGCCCTTCACAAGGTTACTTCCCTTTAGTCTGCCTTTTGCAAGACTATGTCCCCTCCTTTTGCCCAGCATTCTAAATTCTGAAGAGCATCCCACCTAAATGATTAAGATGTTAACTGCTAAATAACCTATCTTTAGAGTCACAGAACCCAGAACATCTGGTGACCTTCAGATAACATTAGAGTATGTAACATTCTTCTTTAGTCTTTTTTCCTGTGCATCAATGAACACAAAGCATGTAAATTGCTGTGAGATTTAATTTATGGAAAAAAATATGTCCATCTGAAGAACTACAAAAACTAGCCACAGGAGGTCAAGGTCCATTGCAATAGTGTTACAGCTAGAAAAGAAGGAAAGGTATTGTGCTGCGTGAGGAAGAGTACAGCAAGCAGCCTCCCTGCCCTGCTCCCCCTTTCCCTTCCTTATAAAAGCCCTCTGCATCTGACTTACCCAAGACGGAACTTTGAGAACAATTGTCCCTCATCTCCTTCATCTTCCAGGGTGTTGGCTCTTGAATAAAATGAATTTCTTTCCCACAAATATTTGCCTCCTGAGTACCAGCTTTCCAGTAGCAAGTGGCTAGACCTAGACCCAATAACACCACCTCCTTCCTAATTTCTCTAAATGACACAAAACTGAGTTCTGTTGAAAGAAACAGAAAAGTTATTGTGAATGGGATCAAGTGCTGTTGTTTCTTATCCTTCCATGTTATTGCTACCCCTGGCATACCAAAATGACACTTCCCTCATTCCACCAAATGCAGCGTTAGTCCCACAGATAGGGATAAATCTAATGCTTCCGTGATATAACTGTCACCTTAATTATTTTGCTTGACCAAAGTTGATGTATACGCGATTTCAAGAGAAAAGGACTTTTTGATGCAACTTGTAAAGTTATCCATGCATTAGTTTTGCTTAACAGTTTGGTATTTCCACAGTCTGCATGCTAAATTCTATAAGTAACTTTACATACTAGTAATTCTATAATAAGTAACTTTATATACAAAATAATTAGTGTAATTAATAGATATTAAAGTTTTACTTATTGTCATTGACACATTACAACTGGATAGACTCATACCTTCTAAGATGTGGTTCAGAGTTGTGAGAAAAATGACTCCCAGAGGTTCTGCTGTGCTATGGGAATTCATTGTGGTTGTATTTAGAGGAATTCAGATGTCCCAAGATTTTCCCATTGTGCCATTGGATCCTGCCCATATGCTGCAGACACTCAAACTTGAGTCTGTTAACACAGACTCAGATGAAGTACTTGAAAACAGTTGACAAATTATGAAATATCCAAAGGAAGCACATTTATTTGCATCTCCTTTTACTAGGATGATGCATTTTAGATGGGGAATACAATACAATATTTAGAGACTGGCTGAGGGACAAGAAGGGAATATTTTATTTAAAGATATGAAAGACACAGGGAGTATGTGAATAAGTGTCTCTGGAAACAATTTCTTTTTCTTCAAGAAAATTTTCCTTAATGCCCAATTGTGATGAAAAATCTTATGGAATGCCAGAGACTTAAAAATATACAAAACCCTAATTTTTTTCCATCTAATTTTTTCCATCTCCACTTCCTGTCTTTTACTTCGATTTCTGTCCATGCGAAATTGTTTTAGATTCCCCTGGATGGGGGAAGTGTACACTGTAGGGTAAGCAGCGCCTGGGAAACTGCCAGAAACCTCTAGAGGTTTGCCCAAGTCAGCAGCTGGCAAGCACCTGAGCTGTGGCCTGTCAAAGTCAGTCCACCAGGTGGGAGGATCACTGACGGTCTTAACTTTCATGGTTACATAATTGAATAATTAATGAGTAGAAACGTTGTATGAAAAGCAATTCAAAGCTTCAAGGTAATCACTTAGGTAAGATTAGGATTTTATTTGACAGTAAAGGAAGAGTAAGAGAGAGTCCAGAGATCCACAGTGAGACTGAGAACAACGGAGAGAGAGAGGGGGGAGGGGAGGTTGCGGGGAGGGCCCGGTGGTCAGTTGACTAACTCTCATTGAGAGTGCTATCAGCACACTAGGGAGGGAAAAGCTGTCACTTGATTTTGGCTTTTTTATCATAGTGTGGGGGAAGAATTGGAGCTGTTGTGGCTTGAAAGGAAAGAGCATGTGTACAGGAATGTGGGATCTGCTAGCCAGATTTTCTGACAGTCAAGGATGATGCTCTTAGTGCTTGACGCCGCCAGGCAATGCGCATGCGTAACTGCGTGCAGGTTTATGCTCGTCTGCTCAGGACAAGCTGGCTCAGTTAGTGCGTGTTGGGCATGAGGCTTTCTGATTGCCCAAATTACTCAACGGGTGAACAGAAAGACACCCTTTTCCACATTTACTTTGCTACCTGTGTGTTTCTACAGCCAAATATTTGGAAGTTTCTCACTGAATCATAGAAGGAATAAGGTTATAGGCTAGCTACATTGCACTGCGGGCTGAACAGACTGGAAAAGATGTTGACACAGTGTCGTATGTAGTGACGGGGGAGTAATCCATCAAAGCATAGTCAAGAAAAATGAAGATTTTTTTAACTCTGCAAAATCTGTAACCTTAATGAATTTGTTTACTTTTTCTGTCACTGACATAGAAGTGTTGAATTCTCCAACTATAATTATAGGTCTATTTCTGTTTTCAGTTCTCTCAGTTGTTGCCACATACATTTTGAAATTCTGTTGTTAGGTACACATATAGTTAGGATTATTTTGTTGTCTTGATGAATTGGTCTCTTTATCATGAAATATCCCCTG
Source organism: Sciurus carolinensis (assembly GCF_902686445.1). NCBI lineage: Eukaryota > Metazoa > Chordata > Mammalia > Rodentia > Sciuridae > Sciurus > Sciurus carolinensis. The sequence continues at coordinate 132,297,146 of NC_062213.1, read as the reverse complement.
TTATTTCTTTACTATGTCTGATACTAAAATATTTACTCCAGCTTCCTTCTCTCCTTCCCTCCTCTGCTCCTCTTTTTCCCTAATGTTCACATGGTATATCATTTCCTAGCATCTTTATTTTTAACCTATTTGTGTCTTTATGTGGAAAGAAGTTTTCTTATTAACAGTATGTATTTGAGTCTTTTTTATTGTTTCTTTTTAGTTATATATGACAGTACATTCCATTTTGACATAATTGTACAAGCATGGAATATATCTTGTTCTAATTTCAGATCCTAGTACCTCTCCTTCCCTTTTCTTCTCTCCACCCCCTGCTTCCTTCCCTCTGTTGATCTTTCTGACATTTACCCATAGTCATTTTTTAAATATTAATTTCTTGTGGATGTACATGATGGGATATTCATTATATATACAGAAGAAAGTTATGTCAGATTCATTTCACTGTCTTTCCTTTTCCCATCCCCCATCCTTCCCCTCATTCACCCTTCAATTCTATTCCATTGTACTTCTATCCTTTCCCAACCCCACACTTATTGTGGGTTAGCTTCCACATATTAGAGAAAACATTCAACCTTTGGCTTTTGGGGATTGGCTTATTTCACTTAGCATGATAGTCTCCAAATCCATTCATTTACTGGCAAATGACATAAAGTCATTCTTCTTTTTGGCTGAATAATACTCCATTGTGTATATGTACTGCATTTTCTTTATTCATTCATCTGTTGAAGGGCTCCTGGGTTGGTTTCATAACTTAGTTATTGTGAATTAAGCCGCTCTAAACATTGAAGTGACTGAGTCACTGCAGAATGCTGATTTTAAACCCTTTGGATATAAACTGAGGAGTGGGATAACTGGGTTAAATGGTGGTTTCATTCCAAGTTTTCTGAGGAATCTCCATACTGCTTTCCAGAGTGGTTGCACCAATTTACAATCCCACTAACAACATATGTTTTCCCCACATTCTTGCCAATATTTATTGTTACTTATATTCTTGCTAATTGCCACCGAGTCCTTTTTTTAAATTCACTCTAACACTCTGCGACTTGAAGTTTTAGACATTTTGGGGGAGGGTACTGGGTATTGACCCAGGGGTGCTCTAGCACTGAGCTACATCCCCACAACTTTTTATTTTGAGATAGAGTCTCATTAACTTTCCCAGGCTGATCTTGAACTTGGGATCCTCCTGCCTCAGCCTCCCAAATTGCTGGGATTGAATTATTGATATTGCCAGATGGGAACCTACCAACTTGCTGTTTTCCATTTGTCTTGTCTTCATTTTTCTTTTTTCCTTTCTTTTTCTGTCTTCTTTTGGATGGTGCATTTTTTAAAAACAAGTTCCACTTTATCCCCATTATTTCCTTACAAACAATACAACTTTACTTTTTTAGTTATAGTTTTGATATTTGTAACATACATTTGTGGGGTAGATACTAGAGATTGAACCCAGGAGTGCTTAACCACTAAGTCACATCCCCAGCACGTTTCATTTAATTATTTTTGAGACTGGGTCTCACTAAGTTTTTCAGGGACCTTGCTAAATTGCTGATTCTCCTACCTCCTAAGCCACTGGGATTACAAGAGTGCACCACCATACCTAGCCTATATCATACATTTTAAACTTACAATAATGTGCTTTAAATAATACATCACTTCACATAGAACTGATGAAACATAGCAGTCTATTCCCCTATCTTTATACATTTTGATTTCTCGTCTGTTACAAACACAATATATTGTTATCTTTCTTTGAACAGTTTTTATATTTTAAAGATTTAAAAGTGGGAAAAATGTCTTTTAAAATTACCTACATGTTCACATTTACCCTAGTTAGTTCTCTTCTTTCTTTGGTGTATGTTCAAATTTCTATTTGGTATCATTTATCTTCTTCCTGAAGGTATTTAATATTTCTTATAGCAATGGTCTTTTGACAATGAATTTTCTCAGTCTTATGCGTCTAAAAGTCTTTACTTTTGCCTTCATTTTCTTTAAGTTATTTTCACTGGATGTAAAATTATAGGTTGCCAATTTTTCTTTCAGTACTTTAAAGATGTCAGGCTATTGTCTTCTGCCTTTAATGCATTTCTGACAAGAAGTCAAATATTATCTTCTTTTGATGTTTTTAATGTATCTATTTTTCCTCTGAATACTTGTAAGATTTTTTTCTTTCTCACTGTTGTTGGACAATATAACTATGTTGTGACTTCATGTGCTTTTCTTTATGATTATTCATTGTGATGTTGGTTGAATTTCTTGGACTGTGAGTTCAGAGTTATTGAATTTGGAAAAACTTTAGCCATTATATCTTCAATTTTTTTTTTTTTTCCCATCACCCACCTTCTGATATTTCACTTACCTGTTACTTGGTATACTCTATTTTTGGTATCCTCCCATAGATCATTAGTGTTCTGTTCATTTTTAAAGTCTTTTTGTCTATGCTTTATTTTGGATAGTTCATAGTGCTTTGTCTTTAAGTTCCCTGATTTCTTTTTCTTCCAATGTCTAATCTGCAATTAGTCACATCTAGTGAATTTCATTTGAGACATTTTAGTATTTATTGCTTGAAGGGTTCTTTTTAAAAACGTAACTTCCATGTGTTTCCTCATCATATCCATGTTTTCTTTCATATTCCTGAACTTGTGGAACATATTTATTATACTGATTTTAGTGTCACTGTTAAGTTTTATCACATCATTTCTGTGTCTGCTCCTAGTTATTGATTTTTTTCCCATCCAAATTAATAATACATTCCTGTTAATTTACACATCTGGTAAATTTAGGTTAGGTGCTGGGAACTGTGAATTTTATTGCTGTTAGGTCTGGCTCTGATTGCGTCCCTTTAAATAGTTTTGGACTTTGTTCTGGTGTGTGGTTCAGTGACTTGGGATTGATTGGATTCTTTTGTGACTTGTTTGAAGCTTTGTTAGGGCAGGCGTAGGATAGTCATTATTTTATGCATAATTTAGTTCAGTTACTGTGGTTATATTTTTCTGATGCCTTGTTGGTCCACTCTGGTGGGAACCTAAAATGAGCTTTGGGAATAGTTTCCAGAAGATTTTTCCTGGGGCTTTGAGGAATTTATTCATGAATGTGTAGATCAGTCCTCAACCAAAGACTTGAGGAGCTCTCTCTACATATCCATAGAGCTTTTTCCCTGGCTCTCTCTCTGCAGCTATTCCCTCCCTGACCTTGTATCTCACAAATTCTAGGCGTTTTACCTTTCTGATCATTTATATCTGTTTCCTCACCTAAGTGAGGCTATGTAGGTTCTGGAGCCTGCCTACACATGGTCTGCTGCACAGACCTAGGCCTTAACTTGTCTGTTTCCATTTCCTTTGGGGAACACAGTCATATGCTGCCAATTTTCCCACCATAAAGAGCCCATGGTTTCATACATTCTGTTTATTTTTCTAGTTACTGAATGCAGGAATCTCTGGTACTACATTTGGTTTGAAGTAGTTGTTCTTGTGAGGTTTAAATGAAAGAAACATATGCACACTTGATGCTTAAAAAATGGAATCTATTATTAAATTTTCTCTGTTCCTTCAGAAAGTGGAACTAGGACCAAAGGATGGGGGTGGTAGTTAGAAAGATCTTTCTATCACACCTTTCCAGCAATGGAAAGAGGCAGGAAATAGTAAGATATTATTTGTTTTTAATCACAGAACATATTTGCATAGGTTATAGAAATAAAGCTTTCCTATAAAGAAATGAGAGGAGGTTGACCTCTGTATTTTCTTCAAAACTGCAAAATCCATTGTATTTTTGAATAATGTCTCAGCTAAATAGTGCTAGTTAGAGCTGAAGGAGAGGTCAGCTTTTGTGAATCCCAGCTTAGTGACATATCTATGTCCAATCCTTAGAATTGCTTCTACAATCTTAACTAAACTGTCCATGAAAATGACTGTGAAAGAGATCAAAACTTAAAACATTGAGTGGGTGAATATTTGCTAAGGGTAGAACTTACAAAGATTTTCTTCTGAGTGTCTACAAAGACAATTTTTTGTCTCTGAATGTGTCAATATCGTACCCATGATGAGATCAGTGGTAGAAAATGACTTGATGGCCTAAAGATTTTTCCCAAAAAGTGCTTTTATAATACTCCAATGAGATAAAGCGAGTTTGTGGAAAACAAATCAGACCCTGAAGGTGCATTTTCTTCTAAAAGTTATATGGAGTTGAAAGAAACAGGTGAAAAATAAGAGTAGAAGTGTGGAATGTGTTTCCAAATATTGGCTGAATTTATTGACTCTCCAGATTGCTTGAGCTGTCAGAGAAAACTCCCCAGGGCACATGACTGGCCTCCAGAATCATCCACTTAAGAAGGACTGCTCAAAAACAATTCCTGAAGGTCAGTGGGTTCTAGGAGCTTGGTTTTCACCCTGGTCTCTAATTTACTTAAGGCACCTTTTGGAAAACTGGGACAAGAGGATGGGAATTTAACGAGGCTCCACTCTGGATCTCAGAATCCAACTTTTCCAGCTCGACATTAAAAAATGAGAAGCCTGAGATTCTACAGTGTGACCCTGATCACAAGCCAGCTATGGGGAGAGCTAGAATATTCTTCCATTGAATAAATATTTAATAAATATTTGGTGTGTGCCTTACATCTAGGACAGGGCTCTATACCACATCACAACCTCCCTTCATGAATTATAATAACACAGAAGAGCTTAATAGAGTTTATAACTATTTATAACTTTTTAAAACACTATCTTTTAAAAAGTAGCCTCTTAGAACCCATCACTGAGATATATTCAAGGAAATTCAGCAGTGCTGTGACAGGGAACAGTTCAGAATCCGCAATGAGTAGCTGTGTGCCAGAGTGTGATGTATTTCTACTGAGAGGGAGATTTCCATGCAAAAGTGGGATTAGAGGTCAGGGACGAAATGCAATGGTCAAATGTGAATTAAGACCAATTAATGAGTCTGGACACAAATTAATTGGGTTCTTACCAGATAAACAGTTAGGTCATACTGACACTTGAATTCAACAATGCAACAGCAGGAAAATAGAGGGCGTTGAATTGGTTATATTATTATTCAGAAGAGAAGGGATGCAGGTGTTGTCAAGTACAAACTCTTGTCAGATGCCTTTATCTGCTCAGATCTCCAGTTATTGTTCAAAGTTCAACTTTCACTAGCTATGAATTGCACAATTATGTCAGCTTCTCAGGTTCAATCGAGACAACATCAGAGAAAAAGGATCCATGTTCCGTAGAAATAAGCAAGAGTTGTTTGCATTTCTGGAGTAGAGGAGAAACAACAACATGTGGATGTGGGACAAGACAAGGGGTGCTACTTGAAGAGTGGCCTTCTGATCTGCCAATATCAATGACATTTGGTCTCTTTTTTATTTAAATTTTACAGAAATTCTAAGCAAGATGGACAGCAGGTTCAGGTGCTCTGTTAAGGTTCTCACTGTAGTTTCCAGGAAAAAGAAGTGCAACCTTTGTGAATCTGAGTCATGCTTGGCTGATCTTGAAGCAGGGACTTCTTCTGTATATGCATATAGTGACGTCAGGCAAATTAAGAAAAGGTGCCTTGCATAAAAAAAAACACTCCCTTAGAGTAAAGAAATTAGGCAATAGTACTGCTTCATTTGGATTTGTAGGCTAGTAGTGGGGTTCTGGTCTTGGAGACCAAAGTGTGGTTGAATTTCAGACCTAACCTGACAATTTGACTGGGTATCTTGCACAGGATGTAGTTTTACTTAATGGTTTGTTTTCAAATCTTATGATTACTGAGTTTTCTTTTTGTCAAAACAAGCTGTAATGGGCCTCTTCCCAGGCCTGGGGTTTGTTGCAAAGGTTCAAGTCAGCAGTAACCTAAGACATTAGGTCATGTGGGGGAGGGATTTCTAAGACAATGTCCACAGGCAAAGGTGGGGCCGAGGAACAGATAGTCTAAACTAATGCCAAATCCAAAGGGACTGGGCAGAAAAGCAAAAATTGAATTTGACTGGAGATAGTAAGGTAGGGAAGGCTGTTTCAGGAGGGGGAGACCGGCCCTGGACAATTCCCAGCAGGGCTGGTCCTTGCCATGCTGAACTGTATGAGCAGGGGTCAGCAAGGACCATGGGTGGAGTTTTGAGGGAGGAAGGCAGCAACTCTGATGGTTGACTACTTGCTGGCTCTGGAGTGATGATCAGATCCTAACAGTGCCCAAACTAAAATCTCCAGATCACCCTTAACTTCTTTATTTCTATCATACTTCACATCCAATCCACCAGTAAATCCTGTTGGCCCTACTGTCAAAGTATATCAATACAATGACCACTTCTCCCACTGCCACTATTCTCTTCTGAGCCCCTGAAATCAGCTCCTAACTTATCTATCTGCTTTTGCCCTTGATTTTTTTCAAACCCTGCAACACCCACCTCCCTGAGTGTATTCTCCTCAGAGCATCCAAAGTGAATCCTTTGTAAAGGATCTTGCAGCTTCTCTGTTAAGAACCTTTGGGCAGCTTTCCATCTCACTCAGAGTCAAACCCACAGTCTGTACAATTACTTTCAATACATATTGATCTGAATCCCTGAACTTCTTGGACCTCATCTCCTAACACTCCCTGGAAGGCAAAAAGCAAACAAGCAAACCACTTATTTCTTATATTCACATGCTCTCAATACAGAACACCTTATTTCTAGTCATCAAAATGTATGTAGGGATCTGTCACTGCCAACAACCTGTCAGTTCTCTAATGACACCAACTGGTTATCTTATAATTTAACTCAATTCTGACGTTGTCTACCTGGAGTTAGTGTCAGATCCACAGAACTAGGGCTCAGTCCCACAAGACTGCTTCCACTTCAGATGCCAATCACAAGCCTCAGGTTGTGTTCTCTGCTTCTAAGAGATCTTCCATATGTCATGGTTCCCCTTCCTTGGATGCAATTAACTTGCTGGAGTGGCACACTGGATTTAAGGAAACATTTTACTTACATTTACCCATTCATTATGCAAGAGATTACAAAGAATACTGATGGAAGAAGTACAAGGACACAGAGTTCGGGTGACCTTTCTGGGTACTATACACTATGTTTTCAGTTATTTGGAAACTCCAAAACCAGTCCTTTTGGGGATTTTTTTTTCTTTTTTTTTAAATTCATTTTTATTCTAAACAAATGGGATACATCTTGTTTCTCTGTTTGTACATGAAGTAGAGGCATACCATTTGCGTAATCATACATTTACCTAGGGTAATAGTTTTGATTCATTCTGTTATTTTTTTTCTCCCCCCACCCCTTCCACCCCTCTTATCCCTCTATAGAGTCCCTCCTTCCTCCATTCTTGCCCCCTTCCCATCCCCTATATGTGTCATCATCTGCTTATCAGTGAGATCATTCATCCTTTGGTTTTTTGAAATTGGTTTATCTCACTTAGCATGATATTCTCCAATTTCATCCATTTGCCTGCAAATGCCATAATTTTATTATTCTTTATGGCTGAGTAATATTCCATGGTATATATACCACAGTTTCTTTATCCATTCATCAATTGAGGGGCATCTAGGTTGGTTCCACAATCTGACTATTGTGAATTGAGCAGCTATGAACATGGATGTGGCTATATCTCTGTAGTATGCTGATTTTAAGTCCTTTGGATATAGGCCAAGGAGTGGGATAGCTGGGTCAAATGGTGGTTCCATTCCAAGTTTTCTAAGGAATCTCCACACTGCTTTCCAGAGTGGTTGCACTAATTTGCAGCCCCACCAGCAATGTATGAGTGTACCTTTTTCCCCACATCCTCACCAACACCTATTGTTGCTTGTATTCTTGATAATCGCCATTCTAATTGGGATGAGATGGAATCTTAGGGTATTTTTGATTTGCATTTCTCTTATTACTAAAGATGTTAAACATTTTTTCATATGTTTGTTGATTGCTTGTAGATCTTCTTCTGTTAAGTGTCCTTTCCGTGCTTTTATAGAAGCCTCATTATGAAGGCATTATTGGCCTTTGGTGATCAACCCAACTCTCAGCCCTGCTTTTTTCCCAGGAAGTTGGTAGGACTGAAAGTTGCAACCCTCTCATCATGTGTTCAGTCCCCCCGTGTCCCACAACCGGTGCCCATCCTGAGGCTGTCCAGAGAGACCCAGTCACCAGGCATCTTATTAATACACAAAAAGACAGTTATCATTTAAGAGGTTCCAAGGGCTTTAGGAGTTATGTGCCAGGAAACTGGATGAGATCAAATATACATTTCACAATAGCACACTTACTCTTAAACATATCTTTCTTTTGTAATTTTTATCATTTTTTTAAAAAGTTATACATAACATTAGGATTCATTTTTGACATAATCATAAAAGCATGGAATACAATTTCCTCTACTTCAGTTCCCAGTACTTCCCTTTTTCCTCCCCTTCTCCCTCCCCAGTTCTCTTCCCTCCACTCTACTGATCTTAACTTATAGATCTTTGTTTAATTAGTGTCTTGTAGTTACACATGTTGGTGAGATTCACTGGTATATTCATATATGTACATAAAAAGGTTAGGTAAGATTCATTCTACTGTTCTTCCCGTATCCTGTAACTTCTCCCTTTCCCTCAATTCCCTCCACATATTTCTCTGACCTTTCTTCTATTTTGATGGAAAATACCCCCCACACCACCTTGGCTTTCCTCTATATTTTGTACTAGCTTCTGCCTATTAGAGAAAACATTCAATCTTTGACTTTTTTGGGTCAGGCTTGCTTCACTTAGCATAATAATCCCCTGTTCCATCCATTTGCTGGCAAATACCATAATTTCATTTATCTTTATAGCTGAGTAATACTCCATTGTGTATATATACACACTGCTTTTTTTAATACATTCATCTCTTGGTTCCACAGTTTGGCTATTGTGAATTGTGCTATTATAAACATTGATGTGACTATAGCCCTATAGTATGCTGATTTTAGGTCTTTTGGACATATACTGAGGAGAGGGATAGCTGGGTCAGATAGTAGTTCCATTCCTAGTTTTTGAAAATTCTCCATACTGTTTTCCAGAGAGATTGCACTCACTTGCAGTTCCACCAACAATGTATAAGTGTACACTTTCCCTCACATCCTTGCCAACACTTTTTATTATTTGTATTTATAATTGGCATTCTGACTGAAGTGAGATGACATCTCAATGTAGTTTTGACTTGCATTCCCTAATTGCTAGAGATAGTGAACATTTTCTATGTATTTTTTGACCTTTCCTCTTTCTTCTTTTGAGAAATATTTGTTTAGTTCTTTTGTCCATTTATTAATTAGGTTATTTGGGGGGTTTTGTGTTAAGTTTTTTTGAGTTCTTTTTATGTTCTGGATATTAATGCCCTATCTGAGGAGCAGGTGGCAGAGATCTTCTTCCATTCTGTAGGCTCTCTCTTCATGTACTTGTTTCCTTTGTTGTGAAGAAGCTTTTTAATTTGATGCCATCTCACTTATTGATTTTTGGTTTTATTCCTTGTATTTTAGGAGTCTTGTTAAGGAAGTTGCTTCCTGTGCTGACGTGTTGGAGTGTTGGGCCTACATTTTCTTCTAGGAGTTGCAGGGTTTCTGGTCTAATGCCTAGGTCTTTGATCCACTTTGAGTTGACTTTTGTGCCTGGTGAGAGATAGGGTCAAATTTCATTCTTGTACAAATGGACTTCCAGTTTTCCTAGCACCGTTTGTTAAAAAGGCTCTTTTTTCTAACATATGTTTTGACATCTTTGTTTAGTATCAGACAGCTGAATTTGTGTGGGTTTGTTTCTGTGTCTCCTATTTTCCATTCGTCTTCATGTTTCTTTTGGTGCAGTACCATGCTGTTTTTGTCACTGTAGCTCTGTAGTATAGTTTTAAATCCAATATTGTGATGCCTTCTGCTTTACTCTTTTTACTCAGAATTGCATTAGCTATTCTGGGTCTCTTCTTTTTCCAAATGAATTTTAGAACTTCTTTTTCTAGCTCTGTGAAAAATGTCATTGGTATTTTGTTGGGGATTGTATTGGATCTATAGAACACTTTTGGTAGTGTGGCTATTTTGACAATCTTAATCCTGCCTATCTTAGAGCATGGGAGGTCTTTCTATCTTCTGAGGTCTTCTTTAGTTTCTTTCTTCAGTGTTCTAAAGTTTTCATTGTTGAGATCCTTCACCTCCAAGTATTTTATTTTTAGGTTATTGTGAACGGAATATTTTTTTGAGATTTCTTTTTCAGCAGATTCATTATTGGAGTATAGGAAAATGATTGATTTATGTATGTTGATTTTGTATCCTGTTACTTTACTAAATTTGTTTATCAGATCTGGAAGTCTTCTAGTGGAGTTTTATTTTGGGGTCTTCCAAATATAGGATAATGTCATCAGCAAACTGAGATGATTTGAGCTCTTTTTTTCCTATTTGTATCCCTTTAATTTCTTTCTTTTTCCTGATTGTTCTGGTTAGAGTTTCAAGGACTGTGTTGAATAGGAGTGGTGAAAGTAGGCATCCTTGTCTTGTTCCTGTTTTTAGAGAAAATGCTTTCAGTTTTCTCTATTCAGAATAATGTTGGCTTTGAATTTGTCACATATAGCCTTTACAATGTTGAGATAAGTTCCTTTTATACCTAGTTTCTCTAGTGTTTTAAACATGAATGGGCTCTGCACTTTGTCAAGTGCTTTTTCTGCATCTATGGGGATAATCATGTTATTCTTGTTCTTAACTCTCTTTATGTGGTGAATTACATTTATTGATTTCTGTATGTTGAACCGACCTTGCATCCCTGGAATGAATCCCACTTGATCATGGTACACTTTCTTTTTAATGTGTTTTTTGTATGTGGTTTGCCAATATTTTATTAAGAATTTTTGCATTTATGTTAAACACATCTTTCAAACCACACTGACTTCCTTGCTCATTCTTGAGTGAGCCAAACATACTTTTGCCATAAGTTATTTGCACTTTCTGATCTCTCTGCCTGGAACACCCCCATCTCCTAGCTTAATCCCTTCTCCTACTTTCTCTGCCCTCCTTCACTCCCCTTTCCTGACCTCCTTTACATTCTTGTTAAAGATAGTTTTGGTTATTCACGTGAATTACTCATTCCTTATCTTGCTATCTAAATGTTAGAATCAGCTTATCATCTTCTATAAAAATGCCTGCTTGTGTTTTGATTACAATAGCATTGCATTTATAGATCAATTTGGGGAGAATTTAAATCTGTATTTATAGGGTTATCATAACAAAATGTCACAGACTGGGTGCCTTCAACAATGGAAGTTCATTTTCTCACCGTTCTAGAGGCGGGAAGTTCAAGTTCAAGGTGCTGGCAGGCTTGCTTTCTTCCGAGGCCTCTTGCCTTGGGTTGCAGTGGCCTCCATCTAGCTGTGCCTCACAGAGCTGCCCCACAGTCTGCGTGGGATCTATGCATTAGTATCCTCTGCTTTTAAGGACACTAGTCATGTTTGTCTGTAGGCTACCTGTATGACCTGATTACCTTATTTACCTCTAATGGCCCTATTTCCAAGTTCTGGGGATTAAAAATTCAACGTATAGGGCTGAGGATATAGCTCAGTTGGTAGAGTGCTTGCCTTGCAAACACAAGTCCCTGGATTCAATCCCCAGTACCGAAACAAACAAACAAATAAATTAAAAAAAAAAACAACAAAAAACTTCAACATCTAAATTTCAGAGGCACAATTCACAATGTTGACCTGTTAACAATATTAAAACTTTCAGTCCTTTGGTAGAGTGCTTGCCTAATGTGCACTAAGTCCTGGGTTCAATTTTCAGCACCTCAAACAAAAGAAAACCAGAAAAAAGTTTAATCTTTGAACATGCTGCTATCTTTTTATGTGCTTATATTACCTTTAATTTCTCTCAGTATTTTGTAGTTTCTCAGTGTAATTTAGATGTATATCTTTGTATTTAATATTTTGGGTAGCATTTTGATAATGCTAATCTTTTAAAAAATTTGTTCTAATTAGTTATACACGACATCAGAATGCATTTTGATTCATTGTACACGAATGGGGCACAACTTTTAAATTTTTCTCAAATTCAATTCTTAGCTCCTGTATAGAAATTCAATTCATTTTTGAATGCTGTCCTTGTAAAATGACAACACCTAAACTCATTTTTGTAGCTCTTTCTTTGGTATGTGGCTTCTTTAATGATTTTCTACATACATGCTAATATTGTCTTTGAATAAATATCATTTTATATCTTTGTTTACAATCTGTTCTTCTGCTTTTATTTCATTTTTTTCTTGCCTTTCTGTGCTTGCTAGATCTCCTGTGCAAGGTGGAATAGTTTTGGTCAGAGCAGACATTCTTGTCTTGTGGTTGATCTTAGGGGGAAAGTATTCAGTTTTTCACCACTAAGCAGCTTCATGTTTTTAATTGATGCCCTCTATTAGATTGATAACGTGCCTTTTTATTATTACTTTTGATTATGAATGATGTTGAATTATGTCAAATTATTTTTTGTGTTTATCAAGATGATCATTTGGGTTTGCTTCTGTATTCTTTTAATGCAATGAATTTAATTGATTCATTTTTGAATGTTAAACCAACTCTCATGTTAAACCTCTTGATCATGTGTATTAATCTTTTCAAATATTGCTGGATTCCATTTACTAATCTTTTGCTAGAATTACGATCTATAATTTTCTTTTCTGGTAATGTCCTCATTAGCTTGTAAGATCAGGATTATAATGACCTTATAAGGTGAGCTAAGAAATGTTCTATCATTCTCTACTTTATGAAATATTTTGTGTAGGGTTGGTAGTCTTTATTTTAAAGATATTTGATAGAACACAAATAGTGCTATCTAGAAATGTTTTGAATTATAGTTCTAAGTTATTTAACAGATACAGGGGTATTTCTATTTTCTATTTTTTCTTGTTTTGTTTTCAATATGTATCTTTTGCACAATGTGCTGGTTTTATGTATGTCATCAAGTTTCATGATGTAAAATTTTTATAATTTTCTTTTTTTACATTTTAAGTATTTTAAGACCTATAATGATGTCTCTTTTATTTCTAATATTGTATTTTATCTTTCCTTTTTTAAATAATGATTTTATTAACATGTTAATTGAACATATCAATGGGATTCATTGTGGTATTTTCATCAATGCATACAATACATATCCATCATATTCATCCATGCTTCCTCTACCCCCCTGCCCCTCAGCCATCAGTACACTTCCCAGTACCTAGTAATCGCTATTCTTTGAGGTCACTTCTCTTTTTTTAGTTTAACTTCTTTAGTTTCCACCTATGTCTTTCTGTGTCTGGATTATTTTACTGAACATAATGTTCTTCAGTTCCATCCATTGTGCTGCAGGGTTTTGGTCTTTGTGACTGAATAATACTCCACTGTGTATATATGCCATATTTTTCTATTTCCATTCATATGTTGTTGGGCACCTAGGCTGATTCCATTTCTTAGCTATGTTGAAGAGTTCTTCAGTGAACATGAGTGTGCAGGTGTGCCTTTGGTATGCTGATTTCATTTCCTTTGAATATATATAGCCAGTGTATGTGGGACAGTTCTAATTTTAGGGTTTTTTTGGTATGGGGTATTGAACCTAGGGGCACTTAACCACTGAGCAACATTCCCAGTTCTTTTTTGTATTTTATTTAGAGATATAGTCTCACTGAGTTGCTTACTGACTTGCTGTTGCTGAAGATGGTTTTGAATTCATGATCTCCTACCTCAATCTGCTGAGCCACTAGGATTTCAGATATATGTCACCATGTCTGGCCCCTTATTTTTAGTTTTTTGAGGAACCTTCATATGGTTTTCCATAGTGGCTATATATATTTATATTCCCACAAACCATATATAATTGTTCCTTTTTCTTCACATCCTTGCTAGCATTTATTATCCTTTTTTTTGTAATAGCCATTCTAACTGGGGTGAGATGTTATTTCACTGTAGTTTTGATTCATATTTTTCTGATGGCTGATGATAATGAACATTTTTCATATATATACATTTATTTATTGGCCACTTGCATTTCTTCTTTTTAAAAGTGTCTATTCAGATCAGTTGCCCATTTAAAAAATTGGATTGTTTTCTTATTGTTCAGCTTTTGAGTTCTTTCTATAATATGAATATTAACCCTCTGGCAGATGAATGGTTGGCAAATATTTTCTCTTCTTAAATGAATTTTTGGTTTAGTGTTTAGTGTTTTTAAGTTTCCATATGTCTCTCTGTGTCTGACTTCTTTCCTTTAACATTCACACACACACACACACACAAAAAAAAAAAAAAAAAAAAAAAAAAAACTGAGGGAAGAGAACAGAGTTCCCATATATACCCGTACTTCCTCTTCCAAAGTTTCCCCTATTATTAACAGCTGGCATTAATATCATCCATTTGTTACAATGATAAGTCGATGTTAATATATTCTTATTGACTAAAGTCCATAGTTTACATGAAGGTTCACTTTCTGCATTACATATTCTATGGGATTTGACAAATGTGTAATGATACATACCTGTCAAGAGCATCATATAGAATAGTTTCACTGCCCTAAAAATCTTCTATTCTCCACCTATTCATTTCTCTCTCCTCCCAAACCCCTGGCAGCTGCCAACCTTTCTACTCTCTCCTTAGTTTTGTCTTTTCCAGAATGTCATGTGGTTGGGATCATACAGTAGGTAGCCTTTTCAGATTGACTTCTTTTACCTAGTAATATGCATTTGAGATTTTTCTATGTCTTTTAGTAGCTTGATAGCTCTTTTCTTCCTTTTCTTTAAAAACGCTGTCCTGGGAGAAAATCTTTGCCAACCATACTTCAGATAGAGCACTAATCTCCAGAATCTATAAAGAACTCAAAAAACTCTACACCAAGAATACAAATAACCCAATTGACAAATGGGCTAAGGAAATGAACAGACACTTCACAGAAGAAGATCTACAAGCAATCAACAAACATATGAAAAAATGTTCATCTTCAGTAATAAGAGAAATGCAAATCAAAACCACCCTAAGATTCCATCTCACCCCAATTAGAATGGCGATTATCAAGAATACAAGCAATAATAGATGTTGGAGAGGATGTGGGGAAAAAGGTACACTCATACATTGCTGGTGGGGCTGCAAATTAGTGCAGCCACTCTGGAAAGCAGTGTGGAGATTCCTTAGAAAACTTGGAATGGAACCACCATTTGACCCAGCTATCCCACTCCTTGGCCTATATCCAAAGGACTTAAAATCAGCATACTACAGAGATACAGCCACAACAATGTTCATAGCTGCTCAATTCACAATAGTCAGATTGTGGAACCAACCTAGATGTCCTTCAATTGATGAATGGATAAAGAAACTGTGGTATATATATACAATGGAATATTACTCAGCCATAAAGAATAATAAAATTATGGCATTTGCAGGCAAATGAATGAAATTGGAGAATATCATGCTAAGTGAGATAAGCCAATCTCAAAAAAACCAAAGGATGTATGATCTCGCTGAGAAGTAGATGATGACACATAATAGTGGGTGGAAGGGGTTAGTGTTAGAGTTAGAGTTAGGGTTAGGGAGGGTGGTAAGAATGGAGGAAGGAAGGACTGTATAGAGAGAAAAGAGGGGTAGGGAGGGGTTGGGGGAAGGGGGAAAATAACAGAATGAATAACAGAATAACATTACCCTATGTAAATTTATGATTACACAAATGGTACACCTTTACTACATGTACAAACAGAGAAACAACATGTATCCCATTTGTTTGCAATAAAAAATAAATAAATAAATAAATAAATAATAAAAACGCTGTCCTGTTTATATTTTGGTACTGGGGATTGAAACCAGAGATTCTTAACCCCTGAGTACACCCCCAGTCCTTTTTATTTTATTATTATTATTTTTTAAATTTTGAGAGAGGATCTTGCTAAATTGCTTAGGTTCTTGCTAAGTTGCTGAAGCTGGCTTTGAACTTGTGATCCTCCTGCCTCAGCCTCCCCAGTTGCTGGGATTATAGGTATTTGCCACCAACCCAGACTAGAGACAAGAATTTTATTAATCTTTTCAAAGAAAAACTTTTGGGTTGTTTCTTTCTATTTCACTGTAATCAAAGAGTATGCTGTATATAATTTTGCTTCTTTGAAGCTTATAAGAGGTTTGATTTTATGACCAAGAATATGGTTCCTTTTGGCAAATGTTCTATATATACTTGAAAAAAGTGTGTGCACTGCTCTGGTTGTGTGATACCTTCTATTAAAGGTCACATAGGGCAAGTTGTTTGACAAGGTTGAGTTTTCCTTATATTTCCTGTTTTTCTGTCTGTTTTATCAGTGACAGAGAGGAGTGCTGAAATCATTGTGTATTCATCTACTTTTAGTTCAGTCAGGTTTTACTCCATTTGAACCTACATTCTTAGATACATGCACACCAAATATTCTCAAATCTTTTTAATGAATTCACCCACTTATCACTATCAAACGTCTTCCTTTATTTCCAGTAGCATCTCATTTTAAATTCCATTTCATCTGATATTAACGTGGCCACCCCTCTCTACATTTGCATGAGATGTTTTCCTCCATTCTTTACCTTCTAAGTTCTTTGTCTTTATATTTCTACTGTATCTCTTGTCGTTGCATTTTTTTCTCTTTATCCATTTAACCATCTCTGACTTTCAATTGTTGTATGTATCCATTTATGTTTAATGCAGTTATTCATTTTTCTAGCTCTAAAGCTACCATTTTGCTACTTGTTTTCCAGTGGTCCTCTCTGTTCTTTGTTACTGCTTTTCTACCTTCTCTTGGATTAATCAAGTATGTTTATTTTTCCACTTTGTGTACTCTATTAACTTTAACCTATATGTTTTGTTTAATTAATTATTTAATTTTTTAGCAATTGTTCTGGGCTTTACAATGTGTTCCTAATTTATTATGGTCTATTTTAAATTAGTATTATACTACTTCATGTTTAATATATAAAACTAACAACAGTGTATGTCCATTGAACCCTGTCCCTTCTTTTATGCTATTATTACATATATGTAATTAATGTTATTAACCCTATGCCTTATTATTATATTTTATTATATTATCTTTTAAAGAAATTAAAGAAAATAATCTATTATATTTTTTCCACAATTTAACCATTTCCTATGTTTTTCTGTTTTTTTTCCATTTGATCATATAATTTTTAATCTGAAGAATCTTACCTTACATTTCTTGTAGTTCAGATCTGTGAACTATGAATTCTATCTACTTTTGCTTATCTGAAAATATCTTTGTTCCATCTTCAATTTTGATATATAATTCCTCTGAATATAAAATCTAAGTGGAAAGTTTTAATTTTTTTCTCAGAAATTTGATAATGTCATACATTTTCTTCTGGCCTGAGTTCTTTCTTTTTCTCTTTTTTTGGTATTAGGGATTGAACCCAGGGGTGCTTATCACTGAGCTACTGTATTTTTTTATTTACAGGGTATCACTAGGTTGATAAGGGTCTCGCTAAGTTGCTGAGGTTGTCCTCAAACTTGCCATCCTCCTATCTTAGCCTCCCCAGTCACTGGGATTATAGGCATGCACCACTGGACCCCTCATGACTTGTGTTATTATTATTATTTTTATCACAAATCAGAAAGCATTCTTGCTTTGTATTGCTCAAAGTTCTTTGATGTTCTTAACACTTGTGAGGTTTTAATTTTCATAAAATTTTCAAAAGATTTAGCCATCAATTTTCAAATAGGTTTTTTTGCCTCTTCTCTCTCTTCTTATTTTCAGACTCTTAATTAAACATTTGCCTTTCCTGACACATTTAAATATTATTGTAGAGAGTAATTATTGTTTACATACCTGTTTCTTCAACTAGAATAGGTGCTTTCTGACCAGTAAGGATCTTATTTTTCTATATCCCCATAACTTCTCATAGCAATGTATACATGGAAAAGGTTAAAAATATGTTTGTGGAATTAATGAATAAGTGGTAGTAATAGTGATCATTTGTTGACTGCTTACCATGTGCCCCAACATGAATTACTCATTCCTAGCTCATAACGGAAATAAATCATATGTACACTGATTTTAAAGAAGTAGTAAACTGAGTCTCAGAGCTCAACGAACTTACTCAAGTTTTCATAGTTCACAAATGGAGAGCCGAAATGGAAGCCAGCACATCTCTGCCTAGCTTTTTGTGATTAATGGGGAAGAAGAAAATGCACAGCATTGTCCTGTACTGCTGGCTTGATAATGCCTCTCATCGTATATCATCATTCATTAATGAGAGCAAAATAAATTGTGGGCAACACCAGGAATTGCGGAAGCAGATGGCAAGATGGCCTTAGGCTGAATGGGACTGGCCATGCCCAGCAGGGGTGTGTTCCAACTGAGATGGGCAGAGAGAGGGCAAGGCTGGGGGCAGGTGCCCCATTTGCACCTACTCATGCAGTTTAAGAAGATGGCAACAAACAGCCTTCCCAGTGACACCAGGAAGCTTGTTAGCTGCTGTTTCTTACCTATTTTGGTCTCTGCAAAATTGATCAATTTTGGCCTCCACTGGGAGCGACTTGTAAAGGCTTAGGAAGAAAGAATATTGCATATGAATTTTCAGGGAAAGCACTTCCAGGCACATCATCAAGGTAAACATAGCAGCAGCATTTCCAGTTTATTTTCTGTAGTGTGCTATTTGTGGTCCTAACGACTTTTGGTAAGGATAGGGGTTGTCTCATGCTTAGGAAGAAAAGGATGATTAGCTAATTATTTTTGTTATGGCTATTTCATGCTATTATTGATCTATCTAAAATTCAACTTTATCTCTCCATATCTTCTATTTACTCATTTATCTATTTATCTATTGAGCATCTCTCTCTGTCTTTGCTACATTTAGAATTTATTCTGCTTTGCTGAAACCTCCAGTATCCCCATTCCAATTTATAGCATTTTTAATGTAGCTTGTTAGTGTACATTTTGGACAATGTTAACATAATTTCAGGTATTGTGGACAAGCGAGGAATCTGCTTAAGTCCTTAGGAGAAGCTAAAAAGACTATTAACAACCCAAGTCCATAAAAAACATCTGTTCCAGTCATGCTGGTGATTTTTTATTAGTCCTTCAAATCCGTAACAAAGATCTCTAGAGCAAGACAAATGTTCTAGTGGAGTGTGATTTCCAATTTCTTAGCTAACCTGATTTTGTTGATTCATACATATGCATGATTCAATACTGTTTCTGAATACAAAAATTTTTTTTAAAGGAAGAGGAGGAAAGAAAAATTCTTTTGGGCTCTTCTTCCTTTTTATATTATTTATATTCCTTGAAATGCCCTTGAAATTTCATTTGCTAAGGGAAGCTAAACAAACAATTACATACTAAACGGTAAATGAGGCTAGTGAGCTAGATAATTCGTAACATCAAACATTCTTTTTTCATGGTTAACATTTTCTCTGTGAGGGAACATGAGGAGTAAACAGACAATGTATCTTAGATGCAATAACTAATAATAATGCCAAATGCATGAAGTGAAGCTACCTCAAGGTACCTGTCCCTGGTTCTACTCCATTGTAGCTGAAAGCAATATGTTATAATGGTAATAGGAGTCATGCCTGCCATATTTCCCTCATCTGTAAAGAAGGATGCCAATGCAATAGTAAAGCACCTTGCTTCTCTTTCTGGCTATCAACATTCACTTCTGTTATTGAGGCTTGTTACATACTTTAAGTTTCCTCTGAAAACAAACTTAACTGCACTCTGAGGCCAAGGTTAATGAAACAGATATCAGTACTTTGTTTGAAATCAATCAAGACCACAGACAGGAGAGGTCAAGCATGTCAGAGGATCCATAGCATTGTTCCCTGTGGGAAATCAGAAAGTCCGTGTGGGGACAAAACTTAATTTCTTTGACATGACAATCATTGCCTTCCAACTCCATCATCAGGAGAGTTTGCTTGGTAAGACCAATTTTACATTGATTGCAAACAGAAATTTATTGAAAATGAAGTACTTGGTAATTTACATGTGCAGGTTTGAATTAGAGAATGGCTTGATATCCAATTTCAACTTAGTGAAAGCTTAATGAATTCTGCCTAAAAAGTAACTATATTTTAACACTTAAACTTCATGGTCAAATTGGGGTTCTGAGCATTAAAAAGAATCTACCACTGGTACTGAAAGTCTGGTTCTAAATCCTCCCTGTTTGCCAACACAGAAATAGTTTTAGCAGTGGAAGGGATGGAAGAAGAATTGGGGCAGAGAAAGGAGAGGTGGGAAAGTGAGGAGGTTGTCAGTTTCCTGGGACTCAAAGCCCCTTTCTGGACCCGAACTGTCTTTCCAGTAATATTGGAATTCAGCTACTTCACTTTCCTTAGTTACTTTTATTACCCACCATGTACATAGTGCATTCTTTCTTCCCCAATTAACATCACTAGTTAGTTATTTGCACTCAGTTCCTCATACTCACTGGCCAATTATTCCAAGTTGCCCCTTCCTCTTGTGCCACTGCATATGAGCCCACACCTTTGTTACAGGTTTAGGGCTCTACTGCTGCTCCTTGCTGAAAACCATAGGCATAAGATGACGATAACAGAGGAGCATGCCATACTTGGATTTACAGGACCAAGGGGGCAAAGGAAGCAGAGGAATAGGATTTTATAGAAAAAAGCAACAGATTCTAAAGGCACAAAGTTGATTATCTTCCAGCACTCCTGCAGAATCAGAAAAGTTCCTTATCATGAAACTAAAAGTTAAAGAAAAGCCAGGTAGCAGGTTTGGTTGCTGGCTCCCAGGTTCAGAGGAAGGCAACAACAGGTACTGTCTGTGGTGTGATTGCCAGGGACATGTTTGCATACTGGCCTTGACTTTTTGCAAAAAACTCTGAAATGGATGAGCAGGGTGCATCTGGCACACACTGTTGAGCTCTGACCAGTTGGAGGTGTGCTTCTCCAAGTTTGTCATGCAACTGGGTGAATGAGTTTTGTGGGTTGAAGTCTACCAGGAATTCTCATTTTCTATGAGCACCCTTGCATTCTGAAGTGGAGTGCATGTGTCACATAAGTGATGTCTTAGTCATCAAAGTCCTTTGTACATCCCTGCGATTAGAGTGTCTAATCAGGGTGCAAGAGGTGGTAATGGATAATGGGGAAGAATTTGGACTCTGGGGTTAAACTACCTGCATCTGAACCCTGGCTCTGCCCTAATGTATCTGTGACCTTAGTAGATGTTTCCTTACCTAAAAATGAGCTAATACTCCCCAGCTGAAAGGATTAAATGAATTTGTATATGTATAATATACTTATATATTTTATACACACCAATTATATTACATATACACAAATCATACACATGCAGGGCTTAGAACCGTGCCTGACATGAAGTAGGCACCATGTGTTTCTTTGCTACTCTTACTACCATTGTCCCTCCTTCACTCTTTTGCTATCTGTAGTTTTATGATATGCAGTTTATTTTCTGTGCTTTCAGTTACCCCATAATCAAATGGTCTGCAAACATTAAATGAAAAGTTCCAGAAATATAGTATTGTTAGGTTTTAAATTGCATGCCATTCTTTTTTTTTTTTTTTTTTTTTTTTTTTTTTTTTTTTTTAGTGGTGGTGCTGGGGATTGAACCCAGGACCTTGTGCTTGCAAGGCAAGCACTCTACCAACTGACCTATCTCCCCAGCAGTTGTATGCCATTCTATATAATATGATAAAACTTTCGCTGCATTGATTTCAGTTCTACTGTGGAGGGACTGCAGGACTTGTATTCAAGCACATCTTATTCTACTTAATAATGGTTCCAAAACTCCAGAGTTTGATGCTGGAAATTCAGATACACCAAAGAGATGCTGTGTAGTGCTTTCTTAAAATGAAAAGGTGAAAGTTCTTGACTTAATAGGGAAAAAGTAGTATCTATAGGGCTTAATACTGTCTGTGGTTTTAGCCACTGGGAATTGTTAAAGTAGTCACCACAGAAGGGGGGACAAAACTGTATTCTTTTTAAAGATGTTATCTGGATTTCTGCATAGGGACAGTGTGTATCCACCTGGACATTGTGTTCATTTCCTTATACATCATAGGTTAAGCTATTTGTGTGACTGACTTGCCATGATCCTGATATGGGTTTTAAATTACTCATGGCCACTCCAGTCTATATTCAATTTTATTTCATGTGTGACTTATTTTGATATTTCAGCTGACTTTGGCAGAGCCTTGTTACATGAACGTAATTTACACAAGAGGGTTCCAATCAGAGGTGAGCAAGGTTGCAAATCCATTCTAAGCTCTCACAATAGTAGACCTTGGCTTGTGGTTCCTGCCTCCCTCCTAGGATTGCCTGGAACCTCCCATCAAGCTAATGCTCTCTATTTTTATTTTTGGAGCAGCAAGGTGCATCATCTCTATTCCCATCTAATGCAGGCTGTGGGGAAGCCAGTCAGATGTTTCCTTCCTTATGTCACCTCTTTATACCACCAGTTTTATAGAAGCCATCGACACAAAGCAGTCTTGAGTGGTTAATTCCATCAGTACGCTGTCTCCTGCAGGAGAAATTTTTGTGAGAATATGCCACATAAATGCTGGGGCAATTGGTTAACTATTTGAGGGAAAAAAACATGGGAAGTACATAGTACAGTATCTAACAAAAAAATACCGCATCTAATAAGTGGTAGTTCTTTACTTATCATTTTACACAAAAGAGATCACGTCAGGCATTTTCTCAAAGGATAATGATGTTATGAGACAATTACCAATCAAGGTATGAGACCAGGAATATTCACCAATTTCAACTGCACATCTTTCTTTTCTAGGCAAGTGACTATGGCAGATCCGTTCTGAGTCTAGGCACCCAAATGAATTGTCTTTATGCATGTTCTTTCCTTTCTAGAAGCTTCAATTTTAGGATTTCAAAATTACTTATGAAAAAGAATTACTTTTAAGATGGAGAAAAGTTTTTAAAGCAATTAGGTATTTTTTCAAATGCATTATAAATTAGAGAAACATTGAATGGATTTAACTATATTTATTCAACAATAAAATGCCTGTTGATTACATGTAACTATTTGTGGAAGACCAAAATTCATTTCAGTACCTGCTTTCAAAGACTCTACAAACTATTTGGGGAATTAATGTTTACCATAAAAAAATTCTGTGAGATTATTGTCTGGATAATGTAAATTTATAGTAAATGAGTTTTGTAAATTGAAGTGGAAAGCAAATTATGTAAACACAAAATATTAAATTATAATATAAAACATATAGATATTACTAGATGTTCACAATTCACCAATTCGCTAATCTCTTCTTTAACTATATCTAATATGCCTTTTCATTTAAGCTTTAATAAGTGATTATTTAATGAAAGCACTATTGACCACATTGATTATTCCCATGCATTTCTCTATAGGACTTGTTACAATGGTAATGTATATGAAAGTTTTTTATTTGTCTCTTTTTCTTATCTACCTGCCTCATCATTTTTCATAGTCTCTTTTTCATTAGTCAAACTTTTATTATTTTCTTTTGTTTTAAAATGTATTAATAATTGTTCATGGTGGCACAATTTCTTGTGTGTGTGTGTGTGTGTGTGTGTGTGTGAAAGAGCTCACATTTCTTGAAATTTTTTGCAGTAGGATTTCCCAGACAGATTTGTGTATTATTGTGCCAGATGTCTGGGATTACTTTACACCAAATTCATGACTTGGGTATTGGAAGTCATATCATTATGTGAATTCCAGTCCCCAACACGTGAGGACTGCCATGTAGTTACAGATTCTAATGGGGATTTTTTTCTGTTCCTCTATGAACTAGGGCTGAGAAAAACTTTTCCTTACTATATCTTATGGATGGGACAGAAAATTTTCATGTTTGCCTATTGGAAAAGTTGCTTTTTAGTGGTCCCAACTTTATTAGGGTGAAGGGGAGAGGGGAAGTTATGGATACAACTCCTACTTTGTATGGGGCTTAAGTTTGTTTTCACCTTTTAACCACAGATAGCCTATTAAAGCAGAAACCACCAGCTTTATGGGGTGCATACTGCTATTGTCAAATAGAACCTGACCTATGGGAATTTCATTTATTTTCATTTCAGTTCAGCTCTAACTTGAAATGATTAAAATAAAATATCTAGCATTTTCACATGCCTTTTCCTAGAAAGATTTTCAGCTTACCATATTTTTAAAATGAAATCTCAGTTTCTTACCTTTCCTTTAGCCACCATATTATTAACATTTTCTGTAAAATAAACACAATTCTCAAACAAAATGGATATTATTTTACTTGCAGAGAGCCATTAGAACATTCCCTGCATGTTCTAACCAGTACAAAACGTGCCCAAGTTGCCACATAGGGAACAAGTACTCTTATCAGTTGGGACCCCGTAACTCCCCAAATTCAGAGGTTCCTGAAGAAGTTAGCTTGGAGAAGGGGCTTAGGATCTGAGACCTCTCATCTCCTAGCATTGGGTGCATCTGTATATAATTGAGTTTGCAAGGTGTGTTCTAAGATTCTCAATGGGTCACCTACATGTAAGTTTTAGGCCTGCCTCATAAATCAAATAATGGCAGAAACGGAGAATATGAGAGAATACAGATCTTGATTCAGACACATATCGTACCACTGACCCTGAGGCAGGGCGATACCTGGCCTTTCCCTAAGAATCCTGATTATTAGAGAAGACAGACATGTTTCCTGCCACCCCCACCTAATGTGGCATATGACCCAGTAGATATGCTATCTGAAATTGAATAAGCTATTTATTTCTGGAAAAGAAATAAGGAGGAAGGAATTGTTTCATATACTTTCCTTGCCACTGTGGGGAGGTGGATAGAAGTCATCTTGTCTATAAAGTGAGGCAAGAACAGAGATAGTCACAGTGTATCTCCTTACATGTACTTTATTTAACCATTCTCGTATTGTCAGACATGGAGGTTATTTCCAATTGTTTATGCCATAGTGAACACATTTGCACATACTTTTTGACCATCTCTTGCATTATTTCCTTAGGGTGGGTTCTGCGTGTGGACTCTGGGTTCCATGAGAAGGGTACCATTAAGGCTTTTGTCAGTATTAAGGGCATTTCACAAAGGCTGAACATTGATTCACATTCCACCAAAGTGGTCTTGCCACACTGCACAAATGTTGAGAATGACCATGAAGAAAGGTTTTACAAATAAGTGATAAAAAAATGCCACTTAATTGTTTCAATTTAAATTTCTTTTATTATAAGCAATGTTGTATTATTTTCTTAATTATAGGACATTTGTTATTTGTTTATGTCCTCTACCCATTTTTTATTAGTGCATTGGTGTTTTCATTTTTGACTTGCTAGGTGAATTTCTTGTTGTGACAGCATCTTTCCATATTAACTACAAGTATATTTGTTCTTGGCCTTTCAGTTGTCTTTATAGTGGTGTGGTAGATACTGCTATTCTCCATGTAAATTTGTCCTCCCTTTTCAATAGTTGATTCTAGCCAGATATAAGCCCCCCTAACTTGGGATGACATGTTATGATCTTCCCTGTAGCTAAACAGAGCCACATGGCTAAATTTTTGCCAGTGCAATATGAAAAAAAGTGACAATTATTATTGTCCAACCAGGCCCTTGAGACTGTGAGAATGTTTCTTTCATACTCTGCCTTCCATACTTTTCCCCATGGGAGTCCAGAAGTGGTACTGGGCCAGCATTAACCATACAGGCAACAAGAGTACCCTAGGAGATGGCAAAACAAGGGATAGTAAAGTGGTTGAGCCTGAATGGCATACCTTGGACTCAAGTGAGAGCACATGAACTGCTTGTATTTTAAGCCATCTGCTATAGACTGTTTGTGTCCCCTTGAAATTCACATGTGGAAATCCTACCCCGCAATGTGATAGTATTAGGAGATAAGACTTTGGGGAGGTGGTTAGGTCATGAGGGTAGGGTCCTGATTGATCGGATTAATGCCCTTATAAAGGAGGGCCCAGAGACCAGCCTTGTCCCTTTTACCACGTGAGGTTATTATAAGTAGACAACTGATACCGACTACTTTTTGAGGGCAGATTGCTCACTGACTAGGCCTATCATCTGCCATTTGCCTGCCTCTTGCCTATCACCTACCTTTCACTTACCCATCACCCACTGCCTGAGGGTCACCTGCCAATTGTCTGACACCAGCCAGCAGATTGACCACAGACCGCCAGTGGATCACCAGCTGCCTGCTGTTGCCTGGAAGTCCATTGTCACAGTACCTGCAGGTTTGGTTACACCTGGCTGCCGCCATTTTGAGACAATAGCCAGGACCTGTAGGACCCTTGGATGGACTGACTGAACCCTGCCTCCAGGACCCCTCAGCCCAACCGACCACTCCCTTCCTCTAGGACCCCCAGATAGGAAGACTGCACCCTGCTGCCAGGACCCCCAGGCCAACTGTACCCCACCTCCAGAATCCCTCAACCAGACAGACCACACCTTGGCTCTGGACCCCTGCCGGACCACACCTACACCCCAAGCTGCAGCTCCCCATTTGCCAACTCATTTGGAAGCCAGAGCAATCATTTTAGATTATCCTGGAAGCGGTAGCTCCCATCTTTAGGTGGGGCAAATCTCATCCTGAGATGCCTGCTGGAGACTGGAAGCTTATTGTCATGTACCTCTCATACATCAGGCTACTGAAGACTGGGAGGTTTGAATATTATTTGACTATTATAGTGTACATTTTTTTCTTTCTTTTTTTTCTCCATTTTGAAAATTTTTAAGTTTTTATTTCTTTACTTTTCTTGCTCTATTTTCCTTTTGTTTACCTGTTTCCTCAGAGTCTCTTTCCCCCTTTTCTCATGCTAACAACCAACTTTTTTTGCTTACATTTTCACTCTTTCTATGATCTAGAACTTCTATATACTCCTTTCGTATCCAATTAACAGATACATCTTACACCCCTCCCCATCCTCTTTGTCCTCCATTACAAACTGTAGACTTTATTGCAAATCTATTTGTTATACTGTAGATAATAATTGAATTCATTCTGTTTATTATGACAATATTGTTAATGTTTGGTTTAGGTTTGCGTATTGTCTGTACTTGGTACTGCTAATATTGATCTCCCCCTTAAAGAAAAGGTTTTGGAATCCTATAGGATCACTATAAGCCTATAGGGGGTTAACTGCAATACACCAGATCTGCACTGCTAGAGGGGAAGATACATGAACAACATGAAAAACCAAGTGAAGAAAATGATCCAAACAAACCTAGATTCTATATTAATAGAATCCAGTGACAGCATGGTAGAAGAAATGTTGAAAAGGAGCTCAGAATATACATAATTAAAATGATTTATGAAGCAAAAGATGAGATAAGAGAGCAAATGCAGGCAATGAATGAGCACTCCAATGAGCAGTTGAAAGAGCAATTGCAGGAAGCAAAAGATCATTTCAACAAAGAATTAGAGATTCTCAACAACAACAACAACAACAAAATGGAAATCCTTGAAATGAAGAAAATAATAAACCATATAAAAAACTCAATGGAAACATCACCAACAGACTAGACCACTTGGAAGACAGAACCTCAGACAATGAAGACAAAAGATTTAATCTTGAAAATAAAGTTGCCCAAACAGAGAAGATGGTAAGAAATCATGAACAGAACCTCAAAAAACTATGGGACATAATAAAAAGAACAAATTTAAGAATTATTGGGATTGAGGAAGGAACAGAGATACAAACCAAAGGAATGAACAATCTATTCAATGAAATAATATCAGAAACTTTCCCAAACCTGAAGAATGAAATGGAAAATCAAATACAAGGGACTTACAAATGCCCCCAAATAAAACAGATCCACACCAAGACACATTATAATGAAAATGCCTAACATACAAAATAAAGATAGGATTTTGAAGACTGGGAGAGAAAAACATCAGATTACATATAGGGGAAACCAATACGAATATCAGATTTCTCAGTCCAGACCCTAAAATCTAGAAGGGCCTGGAACAACATATTTCAAGCTCTGAAAGAACATGGTTGCCAACCAAGATTCCTACACCCAGCAAAACTAACCTTCAGATTTGAAGACAAAATAAAATCCTTCCATGATTAATGAAAGTTAAAAGAATTTACAAATAGAAAGGCTTCACTACAGAATATTCTCAACAAAATATTCCACGAGGAGGAAATGAAAAACAAAAATGTAGGTCAGCAAAAGGAGGAACTACCTTAAAGGAAAAAATCAATCAAAGGAGAAACCAAGTCAAGTTAGAAACCAAAAATAAGCCCAAATGACTGGAAATACAAATCATTTCTCAATAATAACCCTGAATGTTAATGGCCTAAACTCTTCAATCAAAAGACATAGACTGGCAAATTGGATTTAAAAGAAAGACCCAACAATATGCTGCTTTCAAGAGACTCATCTCATTGATAAGGACATCCACAGATTAAGGTGAAAGGATGGGAAAAACCTACCATGCACACAGACTCAGTTAAAAAGTGGGGGTTTCCATCCTTATGTCAGATAAAGTAGACTTCAAGTCAAAGTTAGTCAGAAGGGATAAAGAAGGACATTTCATGCTGCTTAAGGGAAACATAAATCAGGATACACCAAACAATGGTGCATCCATGTACATCAAACAAATCCTTCTCAATTCCAAGAATCAAATAGACCACAACACAATAATTCTGGGTGACTGTCACCACTGGATAGACCTTCCAAACAAAAACTAAAGAAAGAAACCATAGAACTCAATAACACAATCAATAACTTAGACTTAACAGACATATATAGATATTCCATCCATCAATGAGTCAATACACTTTCTTCTCAGCAGCACATGGAACCTTCTCAAAAATAGACCATATGTTATGCCACAAAGTAGTCCTTAATAAATGCAAAAAAATAGAGATACTACCTTGTGTTCTATCAG
Organism: Sciurus carolinensis; assembly: GCF_902686445.1. Lineage (NCBI taxonomy): Eukaryota > Metazoa > Chordata > Mammalia > Rodentia > Sciuridae > Sciurus > Sciurus carolinensis. The sequence continues at coordinate 132,268,370 of NC_062213.1, read as the reverse complement.
ATCATAATGGAATGAAATTAGAAATCAACAACAAAATCAAAAACAGAAATTACTCCAACACCTGGAGACTAAATAATATGCTATTGAATGAAGCATGGATAATAGAAAACATCATGGAGGAGATAAAGAAAATTCTTAGAGGTAAATGAGAATGGCAATACAACATATCATATCATAGTGTCTCTGGGACACTATGAAAGCAGTAGTAAGAGGAAAATTCATTGCATGGAGTGCATTCAAGAAGAGAATAAAAAGTCAACAACTAAATGACCTAACATTACAGCTAGAAAAAGAAGAACAGAACAACACCAAAAGTAGTAGAAGACAGGAAATAATTAAAATCAGAGTTGAAATCAATGAAATTGAAACAAAAGAAACAATTCAAAAAATTGACAAAACAAAAAGTTGATTCTTTGAAAAAGTAAACAAAATAGACAAACCCTTAGCCACACTAACAAAGAGAAGAAGAGAGAAAACTCAAATTACTAAAATTCATGTTGAAAAAGGAAATATCATGGCAGACACCACTGAAATACATAATAAGAAGCTACTTTGAAAATCTATACTCCAACAAAATAGAAAATATCAAAGACATCAACAAATTTCTAGAGACATATGATCCTCCCAAACTGAACCAGGAGGACATACACAATTTAAAAAGATCAGTATCAAGCAATGAAATAGAAGAAGCCATCAAAAGCCTACCAACCAAGAAAAGCCCAGGACCAGACAGATTCTCAGGTGAGTTCTACAAGACCTTTAAAGAAGAACTCATTCCAATACTTCTCAAAGTATTCCAGGAAATAGCAAAGAATGGAACCCTACCAAACTCATTCTATGAAGCTAATATCACCCTCCTACTCAAATCAGACAAAAACACATCAAGGAAAGAAAATTTTAGACCAATATCTTTGATGAATATAGACACAAAAATCCTTAACAAAATCCTGGCAAACTTCATCCAAAAACATATTAAGAAGATAGTACACCACGATCAAGTGGGGTTCATCCCGGGAATGCAAGGTTGGTTCAATATCTGGAAATCAATAAATGTAATTCATCACATCAATAGACTTAGGGTTAAGAATCATACGGTTATTTCAATTGACGCAGAGAAAGGATTCAACAAAATACAACACCCTTCATGCTCAAAACAGTAGAAAAAATAGGGATAGTAGGATCATACCTCAACATTATAAAGGCTATTTATGCTAAGCCCTTGGCCAACATCATTCTTAATGGAGAAAAACTGAAAGTATTCCCTTTAAAAACTGTAACAAGACAGGGATGCCCTCTTTTACCACTTCTATTCAACATCATCTTTGAAATACTAGCCAGAGCAATTAGACAGACTAAAGAAATTGAAGGGATATGAATAGGAAAAGAGGAACTCAAGCTGTCACTATTTGCTGATAACATGATTCTAGATTTAGAGGATCCCAAAAACTCCACCAGAAAAGTTCTAGACATGATAAATGAATTCAGCAAAATAGCAGAATATAAAATCAACATGCAAAAATCTAAAGCATTTTTACACATAAGTGATGAAACATCTGAAAAGGAAATGAGGAAAACAACTCCATTCACAATAGCCTCAAAAAAAAAAAATACTTGGGAATAAATCTAACCAAAGAGGTGAAAGACCTCTACAATGAAAAATACAGAACATTAAAGAAAGAAATTAAAGAAGATCTTAGAAGATGGAAAGTTCTCCCATGTTCTTGGATAGGCAGAATTAATATTATCAAAATGGCCATACTTCCAAAGGTGTTATACAGATTGAACCCAATTCCAATTAAAGTCCCTATGACATTTCTCATAGAAACAGAAAAAGCAATCGTGAAATTCATCTGGAAGAACAAAAGACCCAGAATAGCCAAAGCAATCCTGGGCAAGAAGAGTGATACAGGAGGTATCTATCACTCTACCAGACCTTAAACTTTACTATAGAGCAATAGTAACAAAAATGGCATGGTACTGGCACCAAAATAGACAGGTAGACCAATGGTACAGGATAGAAGACACGGAGACATACCCACATAAGTACAGTTATCTCATACTAGACAAATGTGCCAAAAACTTACAATGGAGAAAAGATAGCCTCTTTAACAAATGGTGCTGGCAAAACTGGAACTCCATAAGCAGTAAAATGAAATTAAAACCCTATCTCTCACCCTGTACAAAACTCAACTCAAAATGGATCAGGGAACCAGGAATTAGGCCTGAGACCCTTCACCAAAAAGAAGAAAAAGTAGACCTGAATCTCCATCACGCTGGTTTAGGACCAGACTTCCTTAACAAGACCCCCATAGTGCAAGAAATAAAAGCAAGGATCAATAAATGGAATAGATTCAAACTAAAAAAAAATTTTCTCAGCACAGGAAACAATCAATAATGTGAAAAGAGAACTTACAGAGTGGGAGAAAATCTTTTCCACACACACTTCAGACAGAGCACTAATCTCCAAAGTTTATAAAGAACTTAAAAAATTTACACCCAAAATACAAAATGCCCAGTCAATAAATGGGATAAGGAACTGGGCAGACATTTCATAGAAGAAGATATACAGGTGATCAACAAATATATGAAAAAGTGCTCATCATCCCTAGTAATTAGAGAAATGCAAATTAAAACCACCCTAAGACTTCATCTAACTCCAATTAGAATGGCTATTATTAAGAACACAAGCAATAAGTGTTGGTGTGGATGTGGGGAAAAAGACACACTCATACATTGCTGGTGGAGTTGCAAATTGGTGCAGTCACTCTGGAAAGCAATATGAAGATTCCTCAGAAAATTTGAATTTGACCCAGCTATCCCACTCCTCAGTTTATACCCAAAGGACTTAAAATCAGCATATTACAGGGATGCAGCCACATCAATGTTCATAACAGTTCAATTCACAATAGCTAGATTGTGGAACCAACCTAGATGTTCTTCGACAAATGAATGGATAAAGAGACTGTGGTATATATATACAATGAAATATTACTCAGCAGAAAGAAGAATAAAATTATGGCATTTGCTGGTAAATGGATGAAGTTGGAAAATATCATGCTAAGTAAAATAGGCCAAGCCCAAAAACCAAAGGCTGAATGTTTTCTTTGATACGTGCATGACAATATATAATGGGGGGGGGGCAGGGGGAAGAGAAGAATGAAATAGATAATATTACCCTATGTATATGTGTGATTACATGAATGGTGTGAATCTACATTGTGTACAACTATAGAAATGAAAAGTTGTACTCTATTTGTGTACAATGAATCAAAATGCAGTCTGTAAAAATAAAAAAGATTTTAATAAAAAGAATAAGTACACAACTGTCTTTGCACCAGGAAATGGGTCTTTGGTAGACACTATATCTGCCATTGAACTTCCCAGATTCCTTAAAATCAAAAATGTTTTCCTTTCCATGTCCACAGTATTCTGTTATATCAGCAAGAACTAAGACACTATCATTTTATTAACTCCGTTATAGTAATCTACCCTTCCTCTAAGTTCTTCTGTCTTGAAGAAGCGAACCTTTTAAAAACTAATAAACTATTTCTTTATTGCATTCTGCTTTGCTTTTATGTAGAAAATTCTTTCTCAATTCAAGATATTAAAGGATTTATCAATAGTTTAAGATTTTTATGATATTATTTGAAAGTATAGACTTTTATTCCATTTGGAATTGGTTTTAATGCAACACGAGTTAAAGCTGAACATATTTTTAAAAAAATCTATCCAAGTGTCATTATCAACTGTTGAATAATATCTCTTGCCTTCACTGACTTATGATATCATTTCCTTAGAAACTTATAGAAGTGATTATTTTTAAAATATCTATTTTTCCTTCATTTATTATTAATTTCCATGATTATGCAAGCAATAAAATATTTTAATTATGATAATGATGTAATATCACTTGGTGAGTCAACTCTTTTTCTTTGAGCTTCTTTTTCCAAAATTTCTTTGCGCATTTTCCTAATGTAAATTCAGAATCATTTGGTCAGGTCCTTAATCTCTCCACTCCAGACCAAATAAAAGTGCCACTAGGCTTTTGATTATGATGGTGTGCAAACATCTAGATTAATTTGTGAATAACTGATATTTTCATAATAGTGAATCTTCCTACTCAATAACATAATATGCCACTTCATTTATTTGTGAAAACTAAATAAAGTTCTCTGGTTTTCCTCATACAATTCCATAAGTTAATTTGTTGTTATTATGAGCAAATTTAAGTCACACAAGTAATTTTTTTCTAGCATGAGTGGAATCTTTCTCTGTTATGTTTTCTAAATAATTATCCTGACATATCAAAATGGTTTGCTTATTGAATATTCATTTTGTACATTGTCTGTTAGGAACTTCACCTGGATTTCACCTGATTTTCAGGGATTCTCTCTAGACATTTTCTCTGTTATGACAGGTCTCTCAAGTGAGTTCTTCACAACCACTGACTTGATTTTATTCAGTGACAATTCTGCTCTTTACTGCTTCTAATGCAGATCTTATTTTTTCTGTTTCTTTTTAATCTAGTATCCTTGCCAGATCTTTTTCATCTCATTCTGTTAGGGTTATGATTATACTTTTCATAGCTCTTTCATTGAAAGCAGTATTTTGAGATTTAAAAAAAATAAATTTTAAAAGAAAAATGATTGAACAAAATTTTTAACAGCCTTTCTTGTAATATATGGATAGGAATCAGACTTGTCAAATACAGGAAACCCATATAATTGATATAGTTTGTTACAATTTAATGAGTTCTCATATTTTTAATTTTTTCTCTCCATATTTGTTTTCTTATATATTTTCAGTCTAACAGCGTTTCCCCCCGTCAGGCTACATTTATTTTTATTACTGCTAAGTAAGCAGCACCCTTATTTTATTTTCACCCTCTGGGTAGGCAAGGTTTTTTGCTTTGGTAAATTTCATTCTGCCAACTATGCCAGTCAGGGTCCCAGCAGGAAACAGATGGTACACCCTAATTGGGTAATTTGAAGAGAGTCTAATAAAGAGACTACTTAGTGGGTGAAGATCAGGGAAAACCCACAAGGGATAGTATTAAACTCCAGAGCCAGTGAATCCAAGGCCTGGATGAGCAAGAGAAGAGATGGGTACCAAATCCCAAGAAAGGAAGAGCTGTGTGGAGAGGGCCTCCAGGTGCCTTTGGTTGAAGGATGCTTCTGGATAGCAGGAAATGAGTTTGGGGAATAATATCCAGGTGTACTCCTATTTGAAGAGCTCCTTTTTTTGTGCTCCCCATTGACTAAATTACACTGAAGATCAGAGGGCAAAGGGTCCCAATAATCAGACCATGCAGGTCAGTCCCCAGAGCCCAGACAAGGTAGAAAAGGGTAATCTAGAAGGGAAAGCAAAGGATAGTACACCAGTAAAAAGAGATCTAATCGTTTCATTTGTTCTAACACTAGTTCCTATTCACTGACTAACCCTCAATTTGGTGAGGGCTGTGAATGGAAGCCATTCAAGGTCAAGGGTGCATTTCCTGAGGAAGAAAAGAAAAAGAGTCTAGAAAATGGATTCTGAAGCAATTAGTTGAATGGGACAAAATATCAATGGGATTGCAGAAAAAATAGGTTGATAACTCAAATATGAACAGAGCTACTCTCTTGGAGACTTAGGAAGCTTCTGCAATGTTGTCCCATGCCATAGCAGTGTCCTAATTAGAGTCCCAGTAAAAAATACAAATCTTCTATTGTGTGTCTTATTACTGAAGGAAGTTCAAATATATAAACAAAATATGATAACATCACCCATGTCTTCCATTATTTTGTTCAAGGAATTTTTCATTCACTCCATCCAGAAAAGTACTGTCTTGTTAGCCTGGTTTTTATACACCTCTCTTTCCAGGTTCTTCCATCTATGAATTACTCCTAATATACCACAATTCCCTTACTTCACATAGCCCCTCGAGGCATGCAGTTAACTTTATTCTAATTTGTTTTCTCTGTAGAATCTTCTAGTGTCATTTGTAAAATGCTTCTTTTCTCAGAACACTTAGGGAATGGAGATCAGGTAAGCTGACAAGATCCAAAACCTCTGAATCAGGCAAAGGAAGGAGGAAAGTTGTGGACAGATTAATAGCTTTCTTATGTCTTCTCCTCAACATTGTCTTTCCCATCACTAAGAAGGCAGGGGAAGGATTTATGCAAAGGCTGCTATAGCCTGCCTACCAAGATGAATTACTGTGCCAGATTTGCCCCATGGTGTGTTCAGCACTTTGGAATTCCACAGAGGGAAGAACATTTGTAGAAAAGCTGTTGTTACCATTATATTTGCATGGTAGAGCTTGATATCTCCAGAGAATAAGTCTGCAAAGGTGTGTGAGTTTTTTTCCCCAGAAAGAATTTTAAGCCTAATCATTCCTTCGGAGTGAGGTGTATACATCTGGAGATTTTCTTTGTCAAAAGAACAAGCAGACAGTGCAAGGGGCCGTGGTCTTGATTGTAAGTAGGTAGTTGTACCTGCTGCTCAAGATGCCTGATGAGCCCCCCAGGATCTCCATCTCGGGCTGCTCCCATGTGTCACTGTGAGGACACTGACTGTGCTCTTTCCTGTGGTTTTTCAAGGGATATGTGTAGCTGCAGCATTATGTTGTTCTTGGCCTGCCAACCTGATTTCACGGAGTTTTGGAAAAACAGTCCCCTCAGGGAAGTCCATAGTTGTTTTGACATTTGGGATAGAAAATATTTGCCATGTAACCTTTACATTAAAGGACTCATAGCCAGAGACAAACAAAGAGCATATTTATGTACCACCCCGTGAGCATTTGGGATGTTGCTCAAAGTGAATCCTTTAAATGGAGAAAGCATGAGGGAAGGGAGAGAGGGAAAAAAGAAGATAAAAACTGGAATGTGTACATCATGACTCCCCTCTGCTGTTAGGTGTATCCTGCCTTGAATTTGTGGCCTGGACCATATCTATGAAGTATGGGAATCTGAATTGCCATTAACCAACCTTCCATTCTTCAAGCTCTCTGCTGAGGATGAGGAGTTGAGGGAGTATAAACTGGAGCATGTTTAGATGGTAGGGACAACACTGACCTGTCCACCACCTAGAGGGCCCTCTTTAAGCATCCTCGGGCAGAACCTCCATGAGACCAGTGTCCTTTGATAATGAAGAGATGAGGTTGGGGAGTATTAGGAAGCCCACTGACCTTTGGAGGACTTGTAAGATGAAGTAGACCTTGAAAGGGCATGCAGGGAGACATCCTTTCCCTATCAACTTCCCCGTTACTTCTGAACTACTTGAATAGACTGGTTTGTTGTTTTTTTTTTTGTATCATCCACATAGCCTTGAGCACCTTTAGGTAGATGGTACTTCAGGAACATTTATTGAATGACAGAATACACCAAATCAGTACGAATTAAGAAGGACCCAGAGGGCAGGAATTGGAGACCACAAGTCTTCACCTCAGTCCAATCTACATTTACACCATGTCTTGCTTGCTTCCTTCTACATCCCCAGTCTTTTTTGTTTTTTTTCCACTTTCACATGGCACCTCCCTAAGTTGCTGAGGCTGACCTTGAACTTGTGATACTCCTGTCTCAGCCTCCCAAGTCATTGGGATTACAGGCATGGGCCACTGCACCTGACTCATTATGGCTTTCTTATGTCTGTGTTCTCAGAGTTGGTTTGAGTTTAGAGGAAAAAGGAGAAAATGGGAAGGGGATATCTGACATTTTCACCCCTCATTTACATGGGGTGACTCCACTTTTATCTGCTTTTTCCTAGTTCTGTGTATTTGTAAAAACAAAAACCACCCATGCCCCCAAACCTTCGAAACTTTATTTAAACATGGCGACTTGACTATGTATTTTTATCCTCTTCCACCTGAATTTTCCAATAAAATAATATTCAAAGAACAAAAACAAAGTTGCACCAAATCACAGGGACAAAGAAGCAGAAGAGGAGACAGCAGCAGCTAAGATGTTTTTGGAAGATAGGAGGTAGATGGAGAGTGGTAAATAATTTAACTTAGCTGAGCAAGTTAAAACACAAGTACTTACAGAGAACAATACCAGTAAGAAGCAGTTCAATTCACCTGACAAAACCTCAGAAAAGAATCAGTGTTGGAGACTATAAACTATATAATGAGGGTGAGGAAATCAGGAGATGGAGCAAAAATCAGGAGAAATAGTAGAAGACTCAGTACACAGAGCATCTGAACTTCCAGGCCTATTGCCCAGGCCATATCAGCTTTAAGTGTGCTCTTCCACTTCACACTCCCCACACCCATCCTGATACCCATGCATTCATGCACCGCCAAGAACAGAGATTTCGTTTCTGGAAAAACTGAGCCACAAAGGTTCTGGCCTGGGAAACGTGGCCACATGGAAGGGCAAAGGCAAAGGTGCAGAGTCAAAAAACAGAGACGTTAAGTGATAGTTTTCATATCGACTTGTGGGGGACCTTGGCATCCTTTTCTGGCCTGCTCACAGAATAATTACACCCAGTCATATTTGGTACCCAGACAGGAGTTTACTGTCTCCTCTCTTGAGAAACTAAAGAATTCCAGAGAAAATATCTCTGATATTGACATTTGTGGGGCAGCTCACCATTTACCTGTGGTAAATGCAAGAACTGGGAAAGAATTCTCCACAATTCAGGCAAAGTCCCTGCACAGCAATGTTCTGTGATCTTTTAAGTATTTAAGTATCTTAAATATGAACTGAATCATGGATTCTCACACATCTGAGGAAAGCCTCCAATGTGTGTGTGTGTGTGTGTGTGTGTGTGTGTGTGTGTGAGAGAGAGAGAGAGAGAGAGAGAGAGAGAGAGAGAGAGAGAGAGAGAGAGAAAGAGAGAGACTAATATGTAGAAAACAGAGGAGAAAAGGTATGGATTTAGAATAAAGGCCTAAAGGGAAGGTGGGGTAGGGCAGAAGGATCACTTTTCTTTGTAGTCACAGAGATGGACATTGTAATGCAGTGGTTCTTAACCTTGGGTGCACCATCTCCCATACCCTCACAACTTGGTTGTCCTTTCTTTGTCTTTGTTCACAGTACTCACCCTATTTTATGTAAGCTCATATTTACTTACTTTTTGTCCATTGATGTTCAAATGGTCCTTAAATGTTCAACTCCAATCTGATTCTGCCATGATCACCTAGCATAAAGTAAGATCTTCTTCACTGATCCTGACCATTTCTTATTTCTTGTCTCATTTGCTTCATAATGAATGTCTCCATTGCTCTTGAAATCTAAACATTGTCTAGTGAGTTGTGTGACTGCTCAGGTTTGTCTAACTTTCCAAACCTGAGATTGTCTGGACCTATCTCGTTTTGAGTAGTTCACTGTTGATCATACGTATTATTAATATTATCTTCTTTACTATTCATGGTGACTATGTGACGTGGCTACCAATATCCCTATTTCACATATGAGGAAATAAGTCTCAGTGATTCAGGAGGAATCATGGTGTTGTCTAGGCAGAAAGTGGAAGAGTTGGGGCTTGAACCCAGATCTTGTAGGTTTTCTTTAATTCCAGAACAATGCCAATGCTCTTGTTATGAAATTTAAGTGGGCAAATATTCTTATTTTCCCAAAATAATTATTAATACTTTGATAATGGATACATAAAGACAAGTTCAGCAACAATACACAAAGAGTAGTTAAATATTATACTTCAAAAAGCCAATTATAGGTGCAAATTCAGTACCTTGCACACTCTTGAGGTATTTGCTTGTTTGTGGTGAAAAAATGGATATATTTATTATACTGGTCTTCATAAGGATTATCTCATTTAATTACTATGAGAACTACATGTTTTGGTACAATTATGATTTTCATTTTAAAATCAATAACTGGAGCTTAAAGGTGTGAAGGGACCTGCATGAGATTGCACATCCTGCCATGGTGAAGGTGAGAATAAAAGATGAAACAGTTGAAGGCCAAAGCTCAGAACTGCCTCACCTCCCTTTCCATGTGAAGTCACTAGGAGCAGCTCTCATCATAACTGTAAACAATTGTCATTATTTAAAATTTCCCAAAATGCAGTGAGGAGGGAAGACAGCATCAAGGGTCACCAAACTAGTGGATGGCCTTTACCATGGCTGGCCTGGAGGACTGTCTGAATGGGGACTCACACAAATCGACAGACCTGTGTGCCAACTTTGAAAGTCCATTCCTGCTTCCTAAAATTAGTTCAAGTTCAAGTTCAAGAAAAGCTAATGTATTTGTCAGTTAGAACTTTAAGTCTCATAAAAGGGAAAAAATAACAACTCAAAAACATTTGAACCTTGGCCTCAAAATTTTAGAAAATGAACACATGCACAGTTTTTTTTTTTAAACCACGTGGCAGTGGTTGTGAAGTAAATATATCCCACTGCACTGATCTTACATCCTGTCACATTAATGTTTCAGAGCACTCAATATAAATATTAAAACTAATAGCTTCACTCTTCAGCTATTACTCCTCCATCCCTTGAAATCATCATAAAACTTTCAAAGCCTTTTAGAACATTTACACACTTGAATCTGATGGTGGGGAAAGGAGATTCACACAACGCAGCCCATAAGCTTAAATAATAGTGAAGAGCTGTTTATGGAATATGCTTTATTTATTCATCATTTCAAGTAAAGTTTCCGTTTTGATGGAGGGGAAAAAAAATCAAAGTATAGCTGTCAAGGGATAAGGCTAAAGTATTGCTTTTCTATACTGAGGACTTGCAAAAAAAAGAAGTCCATGAGAATCTCAGTCCAAGGTCAATCAATGCTAAGACTGTGGGTACGTAAACAGCTAATGGATTGTAAAGACACATACCAGTGTGTTATGAATTTTTAAAGAGCAACTCTTCAGCACAGAAACCCATAAATCAATGATGACTTATTGGCTGGATCAATTATGCAAACTTTTAAAACATTTAATGACAGGTAATGAACAGGTCTCTGGAGGACATCAGTCAACTGTGTTTTTGTGGTTGTAGTTACATCTGCTTAAGTGAATTGGGTAGAGGCAGTCATTCCTAGGAAGTTACTAAAAGTTAAACTAAGAGAAATAGAATGAAAGTGAAAGAATAACTATTTGAGTCTTCAGAGATGTCTTAAACAGCTAGAGAAATGGGTTGCTTCCTTATGTGTTCATAGGAAGACCAAGTTGGTTTTCGACTGAGTGAGTCACACTCAGGAGTTTCTAATTCCTAAGCATTTGTTTGGAGCTTTTCTGCAAAATGATCTGAGTAGCAGGGAGAAAGGTAGTTTTTTGAAAGAAGAAAAAGTAAAGTGTAGGTAATGACACAGGCAGGTTCTTATCATTATTTATTTTGAAATTAACTTTAAGTAACAATTGGAGGAATAGACAGGCTGTGATGGAGAGATAGTACAGGATTCTGCTCAACTGAGAGGCAGGACTAAGGCTGAGTGTGGTGGTTAATCCCAGAGAAAGTCTCCTCTTGTCACTTGTGGCATGATGGTACGTTAGTCACATATTAAAAAAGTGACCCGAGGAAAGGCGAAGGACTTTGGGGAACAGATTTCTGAACTTAATCATCTTTCAGAGTTTAAACATGGATCTTTTTTATTGTATAACTTCAGATAATTCTTCAGATTACAAAAAGAATGAAAGTTAAACATGCCATTCAATCCTAAGTGTGGTTCCTTGACATAGACGCTGTAGTTCCACATTAGTAGAGTTAAAGTATCACTCAGATCATGTTAGGCCTTCAGACTGGATCTGAAAACACTCAAATTCTGATATTCCTGTGCAGCATTTGTTCATTTTACTGCCCAGTAAAAAGATGGTAAAAATGAAAAATATAAAGTAAGTTGGCAGTTCAATGCCTGAGTTCAAGAGTATCTGGCCTGGGTGTATTTTCTACGTCAGAGAAGATTCCTTTCATTAGGTTTTCAAAATACTCTCAGTTAAATGGGAAAGAATATCTTAAAAATATTATTGATTTTTGAGTATAATTTCTTTAAGGGGCTCTTGCTAACTACCAAACTCTTCTAAAAGAGTTATAGATTTTGAGTGTGTGCATGTTTGGTAGAGGTAGAGGATTTGGCATGATCTTTTTACCTCACTCTGTTCCCCACCAAAATAAAGAAGAGTTCAGAGTTTGGAGATAAACATATATGAGTTCAAATCCTGCCATTTACTGGCTGTAAGACCAGAGGAATGTTTGCTAATCTTTCTTATCATACCTTCATTTGTAAAATGATTAGTATAATTGCTGCTTAAGGTACCTAGAATATAGATAACAAAATATCGGTAGTGATTATTATCTCCCAAATCTGAAATATCTCTGAACAATAATTGGAAAAACATTCAGGCAAGAGTCATTGCTTAATTCCAAAAAGTAAACATCTTAGATGTCTTATAGTAAGAACAGCAGGTAACACCAAGGTCTTTATTATATATCACTTATTTACCTATACTTGCTGATCTGTATCTGTCAACTCTTTGATGCAAACACTATTATTACCATTTGACAGATGGGCTCATAGAATCTCAGAGAAATAAAGAAGTTTACCCAAGGCAACCCAACTATTAAATGGAAGAATTAGTATTTAAAAGTAAATGAAATCATATTATAGAAATTTACTGTTCTACAATGCTTAACTTGAAATTGACTAAATAAAAGCAAGGTGTTAAAAATTCTACACCAAAACTTTTCTCTATTGAAACACATGGCTTTAATAGAAATAAAAAGTGTTCTAGAATGATAGATTTCCTCAACTGTCTGGGAAAGCAAATGAGCATCCCAATACTGGTCATTTTATCCTAAGTATGAAGGAACAAGAGGTGATGGTGTGCAGCTTAGTGCACAGTCTTGTGCATATAACTTACAGGGTAATTCTGTGAGACAGGAGTCTTGCTGTGAGGAATAAATGGGCTGTCTCTCTGACCCAGGGGTCTTGTGTCTTCTGTCAGTACATGTATATAAAACTATGGCAAATGAAATTATTAGCTTCCAAGTAGGGTAAAATCTCAGACCCTTTATAATTCTGACTTAATACTGAGAAGGAGACGTCATGACTCTCAGACCTCCATATGGAGGGAAGCATCAGCCATGTCCCATATCATACATGCTCTTGGAATGTCCCAACAGAGTTGGGGTTGGGAAGTGAAATGGTAGAGACAAAGTTTTCAGAATATCTTTTATGCTTGGGCTTATATTCCTTAAAGATAAGATTTGGAAAAATGCAAATTAAAACCCATTAACATATCACTTCACAAGATCAGAATGGCAAATATGAAAATATCAGCCATACCAAGTGACTCAAGAGAGTGGGTCTGTGGGGATGACATTCTGCTGGTGGGAGTGTAAATCAAGGTGATTTAAACTTTAGAGAGTAATTTGGAACTCCTAAAGCTGAAGATACCAACCTAGAGTTGTAGAAATTCCAATACTAAGTATGTACCATAGAGAAACTCTGGCACAAGTTAAATATATAAAAATATTCATTGTAACATTGTAAGAATGAGAATTAGAAACACTTGGGTCCTTGGACTAAGTCAGTTTTACTTTGTCTTCCATATTCAATTCGAAGACTAATCATATAGGTTGCTTATCAGTGGTATTATTAGAGTGATGATTCTGGAAGTGATTTTCATAGCACAAGAAAGAATAGAAGAGACAGTGAACATGGAAAGAGCTAAAAAGAGTACAATATGGATAGAAGATTGAGGAAGAATAGGTATGATCTGATTTTCAAAGACTAAAAGAATTAATTTTGGGAAGGAAATAGAGGAGAAAAAGAATGAGTTTTTATAGGTTTCCACTTGTTTGCCTTTTTCACTAAGGGTGGAACTTAACAGGAAATTTACTTATTTGAATAAAAAGATTTATTCAAAAGATCATTGGCAAATATCTTGGTCATATTTTCTGAGATTAAAATGGCAAAAAGTCCTCAGCTATATGAACCAATTAGGTTCATTGATGGACTTTGCTCCTTCAATTCAGGAGTTCAAGGTTTAACATCATTCTCATCTTACTAATGGTATAGGTATCTCAGAGAAGCTAAGAAACTATGTATTCGTCAATTTTCCATTGTTGTAACAAAATGCCCAAAGCTGAGTACTTTAAAAAATTAAAGAGGTTTATTTGGTTCATGATTCTGATGACTGGAGGGTTTGAACTATATTACTGGCCTAGTGAAGGGCTCTTTGTTGAATCACAATGTGGTAGAGAAATGGAAAGGGAATCAGTCATATGCAGAAGGAACCAAGTGAGTGGGGTGGTCTTGTTATATTTTATAACAAGCTGCTCTTGCAAGAATTAATTCACTCTAGAAATCAGAATTAATCCTTTCCAAAGGCAAACTGGGGTGACCTGATTACCTTGCAGTAGTCCTCACCTCTCAAATGTTCTACCACCTCACTACCACAGCACTGGGGACTGGGTTTCTTACAGATGAACCTTTAGGGGACACATTCAAACCATAGCACTTTGTAGAGAGAAAGAGTTCATACTGAGTTCCTATTAGTGTGTAAGGGGAATTAGGTCCCTTCACTCTTGGTTCTCTTCTGGCCACCGATTTCCTTCCATCTGTGCTCACTGTATAAGGAAGGGGCTTGTAGCCCCATTCAGCCAGAGGCCTCCTTAACTAACAGGAACACAGATGTCTGTGAGGGATGGTCTCTGAGCCATCATGAGTGGTATAAAATTTGTAAATCACTTTACATTTTATAAAGTAAATTCAATTCCAATTTAATTTTGTAAATTGAATAAACATTCACTGAAGACCCACTATGTGCCAAATGTGGAACCAAACGCTAATAAGGCAAACACATTCCTTACCATCATGGTGCTTCAGTCTAATGGGACAAACGTTAAGCCTATAATCTCAAATGTGATGGATATCATCAAAGGGAAACTAGATGAGAAGCAAATCCTGGCAACAGCAATGTGGATTTTACTTTAGGGTGAAAAAACTATTTCTCTCTTATGAGATAAAGTAACATTTTAAATCCTTTGCTTCTTGGGAGGTGGTTGAATAGGTGAATATGCAGGGAGATGTGTTTCATTGGCCTGAATTCTTGCATAAATTCAAAAAAGAAATATAAATTATTAAAAAAACAAAGTTTTTGGGGGGAATGATTGGGTTAATTTTATGTACTTAATTATAAAATCCTTTATACACTCCCTTTATGAAGATGTAGACTAAGACATTACATTTTATTTGTCATCATGACCAAACATAAGCCTAGTCAAAATACTCACTTAATTAAGCAATATGATTAGTTTAATCACTCTGTGGATGTGGACTCTGACTACATTGCCCCAAAAAGCAGAGCATGTGACAGAGGCTTGCAAGAAGGTGGTGTTCTTAGTTCCAGAGACAAAGCTAGGGCAACTGAGAAGAGTGAAACATGGAATGAAAACCAAAGCCAGCTTGTGTTACTAAGCTCATCACCACTGTGGAAAGTAAACTGGGGCTCCCTACTCTCAGGGACAGCCTGGGAAGCCTTGTGAATGAGCCCGAGAGTTGTCAGAGAGCCTTGTTCATCTACTGGTCCTCATATCCCACTGGTTAAGGGTGACCTTAAGGAGTATTAACTTCTCCCATATGACTTAGGATGGCTGAGTGGGCCTAGAAGTTGTCCTAATCAGCAGAGAAGTCTAGGACAGAATGCAAGATTATGAACAGCAACTGAGGCAAGGTGCTGTCAGCTTCCACCTCGTTGTTATAGCAACCACCAGACCAGGGAGAGAGATGGGCTATTGGTTATCTCTCACAAAGGACTATTCAAAATATTTTCTTTCTTTCCGTAACTGAAAGGTGGAGGCCAGAGCACCTACAATACAACACAATTCCATTGGAAGTGCACAATTTCTTTTCAGAGAGCTATCTGAAGCTATCCTTGGGTTCTGTGAACTCAAGGTGCAAAAGGGACCCTGGAGTCTAGGATGCTACTTAGGAACTCTATGAGTATGTGTTAGCCAGAGGTTCAAAGAATGAAAGTGGCATCCCTTCCAAAGGTTGACAAAGACTCTCCTTATGCTAAGTTTAGTCTGGCTCCTCTGAGACCTCTGCTCATCTAGGCCTCAACTTGGTCTTCCCTGTCTGCCCTTGTAAAATCTAGTTTGAGCAGAATTTTGCTGGGTCAATTTAGTGAGAAGCTCCTACCTTTGCTACCTGTCCATCCACGATTCTTTTTACTCTGGAATGCTTTCAGCAAGCATTCTGTTGAGTTGGTCTGGCAAGAATTCCACTTACCCCTGGTGTTTCTTCTTAGTTATTTTCTATCCATTGACTCTCATGCTGCTCCTTGGTTATAAATCCCCACTTGTCCTTGCTGGAGTCGGAATTGAGCTCAGTCTCTCTCCCTATCACAAATCCCCATTGCAGTGGTCCCTGTACCTCTGAGTAGGTGCAGAAACTCTGCCTTACTGTTCTTTAATAAGTGGATAATTTGGCTTTAACAAGGATGGTGTTTGTGGACTGATTAATATCAAGATTTATTTATATATTTGTTAGGCCAATGTTCTCAAGCCTCTTCCATATGTCATTCTTATGCTGGATACTGGGAATAATAGTAGGTTGAATAAGGTGGAGTTCCTTTGCTCAAAGATGAAAGCCAGTGGCAGAGAAAAATAAACAGCTAAATAACACCACAAGAAAAGACACAGATTTGAAGAGTGGTGGGAACACAGTCCACTCCTCCTAGGTGCTGGGAAGATTCCCAGAGGAGGAGACTTGAGGCCAGGACTAATGCCCACATTTTATGGCAAGTATAAGATTTAGTTTCTTCCATATAGAGTTATCACTTCTTGGATGCATACAGAAACACAAGAATTAATGTCCTAATGATTTGTTTTATGACGTGGTGCTAATGTATGTGAAGTCAGTCCTGTCTTCAGACCATTCACATTTCCATTTGTCATACAGAATGGAGAGATTCCATCAAGTTTCTTCTTAGTCGCTAAGGACTTCATAAATTCCTCTTTGTAATTGCCTTGCTTTCAGACAATAATTGTTAACTGATAAATAGGAGAATTGTCAGGTGTGGAATCAGTGGTGAGAGAAAGATAGTTTCTCTGTTGCACTTACGAGGAATCGCCGATAAGACCTCTGATCCCATTAAGGATATAAACTCTTCAGATGGAGTTGATGACAGCCCCATGGGCTGCCTGCGCCCTCACCAGCTTGGCTGTTCTCAGTGCATGTTCAGCCAAAGGGGATGAAATCAATGCAGGAATTTCATGGCCTCCAAGAAAATTACTGTTGAGAGATGACCCAGTTCTTTGATTGGTGTCACTAGAAGACAGGACTCCTTGAGAAGTGAATGTAATGACATCCACCAGCTGCTTAAATTCTTTCTATTATATGCATTTGCTTTCAAATGGCTTTAGCATTTTAGCATAAACTATCACTTTCTTCCTTCCCAGGTTTGGGCTCTGGGCATTTTTCAAGCAGCAGGCAGATGCAGTCCTGGCACAAGCAGCAACACTGCTCTGCATCTTACAGGGTGGATGAAAGTGATTTCGCCTGGATCCCTTGATGATTAAGCGCTAGGGAAGTGGCATCAGTGGATTAATGATC